>NC_138161.1:5546482-6068590 GCF_964165515.1 Mesoplodon bidens | reverse complement strand
TTCAGAAACAGCCCAATGGAAGAGAGGCAAGGAACAAGGTATGCAGGTGGGTTCGTGGAGCTTCCATGCCCTCTCTGGGCATGTTACTTCCTCAGCATCTTGATGTGTTCCTCAACCCAGAAGTTATCTGAACCCCATTGTATACTGCTTTTTATGGAGGTTTTGTTACATAGTCCTGATTGATTAAATTATTGACCACTGGTGATTGAACTCAGCTTCCAGACCTAGTAATATAGGCTGCTTGGATTTTGTGCCACAAAGAAAAGCATTTCATAGGACTCAGTTGATGAGGCATAGAACTTAAGCATCATTCTTTCACTTAATTACTAGATTAAAAAATTGTCTTTGTGTGGGGGACTATGTTGCATGCGGGGGATGAAAGTATGATTAAGGTAGCGTTCCTGTTCTCAAGGTGGCGGGAGGACATGCATTCCTCACCCTTGTTTAAAGTGTCAAGACACAAAGGTACAGGCTGTACTGTGGGCGTTTATCCTAAACCTTAGATTGAGATTCAGGACCTAAATCATTCTGTACTCACTGATCCGTGTCTTTGATTTTCAACACCGCATCCCCTCCTGTGCCATTGGTGATGCAACAGACCTGCAGAGAGTGATCAGCAGTGGTCCGTAGATTTTCTGCAGGTTTTAACGAGGTGCTTACCAGAACCGGTCAAGGGAAGATGTCTAATTAACAGTGGTACTTAACTTCCATCACCAAATGATCCTGAACTAGTTTGTTGAATAAGACATTAAAGACGAAGAAGGAGGGGGACAGCATGGTTTTGGAAACTCCCTAAATTCACTTAAGATCACACGGAGCAACTAGAAGAACAAAACTAAAAACTCATGGGCACCCACGTGAAATTTGGTGGCAAGGTAACCCCACAGATCCCAATATCTAAGTGAGTCAAAAGCTCATGCCCACAGATGCCTTCAACCTACCCCATCTGCACCATCTTCTCTTCCTGTCCTCACCATGTTTCTCTTCCTTCTCCCTCCCTCCTCCCTCCCTCCCTTCCTTCCTTCCTTCCTTCTCCCTTCCCCCCCTCCTCCCTCCCTCCCTCCCTCCCTCTCTTCCCTCCCTCCTCCCTCCTTCCCGCCTCCCTCCTTCCCCCCTCCCTCTCTTCCCTCCCTCCTCCCTCCTTCCCTCCTCCCTCCTTCCCGCCTCTCTCCTTCCCGCCTCCCTCTCTTCCCTCCCTCCTCCCTCCTTCCCGCCTCCCTCCTTCCCCCTCCCTCCTTCCCTCCCTCCTTCCTTCCTTCCTTCCTTCCTTCCTTCCTCCCTCTCTTCCCTCCCTCCCCCTCCCTCCTTCCTTCCCTCCCTCCCTCCCTCCTTCCCTCCCTTCTTCCTCCCTCCCTTCCTCCCTCCTCCTCCCTCCTCCCCTCCCTCCCTCCTTCCCTCTCTTCCCTCCCTCCTCCCTCCTTCCCCCTTCCTCCTTCCCTCCCTCCCTCCCTCCCTTCCTTCTTTCCCTCCTTCCCTCCCTCCCTCCCTCCCTTCTTCCCTCCCTCCCTTCCTTCCTTCCTTCCTTCCTTCTTTCCTTCCTCTCTCCCTCTGTCCTTTCCTCCTTCTTCCCACTTTGTTCTCTGAAACTGAGGCCAAAAGGGAGGCAGAAAACATAATGTATTGGGCTATTGGTCTCTGCCCATCAACTGCAGCCGCTAGAATCCTCCAAATCTGAGGATCAGATGGGAGGGAATTTTCATGTATGGGATCTTCCAGAATCCCCATGGTTTCATGTCATTTTGTTCTTTTCAATAAAGTCAATTTGCTAAAAGTACATAACTAAATGCTATTTTAGTATGCTTGTAAAACTTCTCATAAATAGATTTGTAAAACATAAAAATAATCTTATTTCTAAATATGTACCATGGTTTGGGAAATACAATCTTTAGAGAAGACACAAAGGGACAAATTTAAATTGAACAGCTGGAGAAACAAGGTAGAAAACATATTTAGAGTCTAAATAAGACAGAAGAATTTGATGGTACAGCGTAGTTCAGTGAAATTTGAAATGGTTGCTTTATGAGCTTTCATTGTGTTGGTTTGCATTCCTGACATGACTTAGCAACGACTAAAATTTGGGTGGTCCAGGGCTGTGTGCAGTTCCCTGCTTTTGGGGGCTTCATCTTCTTCACTTTGCTGACTGCTCCCTGGCCCCTTTCCCTGCCAGTGGAGGGAATTCCTCCTTCTGAGTTCCTGCCCAGCTCAGGATATTTCCTGTTCCCTGACGTTGTCTCTGATGCTCACAAATGTGTACAAAAATATGCTGCTGACTCCCAAATGCTCTTCTCTGGCCCTGACTAGTCTCTGGAATTCCAGATCCCTATTTCCAAATGCCTATAGGACACCTCCATGGAGCCTTGGCCTTTTTAGCCCAGATCCATGGGCACTTTTGGAGTCCAGGGATGGCTACTGGAGGTCCATGTGCATTTTCTGAGGAGACGATACATAGATTTCACCAGATTTGTAAAGTGGTGCCTGGGACCCCTTCCCTCAGAGAAGAGCCTGCACTTGGTGAGCACATACCTGGGCCAGGCATTGTTCAAGGGCTTGGCCTTGAATGATGCTGCGTGATGATGGCAGTGGTCTTCAAGGTACATCCTTGAGTGTCTCCTGTTTTTGCATATGAAGAACTGGAACAACAGTGAGACTGGAAGTAGCCAAGGTTATAGCTAATGGATATAGAGGTCAGGTTCAGCTCCAGTCGCCAAAATGCAGGCTTCTAATCCCAGGGCTCTTCTGCCTCCTCCACTCCCTAAAGTTAAGATCCCCACTCTAATCCCATGTTCTCCACCTGGCAATGGTATCAAATCACTCAAACCCAGCTGATCCTCCAGAACCCTCTCTGTCCCTCCTTTACCCTGTCATGGATTGTGTTTCTTTTGATTTTGGGGTACCCTGCCTCCCCATTGTTTCTTATAGCCTCTCCTCAAATTGACCTAAAATACCACGTCTGAGTTAGGCTCTCCCTACCTCAGACAAGATTATCATCATACTGGCCTCCCGCCCCCCCACCCCCCACCCCATCCATCCACCACCGGCTGGCATTTTGTCTCTCAGGAGCATGGATCCAATTGATTGGATCGCATTCCTCTGCTCAGACACTTCTGTGGCTCCTAAGATACAATCCCAGCCTTTAGCAGAAGCCTTGTTACTCCATGATCAAGGTCACTCTGACCTTTCCAGCCAAAGCTCTGACTGGCTTCTACACACACCACCCACACACACCACCCAGACACACACACTGCACTTTTCCCCTCTGAGCCTTTTCCACACTGGCTCCTCATCTGAGTTGCCCATCTAATTCCTCTTTCTGGAATCTCTGTTGACTCAATCCCGTTCCCCCCAGAGGAAGCCTCCTGAATCATCCCACTCAGAACGCTCTCCTTCCATCTGTCCCCAGAGCCTCACAGCTGGTGCCTTGTCTCTCACATTGTAATTAGGGGTGGAAAACTCAGTCTCCTCCAACACACAAATCGGGTCCCACCCAGCTTTTCCTCCAGTGCCTGTGATGGGAGAGGTACGGGTCCCTGAGATCTCCAAGGCTGTCTCCCCTGAACTCTCAGGTGTCTGACCCGGGATGTTTGCTGGCATCTCTGCTTGGAATGTGATCACTTTTTCAGCTGCCACATCTTTCAAGAGGTGACCACATGGTTGGGTGTGTGGGTGGGGGTGGGAAAGAAATACTCAGGGATGTTGGCACCCATGGAAGGTCGGGGAACTCCTATCTGAGAGCTGAAACTCTCCAAGTCTCTGAACCTTGGACCCTGGAACCCACTGAGGGAAGAAAAGATTGCCTAGGAGGGAGAAGAAGGAGAGAAAGGGGTGCGGAGGGGCTGGGCGTCCTGTGGACAGACCACGCCCCTGTGGAATGTGGTGGTCCATCTTCCTTACCCCCAAGTTCAGGCAGTGACTGGCTCAGTGCATCCCTTGAACTCTAGTCACTGCAGCACTGCAGTTTGCTTTTGAGAGGCATTTTCTATGGGTGGGGAGAGGGGGAGGGTGAGACTCCTTGATCTCAGAGAGCCCTGGGGAGGGTATTGAGCTCACACTGCCTTGTATTGACCTATCACTGGGTGTGTGCTGTCCCAGGGAGGGGCGAGACTGCTGGGGAGAGGGCATACATCAGCTGGACACCTCCGAGACCCTTCGGCCACCAACACTCCCAGCAGCTGGGGGCTCTGGGGGACCGACTGGGGCACCTACCGTACCTTTACAGTTGAAACTCCAAATATATGAATCTTGTAGAACTGGTAAGGAAAGTAGAGATTTGTTAGTCCAAAACCCTCATGTTACAAGCCAGAAAAATGAGGTCCAAAGTCAGTTAAATGTCTATTCCAGCCAGGGGTGACACAGCTCCTCAGAGGCTGAGCCAGGATGAGAATGCAACTCCCCTGTTTCCTGGTCCATTTCCACATGTACAATAAACACCCACTGCCCCCCACCACAGAGTGGACACTTGTGTTGCTTCTGGTGGATGTAGGGTCTTCCCATGTTGACAAACTGAGACAGGCTGGGACCTGGGACCTGGGGACCTTTGCTGAAGTGTTTGCACCTGGACAAATGTCTCCTTGAGCAACAGATACAAAGAAACTATAAGGGACTAAAAATACCTGTGTGCATGCACAATTGGGGCAAATTATGAACAACAAGATACAAAAAGACCAGAAACCCAACTGCCACTTCTGAGGTGTTGCGAACAAAAGCAGGGTCCTGCCCATGATCCCTTCACACACCCCACCAAGGGGGTGGGCAGGCCACCTAAGCTACTGCTCCAGTCCGACTCACTGGTCCGCTCCTATCCCTACCCCATTTAAGGGACCAGCTCGCTCCCCCTTCAGGGAGTGAGCAAAGGAAATCTTACTTGTTTTCACTCCCTTGTGGTACAGCAGGAGTCCCAATAAAGCCTTGCCTGAATTTCTTATCTGGCCTCTTATCATTTTCTGTTGATTAAAAAGTCTGAGAACCTGGGTTGATAACAAAACCGTGGGTGGCCAACTTGTAAGTTCATTGCTAAGTCTCTGCAGAGGAAATCACAGGATGACTACAGAGCATTCCTCCATGGAAGCATCAAGACAGGCTGGAAATGTCTGCAGGATAAGCAGAAGGCATTAGAATTTTGAACTGACGTCCAAATTTCTCTGACAGTGATGCCTAATGTGAACTCCCGGAGGACAAGCCCCCTGAACCAGTCATGGTACACGTCCCCCTCCCCCCAGCACCTAGCACAGAGCTGGCACACCAAAGGCTTTCTGAGCTGATAAGCATTTCATAACTGATAACTTGCTTATCCAAGCTGCTAACACAGGCTTTCCTTCTTCAAAAGTTCCCTCAGAAATTAGCATCACCTTCTCCATTCTTTTCTATATCTGAATTTTTAAAAGGTCCTAAAATGAATGTCATGATCTCATTCTATTCCAATTCACCAATCTGCTGTCTTCCCATTGGGAATGTTATAAATTAGCATCTGAGAAACTCCCCAGCCAGCAGGTCTGATGATGACATGCAGAGCAGGAGGCTCACTAGGGTGTGTTCTGGGGAACGGTTCCTATAAGGGAGGAGGGAGCAGACTGGGGCAGAGGGAGCTGTTGAGCTGAGATGAAATTGCAAGAGAGGTTTCAGCTGGGGGTGGCTCTGAAACTGGGGTGCCCTAAGAGTCCCTCCCAAGTCAAAGTTAAGGGTGAGCAGTGACCAGCCCTTAGAGGCCAGCTGACACAGGAAGGGAGCATCATCATGGTTGGGGCCATTCCCTCCCCACCTAGGGCCAGTCCTGGAGAGTGTCTCAGCTGTGAGCCACAGCTTTGGTCTTGAAGAGGGATTGGGGGACACACACAGCATCTTCTGCATTCAGTGATTTGTTAATGTATCTAGATATTTCAGATTGACCCACTGTGGTCCAGCAGCCATCAAACAAAAGACTGATATTCCTAGCATGTGCTGGGAGTCACGGAACAGCCTATTCTATGTGTAACAGGGAAGAACACAATCTGACTCCATGTTGGATCTGTTGCTTCTACTTTAACCTTTGCTCTCCGTTGCTTTCTGTTACTATAATCACTAAAAGATGCTGTCTAGAGCTGTATGCCTACCTAATGGCCTCCCTCAGGGAAGACTGCCCCCCTGTCTAAAAGTTAAACTAAAGTGCCTTTGTTCAGCTCACAGGGAAATATTCTGACCCTGCCCGTCTGTGAATGGCTGCAAGAAAGAAGAAATGAACACATTCCCTCCCCGATGATGCTGGCTAAACCAGGGGATGCTCTGCAAGACTTATGACCTTTTTACTTTACTTCCTCACCTCCTCCCCTTCTCTGTTCTATAGAAGAAACTAGCTTCCAGACGCCAATACGATGGTACTCTAGGCCACTAGTCCGCCATCGTCTCGAATGCCCAGCTTTCCAAATAAAGTCGCTATTCTTTGCCTCAACACCTCGTCTCCCAATTTATTGGCCTGCTGTGTGGTGGGCAGAGTGAGCTTGGACTCAGTAACATATGGACATTTCCTGCTATCTCCCCCAGCCCAGTTCACCTTCAATCTTTCCCCCATTTCTGAGTTCCAGGGGTTTGTTTGCAAGATCAGGACTCCTGCACCTTAAAAAACATGCTTCCTTGATGCCCATCCCTCTGTACCCAATTTCTACCCACCCCTCCCCCATTAAAATTTCCATCAAAATGTGTTTCTTGACCTCACTGTAACATTGACCCTCCCCTTAACCATAAGAAAAGCCATAGAGAAAAAAGGACTGGGGGTGGTCGGTGCCTCATCCCCCCACAGACAAGTCACTGTTGGAAACTTGCTAGAACAATAACAAGCTCCTCAAATCGTTTATGGAGATTTTGAAACATGAATCAGGATCCAAGCTGATGTTATCTTTAAAAATGACACATTTTTCATTTAGATGGGAACTAAAAGCCTACCATTCCCATAATACTTGGACTCCTCCAAATATTGTAGTCACTCCATACAGGGGTCTCAACCCACACCCTCTGGCTCTGAATCTCCTCTTGTCTGAAGGCAGGCTTTCTGGTGGTCCATAGGTGGCTGTGTCCCTCCAATTCCCTTCTCTGCCTATTTGTTGGCTTTCACCCTCTTCTTGCTCCTTCTTTTGGAAACTCTCTTGGCTATTGGGATGCTCAACTCTCCTGGTTCCCCTAGTATCTCATTTACTGTTCTTCTCTCCTTTGCTCTCTGATCTTTCTTTTCCAGTCACCCTATGAAAGTAATCCCTCTTCTATTTTCACTTTATGTACTTCTCTTGGAAGATCCTATCCATTCGTAGGTCTTCAAATGCAGTCTATTTGCTGTTGATGCTCAGACTCCATCTCCAGCCTGGACTTCTCTCTTTACCTTCAAACTCTGAGGCACAGTTGCCTCCTGGACCTAGAGGCATCTGGACACCTCAAACAAAAATGGCCAGACACAAACGTTCCCTTGCTAAAAATCCTCCTACTCCTCCTATTGATATATCATTTTATGGAGGCATCATTCTTTCAATAAACTTGTAGGTCATCCTAATTTTTCTCTCTTCTTCACCTCTCAAGTGCTCAATCACCCAATTCCTCCTATTTTGACTCTTAAATATTGTTGTAGAACTTCCATTCCTTTGGCTAGTGTTTTAGTTTAAGGCAGTGATCTATAGGTCTGATCCCACCTTCATCTTTCCTGTGTACATGTCTGTGTCCAAATTTCCCTTTTTTATAAGGACACCAGTCATATTGGAAGAGGGGCCACCCTACTCTAATATGACCTCATCTTAACTAGTTACATCTGCAAGACCCTATTTCCAAATAAGGGCACACGGTGAGGTACTGGAAGCTAGGACTTCAATATAGGAATACAATTCAACGCATAGCAAGTAGTGAGGGGGGAAAGGGATTGTAAACACTGTCCCTATAATTTCATATATCTTTCTCTACCTCCTGCTCAAGTAAATAAGTCTTAGAATCCCAGGTGGCTGTGGGTATAGGCAATGTCAGAGAGTAGAGATTTTTGGTGGTAGCCTGACGATCCGTGGGTCAAAACAGGGCTTCCTGCTTTTATAATGAAACATGTCTCTGGAAACTTCATTGAGGGCAGAGCTCTCTGAAGCAGATGGAGATGTACTATCATGTTCATTCGCTGGTCTCTGGAAGTATGTCTGCTTTTCAGATAAAGCAGATGGTGGTTTGGGGTCAAAAGATGGCTGAGTGCACCTGTAGCTGCAGCAGTTGGTATGTGTTGTCATTGTTCATTAATAGTTAATAACTGATAATAATAATGACTCTAAAATGTATTAGGGTTTCCTATGTGCCAGGCACAGGGCTGAGTATTTCACAGGTGTTATTTTGTTGGTGTTAGATGTAAAAACAGAGGCTCGGAGAGGTCAGGAACTGGACCCAAGGTGTGCAGCCAGTAAAGGTGCTGGGCATCAGTTGAACAGCTGCATGAGGAGGTGGAAAGATGGGGCTCACCATGTGGGAGGAGGGGCCACCAACTAGTAAGTCAGAAAGGCCATCTGCCTCCAAGCCATGCACACCGTGCCTCACATGCCCTCTCAGGTGTCCTCAACCTGCTGCTGAGGTGATACTGTGCCCACCTCCTCTCTCTTCTGCCACTTCTACCCAAACCAGTGGTTACCAAAGTGGGGCGCTTGGCTCAGAGCATCAGCATCACCCGGGTTCTTCTTAGCAAATGCTGAACCAGACACTGTGGGATGGGGACCAGAAATCCCCCAGGTGATACTGATGCACTCAAGTCTGAGAAGTACTGAGTCAAACTGCCAGGTTTACAAACCCTCTGCCAAGAGTTGGTTGAGAGAAGTCAGGTTTTCCATTGGGCTGGAATTCATCTTGGGTGGAGAAGACCCTGCTTTGTCCAGTGGCCACAGACAGCTCCCATGGAGGGGCATTCCTGACCCTGGGCCAGCTTCTTCCTGCCCTACGGCATCACTTCTCACCTGGTTCACGCTTCCATAATATTCTGAATGCCTGCCTATGTAACAAGCATTTCTACTTTCCATCAGCAACCCCATTTTAATTTTGGCTGAGAAATTAATTTTAATGAATGGAAACCCCTTAGTGCCCTGTGCTATAAGCTCCCAGAGAAGGGCCAAGGAGGAATGCTTATGGTGAGTTAGTTCACATGTTGTTGTTCATCCAGAAACCCCAGGTTCTGCACATTTGACTCCCGGGGATGCTGAACCATTCCTTCAGTCATTTATCTGGAGGGGAGGATGGTCTTTGATCTGGGCGTGACTGCAAGCAAATTAGATGTGCACCTTTTGTTTTGACGTTGATGAGCAGCTCCCCAGCCTCACTCAGCTGCCTCACTAGCTGCAGGGATTGGAAAACCCCCAGACCACCTGGCCAGGTATGGGTCAGGGTTCAGGACAAGAGGAGTGGACATGGGGGGTGCAGCCCTGTTCTGCCTCCTAACAGAAGCTGTTCCTACTTCTCTGTCCACCCTGGAATTTATGAGTAGGCAGGGAGCAGACCTGGGGTCTCAACTTCCTAACTGGATGTGATGTTGCCCTCCCATGATGCTGGGGAAAAGGGGCAAAGACAAGCTCTGCTGAACATTGGGTGCTACTGGTGCTATGTTCACTTTGAAACCCAGATGCTGTCAATTTAACAGAACTGTTTGATTCAATTAAATGCTCTTCCCCTGGGGGGCTTTTGTTTGAGTGACACGGGGTGGGGTCTTGTAGTTTCCCCAAATCCCCAAG
Source organism: Mesoplodon bidens (assembly GCF_964165515.1). NCBI lineage: Eukaryota > Metazoa > Chordata > Mammalia > Artiodactyla > Ziphiidae > Mesoplodon > Mesoplodon bidens. The sequence goes on along the minus strand of NC_138161.1, from coordinate 6,058,892 downwards.
CTGAATGTTGAGAACTGTGATGGGAGCTGTCAGACCACAGCAAAGTTACTGGCCAGAAGGATGGGAGTTTAAGACAGGCAGGGTAGCCATGTGGTCAAGGCCATTGATGCTGGGGTGCTGCTGGGTGTGCATCCCATCTCTGTGACCTTGAGCAAGTCCCTTGGCCCCTCTAGCCTTCAATTTCCTCATCCACAGACCAGAGATGATGATAATCATCCCTGACTCATAGAGGTATCCTGTGGAATTTAAGACTTCATATTTACATAGTGCTCAGAACGTGCCTGGTAGAATAAGCACTAAGTATAATAATACAGAAGACTCAATCAATGATATTGACTTGTTTTTGTATGATTTCTTTTTCCTCCTAAAAACATAAGACAGAAAAATCATTCTGGTTAATGGAAGTAATTGAGGGTTTTGTAGATGACATTTGTATTAGTTCAATAACAAAGCAAAATCGTGGTAAAAAAGTACCAGATTTGGCGGCTTAGACAATAGAAATTTATTGTCTCTCAGTTCTGGAAGTGGGAAGTCTGAGATCAAGGTGTGGGCAGGGTTAGTTCTTTTAAGGCTGTGAAGGAAGTATCTGTCCCAGGCCTCTCTCCTTGGCTTGTAGATGCTCATCTCCCTGGGTCTTCACTATCTTCCTATGTGCCTACCTGTGTCCAAGTTTCCCCTTCTTATAAGGACATCAGTCATATTGGATTTGAGTCACCCTGATGACCTCATTTTACCTTGATTACCTCTGTAAAGACTCTATCTCCAAATAAAGTTCATTCTGGGGTCCCGGGAGTTGGGGATCCAACATGTCTTCCTTGGGGAGCCCACAATTCAACCCATAACGGCACTTGGCCATTATTTTGGTTTCTGCAATCATCTCAGGCTGCTATGAATTAGACCCAGAAGAGCCTGTCTTTCCACTAGCTCTTCCTGCTCCAACATGGAAGATTTACATTTGCATCTGTGCTCTGACCTCCTTTGGTCCCTGGCAATTTGGAGCCCTAAATGAAATCAGCCCTTCTTCCAAGATTTTTACAGGCAAGCTGTACTTCCAGTTTTCAGGTTGTCTCAGAGAGGTTTTGCTTTAATTGGTTTATTTTTTTCTTGTCTACAAGTGCTTGGCTTTAGAGTTGAGGTTTTGGGATGCTCCGAGCTACGTAGCCGGCTGGAATCCAGCCCACATGAAGGATGTTACAGGGCTGGAGATCAAGCATGACTATTAATAACAATTATCCCAGGGTGACTGCTCAGAATTAATGTCATATTCAGCATCATTATTCCCCTCAGCATCTTCTCACTTGAAATACAAACGTGAGATTTTTAAAGAACGAAATATTCAGAATATGCCTTTCTTCTCCCCCAATTCTGAGGAACTCAAATCACTTTAGTCCAGTGTGACTCTTTGCTTTCCATAAACACTTCAGGTTAATGTAGAGTTAAATGTAGTTATACTGGGGTTACTGGAGTCCACATAGGCTAGGATGACTCATGGATAGATGCTCTGTGAAGAAGCAAGGAGACGGAAATAGGGATGCCAGTATTTCTGACTCTTGGCCCTGTGTTCCAACTTCTAGCCATACTCTATCTGGGTTGACCAAATTTGGAGACATCTTTCATTGCAATTTTAGTGTCTGTGCTCTGATGCGTGTCTCCTGCAAAAGCTTCAAGGAGTTTTGCTTGATGTGCTTTTTTCATTATCCATTGCTGCCCTGAAGCACATATTGGGTTTTCAAAATCCTGACATTTTCAGGTGGTTCTTCTGTTGACCAAGGAGATGCCAGGGATGCCCCGTGGCCAGGACCCAGATGTGCAGTGGGTTCAGTGGGTCCAGATGTCCCTTCTATTTCTAGATGAGACCCTCTGCAGCCTTGAGCTGAAGAAGACAAAATATGGGTCTGTTGGGAGGGGTTCCTGAGATCATATTTACCCTCCTTTATGAGCTTCAGCAAGGGAGAATGGAGATGTCCGTGAGGTTTTCAGCCTCTGAAATACGGATTTTTTAATGAGCAAACTTCAACCACCAACAAACAATAACCTAGAACCTATGCAACCTTGTGTTAGTTTCCTAGGGCTGGGTGCTTTAAACAACAGATATTTATTCGTTCACAGTTCTGGAGGCTAGAAGCCTGACATTAAGGTATTGGGAAGGTGATGTTCCCTCTGAGATTCTGGGTGAAACATTTCTTGCCTCTTCCCAGCTGCTGGTGGTGGTTGTTGATCTTTGGCATTCTTTGGTTTGTGGCTACATTTCTACAGTCTCTGCCTCTGTCATTACATGGTGTTCTTCCCATGTGTCTATCTGTCCAAATGTTACTTTCCTTATAAGGATACCAGTCATTAAATTTAGGGTCTACTCTCATTCATTGGGACTGCATCTTAACTTGATGACATCTGCAAAGACCCTATTTCCAAGTAAGGTCACATGTTCAGGTGTTCAGGGGTTGGGACTTCAACACATCCTTTTGGAGGACACAAGTCAACCCAGGACACTCCATCATCATCGCAAGTACTCACTTGTCTCCTTGGCTTTTAGAAGGTTTATTACCAGAATGTAAAGTCCTCTAAAAACACCTGAAAATTTTCTGAGCTTGGGATTTTGAGGTTGGGTTTGCAGTGGTCATGTGTCTTTGTTGATAAGCATAAAGAAATAAAATTTAGAATGGGTTTTGGTTTGTAGGGATCAGGTTAGAGGCCCAAAAGACAGCTACCAAGCTGGTTGATCTCCAGAGAGTTGCCATCAGAAGTGGAAAGACCGGTTTCCTCCACTCCAGACCTGCTCAGACCCACAGCTGTGTTTCATGGCAGGCTTGCAAAAGATTTCCCTGTGTTTCTGTGCATGGTGAGGTAGTATGGGCAGCGTCAACACTGAAATTAAACTGTAAAGCAAAAAAGCACTGATGTTTTGTTAACAATGTTCTTTAGCTCACACTGGGAGTTGGCAAGTTTCATAAAGAAAAAACTGAAAAGCTTGGGCAGTTGATTCACTTTTACAAAGTGATTGCCTATTGTCCAGAGACACAGCTCAAGAAGAGGAGGCCCTGTCTGTGTGGCTTCTCCATGCACTTGACGTTGGAAGAATAAAGGTGATGAGCCATCATGCTCCCCACCATGTTAGGAAGCCAGCTCTGTGGACTTTGGCAAGAAGACCAAGAGAGTGTTCATTCCACCTTTGGATTCACTTGCTTCATGACCTTGAGCAAAGCAATTCGACTCCTTTTACTTTGCTTCTCTCACTGTGAAGCGGAGATTATGAGAAGGAAGCTCACACAAGAAAGGGTCCCCTTTGCTCTTGGACAAAACAAAATAGCAGGATGCTTGGAGCAATTTATTGGGGTCTAATATGAATGGCACTCACAGGAGGCTTTGAACATGCTCATTAATGTTTTTAGGGTGCCAGGGCATTATTGAATAAATTGCAACTTTCGGCATAAAAAATAAAATATAAGTGAAAAATAATTCTAAAGATCCTAACAATTTTATGTGGACTTTTAAAAAATAGGTAATTGAGACTTTCTGAATACTTGGGCTATAATGATGCCCCCATTTAAGTAATTCTCCCAGAATCAAATTAACTGAAATGATACGTCCTGAAACCTGCTTTGTAGCAAGTAGTTGAGTTTAAAGGATAGTTCTTTGTGTAAATATGGCTTTTTGCATATACATTTCAGGTGTCTTTGTTAAGTAAAAGTAGTGTTTGCCAAAACAACCATTGTGGGAGACTTTTCACTCAACTGAAATGGCGGTTGCAGTGAAGGAGAGAGAATGGCTTTCGTTGTCACCTTAGAACTTCTTAGGGCCACAGCAAGGGAAAAAAGAAAATAGCTTCATGAATTATGTGTCTTGTGCCTCTACTATCAAGCTAATGATTTGCTACATATTCATTCTTATTTCTTGATAAGAAACGCCTGTAATGGAATTGACTAAGCTCGAAACACAGGTTGATGTACAAGTTGAAAATTCTAACTTTTGGGACTTTGAACATATAAATCTACTCAGAGATGCTGGTGGACTTGGCTTCTTGTGAAGTGTCAGCTCATTAGGATGATGAACAGGAACCTGAAGTTTGATTTTTTTCCAATCTCTGCCCTTCCCATCTCTACTAGGATGAGCTCTCCCTTCCTCCAGGGAGCAGCCCCCTGAGTCAGCTCCTGGCTAGAATCTGTTCTTTCTCAGTCCCTTTGATTCTTCAAACAGTCTCCCTCTGGTCCCCAAGATTCCGTGTTGTTCCTTTGTAATTATCCCTGTCAACTTTGGTTCAAGTTTCTTCTCCCCACAGAGCAGGTCACACCTCCCCCTCATCTTCCTCCTCCCCCTCCCACAGGGAACTGCTGGATTCTTGCCACGTCCAATGGCGGGGGTTTAAGTTGCCCAAGGTGCCCTGTCTTGAAGACCCCCTCATGATCTTCAGGGAGGAGGAGTGCTGCCCTACGTGGGCTGGAGAGAGTGAGAGGAGGTTGTACGGAAGCTGCGTTCATAGAAGAGCCCATGGACTCTTCTCTTGACCCTGAAGAAAGCCAGCGGGGACCTGAGGGCAGAGTTGGTGTGGTGAAGCCCGCAGGCTCCTCAGGAGACAGAGGGAGGCTTTCAGGTGAACCTCCTGACTGGTTGCAGAGAGTCACCCTCATGTGAACCCCATATTTTTTACCTTCATCATCACTCTTGAATGGAAACACGCTCTATATAAATTTCCTTCCCACAGAAATTGTGTAAGACTGATAACAATGATGCCTTCATTTTAAAGATGAGAAAACACATAGATTATTTCCCCATGTAATATTACTTACCCAAATAATAAAAGTTTAGAGAATTTGATAAATTTAACAGGTAGATGATTTTAAAAGGGGAAAAAGCATGTGTGTTTATGAGTCTAGTTAATATGTGGAGTTTGCCGCTAATGAAAGTTATAAAAATCAGTGAGCTTGCTAAGGTTCAGTTAGATACTTGCTAGAATTAACATTAAAAAGACTGTTAATTTTGAGGCTTCACAACATCAATTGATAATTAGATGACCTTAGACACAAATGTATTTTTGCTGGAGTATTTTTCTGGGAAAGCAGCTCACTTTAGCCTAAGAGCTTAAACCATAGCCTCTTACACATCAGTTTTCACTAAAAGTCCACCATGTGTAAGACATTATTGCCAAATTTAGGGGAAATATGAACCATACAGGAGATGAAATCCTGGAACAAAAGTTCTCTCTAATAGTTGCATGTCTCAGATACTGAAACTAATTTGAAAAAATTAAATCATGTTCACTTCATTTCAGTAATGTTGCTTGATGAATATTCCTTTTGAATAATTTTCTGTACCACTGTTTGGATTTTCATTGTTTCTGCCACTTATATAAAACTAATAAAATATGAACATGTCTCTGTTAAAAAAATTATGATGAGAAAACATTCCATGTATCCCATTCCTCTCTCATCTAATTCTTTCCCTTCATACACCCTCTCTTTGCACTCTCCATCTTTTCTCCTTTTAAGACAGAGATAACCACCTCCTTAAGCCTCCCATGATTAGGCTGACTTTATTGTCCTTGCTCCTGGATACTCAATTTGGCACTAAGTTTAATCTGTTTTGTCCTATGTGGTCTGTCAACTGTATTGGTTTTGTTTCTTGAACCAGATGGTAAAATATTTGAAGGTGAGAATCACATCATCTAAGACTTATATTCTCCTTCTAATTGCCTAGAAAATGCTAAAAATTTAGTAGGTATTTGAAAATATTTCTTGATTGATTGAAAGGAGCAGCAGCTCAAACTAGTTTTATAATCTTAGATTATTCAGGCATTTCCTTGAATCCTTTTTTATCGGGCAAACTTTGATGTATTTGAAGAGATCCATGATTGATGGATACCTCCATTTCTTTCATTTCATTTTATGGACAAATGTATGATCTTTGGCAGATCCAACCAAGAGTAGGCTCCCTTCAAACACGCCAGTAGGGGAGAGTTCCCTGACCTACATATTCTGGGGCCCAGGGGTAGCTGGGGTGTCCTGTTCTGCAACTTCCTTTGTCTTCTTGGAAACGATCTTTCAATAGTGTCTCATGGAGACATCCAAGGAAATGGCTGAGAAAGACCAAAACCACACTACGGAAAATGTGTACAGAGTTTAATAAGCAGGAAACATTGGCTGTAATGTGCACATAAAACTCAGAACCCCTATGTGATCATGAGAACAGTCTGGTTCTGGTACTGAGCACGAATCAGCTCTCCTCTAAATGTTGGGAAAACCTGAGTGACTCCGTCTCTGTCCCATCCTTGTGCGACTCTCTCCTTTCCCCTCATCTGGTTCTGTGGTGTCTCTGCTGCTCTTTCTGGCCCTTCACTGAACTACATCGGATGGACAACTACTTGTGTTCGGGCTGATTAAAAAAAAAAGTCAGCAAAGCCCTCATCCATTCAGAAGTTATTGCTCAAGGTACTGACTTTAAAATATAGTGTTCATGAATTAGACTTCCACTCCCATCTTGGCTAAGGCAGAGGTCCCCAAAGTGACTAAGAGTGCAGTTTTCTCTCCCCCATCCCCATCAGTTCAAATTCCACATAACCAGCTGCAGTTCTTGACTGCTTCTTCCCAGGAATGGCTCTTGTTTTCTCCTCATCATTTCAGTTGATGGATTCTATAATCCACTCTGGCTTTGGAGAAGACAAAAGCAAAAACTAGAGTCAGCCGGACATGGGTTCCAATCTCTGCTGGGTAGCTAGCTTATTCGTGGGTATGACTTTGGTCAACTCATCTGATCTCACAATGTCTTCACAAGGCCACCCATCATTTGGTATCCATAGCGAGGGTTATGGGTGCTAAATCATTGAAGGTCCCTGGCCTGCAGCGCCCAAAGTGGGGGAAGGGACAAGGTCGGCTGTTACTGTTTCATGGTTTAGTGCCCACTTACTTAAATCACTTATGGTCACTTACATTTGTACAACAAACCCTAAAATTTTCTTGCCCCATCTCAAAATATGCACTTTTCAAAATATTGATGCTGATGATAAGAAAACCTGACATTAGTACATGCAATATTTTCACATGTACCATTAATTGGATTCTTTTTTATTATTACTAATTTATTCTGAGAGTACTTCACAAGGTTTCCATGAAGCCATCCTTGTTGACATCTGTGAACTTATACATACTCCTGACTTGAGTATGCAGGAAGGAACAGGGGGGATGTAGCATCCCAGTGACCTCTCATGGTACCCAAGATAACATGAGCTCCAACTCTGTGATGGATCTTGTGTGGGAAGTGACGGTGGTACCTTGAATGTGGAGGACAAAGAGTTCTGAGTAGTTAGAAGAAGAAACAGAGGGCATGCCAGCCTTTGAGAGAGCTTAATCAATCCAGGACCCGAGGTAAAAAGGAAAAAAAAACAAAAACTAAACACATTAAAAAATCCCTATTACACAGGAGGTATTTGGACAAAACAAGTCTAAGTCTTCCACAAATTGCTCATTTGGGCCTCAACCCAAAAGCATCCTTCAGCTGAAAATGTCAACCTGGATAGTTACTTGAAGGTCATGAAACTTTAGCAGTGAAGCTTTAATTAAAAATAGCCATCGCTTACTACCATGAGAGAACTTTCCTTTTCATGGGAGAGTCTTGAAATTGTTTACAGTGTCAAATTTGTTTTCCTTCTAATAATAAACCTTTAAATCTTTCAGGAAAATAGCAACAACAAAAAAGACTTTATTGACTCCCAAGGATGTGTCTGTGAACCACCTCTCCTGCAGTGGGGAGCTGGTACCCCAAGCAGCCATGCAGCCTCCAAAGCAAGGAGGGGGCAGTGTTTCAGGAGCACATCAGCCCTGCTTCTGGGAAGCCTTTGATCATCTATTCCTTCCTCAGTAAAATTGGCCTGGATATCCCTTCTATCAACCCCGGGCTCTGTTAAATACACATTGCTTTTCCTTGTTCATTAAGCTCTTGATGTTCTTCAAGGCTGAAAAGACCCCCATGAGTTCACCACTAAACCCAAACCTAGCTGGCTAATGTCTATAATTCATATCCCGAAACATCTACCTCACTAGGTGACACCCTGCTGTCTTCAAAGAGCCCATAGGGCAGCTTATTTTAGGTCCTTTAACCCTTGCTTTGCCCTGAGAGCACAGTTGCCCATCTGCCAAAGGTCCCGCCTGGCTGATCCGACCTTGCACAGTCGGCTGAGGGAAACACTGTGGTGGCCAGGACTCCAGGCCGTGGGGACACAACCCTTACTTCAGCCACTTAGAGTCTTGGAGAAGTTACTAGAGCTCTCTGTGCCTCCATTTCAGCGTCTGTAAAAGAAAGTTTGCTCTTCTCATAGGATTGTCAGTAGGATCATGAGATCGTGCCTAGGAAAGGTTTTCTAGGTGCCTGGCACAATAAGGACTCAATCTGCCACAGCTGTTTTATTGTCATTTTTATCCCACAAACCTTTGCTGAGACCCTACTCTGCACCAAGCACTGAACGAGGCTGGCTGGGCTTCCAAGATGAAAGGATGAGCCCCTCGGTCCTAGAAGCTCACAGCCTGGTGGGAGGAGCAGACAAATGGATCACGAGAGGTCAGGGTGATCCTGGCCTTGAGGGAGGTTTCCCAGGGTATTTGGGAACATCTTCCCAGCTGTAGGCTCAGCGGGTGACCCCTGAAGGGAATTCTGAAGGCTGGGTAAGAGATGGACGTAGCAAAGTGTTCCCGATGAAGGGATGAGCCTGAGCCAAAGCCCTGGGGCATGGAGGAGTGTGGAAAGCTCTGGAGTCACTGACACAAGGTGGGGTGGGGAGCTGAGCCTGGGCAGGGGGCAGGCCCAAGCAGAGGGCCTCGAAGGCCACGTTCAGGGGCACTGGGAAGACACCAAGAATGTAAGCGGAGGAGTTATTCGATCATATTTCAGTTTCAGGAGGATGGGTTTCTCGGGAATGTGAAGGAAAGGGTAGAGAGAGATTGTTGTCCAAGGGGTTGGTTGGGAGCATCATCCGGTTGGGAGCATCATCCCGTTGGGAGAACAGGCACCTCTTATTCGTGCAGACGACGGCCTCCTGCAGGGATGGCTGGTGAGCAGGAAAGGACAGAAATGAGAGGAGGCTGAGACTAGAGAAGACAGCGTTGGCGGCCGTGGAAGGTGGGAGCCAAGGTGCCCGGAGGAGAGAAGGCTGACGGAGAAGGAAGTTGGGACTTGGTGGGTGGTGTGGAGTGAAGCCCCCTCCCACCTGTGATGGGGATCAGGAACCAGAGCAGCTGCGGGAGGGAGATAGGGAGTTCCGGCTGCCTGAAGTCTCACCTTCTGGGCTTATCATCTCTGCCCTTGGGCAAGTGACTGTCTGCAAGCCTCAGTTTCCTTCCACATAAAATGGGGGTACTAACACCTTCCTCGGGGGCTGGTGAGTGCCTCTAATGAGGGGATGTGTGCACAGAACAGGGTGCCAGGAGCCTGAGGCTTGGTGGGGGGCCCAGACCCAATACATGGGAAGCCTCATCAGGATAGTTTGAGGCCACATAAATAGGGAGGGTCCACCAATAATGACTGCACCATGTTGTGAGGATTTGCCAATTGCAATTCTGGTCCCTATAAAAATGGGTGCTTTGCTTCACACACAGGAAAAGGATTTGCATGGATCCAAAGGGCATTCTTAGACTGTGCAAGCTACAGAACTAGTTGCCATGGAAGTCACACAGATAAAGCACAGTCCTGTCCCTCAGGTGGCTGAGAGTTGGGTGAGGAGCCTGGGGGCAGAATCAGAGCCGCCTGGATTTGATTCTCAGCATAGCGGCCACCTCCTCTTAGCCCACCTAAGGCGAGTTTCTCACCTTCCCTGAGTCGTGCTTCTTCACCTGAAAAATGGGGATGCCCATGCTTGCTTTCAGGGCCACTGGGAGGATTAGAGGGGACATAGGGCAAGACCTGGCAACAGTGGCTTAACTATCATTATTAGGGGAGCTGAAAGGTAATGACAATAGTCATCCAGCACAAAATGAGCAGCACTGCTAGAGAAGGGTAGGGTGATTGGGGAGTTCAGTGGAGAAAGGGACCATTTTCAGCTGAGATGATCAGGAAAGCATTTCCCCTGGAGGGAATGCAACTTGCTCTGGGCCTGAAAGGAAGGGGGAATCCTGCAGTGGCTTCACCAGTGGACTTGGCCAAGCTGAAACTACATTTCCAGAATTCCCCCCTTGTCCCACCCTGCCCCTCATAGGGTCTGGGTAGGATGGGCCACAGGGCATTTGCAGGAGGTTTTGCAGGTGATGGAGAAGCAGCAGCCATGGTCCTTCAGCCCTTGGGAGGTCAACGCACAGGGTCCAGGCTCCATCGCTGTTGTTCTCATTGTCCTCATCTATGGTGGCTGGCCTGAGGGGCTCAGATGGGTGGCTCGCCCAAATGCAGACTCTGCCTTGCTGACTCCTGGGTGGGGCAGGCTTAGCTCCATTACAAAGAATGCCAGCTTCTCCTGCAAGACATCCCCATGCCGGTCATTGAAGTAGGAGCTTCAGGGGTGCAAGAGATTGGTGTAAGGCCTAAATGACGTGTGCCCTCACACCTGGGAAACACAGGCGGGCCTCTGATGGGCCAATTGCAAGTTCTCCTCTCCATGCTGTTCCTGCCGACAAAGTCCCCTGGCGAAACCACTGTCCCATCATGGGGACAGTCCCAGGGCCTGCTTAGCGCTGGTGGCAGGCTTCAGTTCTCTGCCAGCCTGCAGATTTATTCAAACAGGCTGACCATATTCTGCTGTGGGAACCCACACCGCCCCGATACTCCAAAGCCCCTTCCTGCAGCCCTGGATGTTCACTTTGTCCCCAAGTGTAACCCCATGTGGCCCTGCATGGCGTGTGTGCCCCCTTCCCCTGGGGGCCATGAGTGGATGTGACAAATAGGCTGCTGTCGTCCCACTGGACCAGTGTCGGCTGCTGGGAGCTGGGCCATCCCCGTAACGCTGAGGTAGGGATGCTTACCTCCACGACGAGGTGAGGCATCCATGTTCTAACAGTCCCGTGGACTCCTGCCCCGACTTGTGGACCCACCATCCTGGCTCTCCCCAGTCTGGTACACACCCTTCCTTCCCCGCTGCCTCTCTGTGGACCTTAGGTGTCAGCCCCAGACACAAAGGCCATGCCCTGCAGGGACTGTTTAACCAGCTTCCTGAATTTCATGGGTCAATGCGTGGGTCTTGGAACTTATTTCCTCCCTGGAGGCCCCTTTCTGCAAGGAGCAGAATTGATGTCCTTCTAATTCAACATAAACACGATGAATATTCAGCTTCCTTTCCTTTTCCCTTTCTCTTCAGACGGGAGCACATGCCCTCTAGAGACTAGCATGGTGGTGGTTTGACAGTGGGCGGGGATTGGGCATCTGCAGGTGGTGGCTTCCTCTGCAGGGTGCGTGTTCCAGTGGGGCCCGTGACTCTCCCTCAGGATGGCGACCCCTTTCCCACACTGCCTGCACTACGTCTGATCCCTCTGCGTTCCATCAGGGGTTGGGCTCTCTGTGAGCTTACCTTGTGCCTTTGGTCTCAGCATCCCATGCGGTTGCCTGTTCCACCCAGCTTGGTGCCCAGGGTGCTTGGGTCTCCTCAACTCTTGGGTCCTCAAACGTATCAGAGATTTCCTTGCTTCCTCTTCTTGGGGCTTGTGCTGTGCTGGATTCTTGGCTTGTTCTCAGAGACCTAGAGTGCAGTTAATTCTTTTTCTTTTCCTCTTTCTCTTCTGGTCTAAAGAGAGTATTTTTCCCTCTTAAGAGAAGCAATATTTTTAAAATCCTTATTATCTTTTCCTTGCGCTATAGCTTTAAAAAGGAAAAAGAAAACCCTTGGATATTAAGAGCTTAATGTCTTTCTTATTTCTTTCCAACTGACCTGATGACTTTGGAGAAATGGCAACCTCTGGATCCAACTGGAGATGGCCGTGGGGCTGGCGGGGGACAGAGGGTACACACATCACACAACCCTTCAAAATCCCAGATGGTGGATGAGAGGGGCGCAGAGCCTAGTGTTATGGCCTGAGGGTCCCTGTGACCCCGAATTCAGATGTTGAAGCCCTTACTCCCAGTATGATGGTATTGAGAGATGGGGACTTTGGGAAGTAATTCAGTTTCGATGAGGTCATGGGGGAGGAGCCCCCATGATGGGTTAGCACGACTGGAGGAGGGGAAGAAGAAGAAGAGAAAGGAGGAGGAGAAGGAGGAAAAGGGAAAGGGGAAGGGGGAGGAGAGAAACCAGACTCCAGGCTGTGTTCACTCACCAGGAGAGCCCATGTGATGACACAGCAAGAAGACTGCCATCCACAAGCCAGGAAGAGAGGCCTCACTAAGAACTGCATCTATGGGCACCTCGATCTGGGACTCCCCAGGCCCCAGAACTGTGAGAACTATGGTTCAAGCCTCCCAGTGTGTGATATTTTGCTATGGCAGCCTGCACAGGCCAAAACACTGGGGGAGACAAGAGGGGGAGTGGATTCAAAGGGAGAGTAGATGGATAACAGACCCCCCTCTACAGAGAGGTCAAGAAGGCTGGGCCTTAGGAAGGCCATCCCATTTGACCGTCAAGGACTGTTTACTGACCTTCAAAAGAGCATTTTTGGGAGGATGCCAGAAAGAATACAAGATTGTATAGGGTTATGATGTAAGCAAGTATTGGAAATATGGAGTGTTGAGTGTCAGCCTCTTACTTCTGTGAGATCCTAATAAATACAGGAGAAGACAGATGATGGAAGCTTTAGGGCCTGCAGGGGACAAAAAGTTCCCAGCAGGGTGGTGGGGAAAATATTTTTAGGACAAGGAAGACTTGGGTATTTTTGTTGACCGAGGAGAAAAAGCCAAAGTAAGGAAAGAGATTGGATGTGCAGTGACAAATCCCCACACTTGGAAGTGGAAAAATTATTTTGGAATCTTGGCCAAACTCCTTGCTAACTTGGTGATCTTGGACAAGGTACTAAACTTCTCTGAGCTTCCCTTTCTTCATTTTGTATAACTTCTGGGGATGGCAACTCTATGTCACAGGCTTGCTTTGAAATGTTTTACTATTAATTTTAAAAGGCTTTGCATAATATGCCACTACTTTTACAAACAGGGGTACAAATATGGCACTTATTATGTGTCAGGCCCTGCTCACCACCTTTAATGTATATTAACTCACTGAATGGTGTTTACTAAGTGTTTTTCAACTTTGTTTTCAAAGCCACATGTGAGGTATTTTTATTATCTCCATTTACAAATGAGGCACAGAGAGGTTAATAACTTGGTCAAGAACACAGAGCTCATGAGGCAGAACGGCCAATAATCTGTGCTCCTAACCATTGTGCAACACTGCTTCCTCTAAATGAGCTTTCGGGATAAAAACTGGTTACATGGTGGATTGATTGGCTGAACAGAGAAAGAGGAAGGATAGTTGTTGGGAAACAACAGCAAAGAAGGAACAAAAGAGTGGGATCAATAGCCCAAGTGGAAAGGTTGACTTTGGTAGGATGAAGGACAAGAGGAGAAGAGAGGAAGCTGCAGGGTGACAGTTACACTGAGCACCTGCATCCAGCTGCTCCTGAAGCTGATCAAATCTATCCCCCAAATTTCGCTTGAGCCAACGAAATCTCTTTCTTGCTTAAATCAGGACTGGTTTGATGTTCACCCACTTGCATCTGAAGGATAATAACTGATACACTCATGGATTTGGGAAGAGAGGTGGAGTGGGCTGTCATTTCATGGTGGTAACCAGTCCCTGTCTAGCTGTCTGCATTAGTGTCCTAGGGCTGCCAGGACAAGTTATACTAACTGGGTGGCTTTAAACAACAGAAACTTATTCTCTCATAGTTCTGGAGGTCAGAAGTTTGAAAATAAGTTGTTAGCAGGGCCATGATCCCTCTGAAGGCTCTAGGAGAGAATCTACTCTTTGTCTTTGCCTAGTTTCTGATGATGTTGGTAATCCTTGGTGTTCCTTGGCTTGTAGACGCATCACCCCAATCTCTGTCTCCCACACCACATGGCTGTTTGTCCTGTGTGTATGTTGTCTTTTCTCTTGCAAGGATGCCAGTCAACTTGGAGCAGGGCCCACCCTAATTGAATATGACTTCATCTCAATTTGACTGCAGCTGCAAAAAGTCTATTTTGAAATAAGGTCACATTAAGAGGTACCAGGATTGGACTTCAACATATTTTTGGAGGGAACATAATCTGCTCACTACACCCTCACAGAGCATTATTGGCCATTGTGGCAAATGATCATTTTTATATTTTCCCTTGGTTTCCTCCTATCTTCTCAGGCAGCTTTCAATCTCCCAGATCTCAAGGGAAGGAATGATAATGTCCAGAACAAAGGCCGTATTCTTGGCTTTGAGTTCCACAACTGGCTTTCAAAAGCCACTATAAAGATAAGTCTAAAAACCAAGGGGTTTTTGATTTACAAGAGCTGGGCTCTGGTGAGGGAGAGAAGGATTTGTGAGTTGTGGTGAGAAAGCTTAGTGGGCTGAGTACAAAGTGTATAAAATAAGCCAGAATTCTGGAGAAGACACAGGATATAATGCAAGGGCAGCTTTTCAACTGCTTACCAAGGGAAAGAAGGACTCAACAAGCAAGGTGCTTAGGAGACAATGAGGGTAGAACAGACCTGTTGGTAGGTGTCGGGATTCTCCACCCCACATTCTGTTTCCTCTCAGAGCTAAAACTCTAAGGAGGCAAGAATCATGCAGAAGTTTGAGGAACCCCCTAAGCATGGTCTGAGAACATTGCATGCCTCTTAAGATGGGGTCAGAGCACATGGCCCTGGAGTAGCCAATAACCTAAAGGTGATGGAGGTGTTTAGCCAGACAGGTCCCCAGGCAGGCTCCAGGTCCCACACAGGTGGTCCAGAGTGCCCAGAAGGTCAGAACAGTGGGACATAGCCACAGTGGCAGGAACCACAGACCTTAGCCGTGACTGTCAGCGTAGACTACTCAAAGACCACGAGGGCCGTTTCATGCAGATGGAGACAACAGCAAGAGCTGGAGGCCAGTCCTCACCCCAGGCAGCTTCTCCTGAACCAAGTGTATGCTCCTTAGAACACCACACCCTTTCCCAGAACTTCGATTGTCACCAAGACAGGGAGAAGAGAAGGGACAGGAGGGAATCCTCCATTTGGATAACTACTCAGCACCAACAGGCTGAGTTCTAAACCGGAGGTGATCCATTTCCTTGAATTGAGTTTATATTTTTGGTCATCAGTTGAAATGGAGGCTGAGTTCAGTTATGGAAGAGAGAATGGCCACATCTTTACACATCTGAGGCTTCTTAATATGTGTATGAGTAACCTATCACTGCATAACAAGTGACCCCACACTTAGCTGCTGAGAATAATATGTGTTTATGACCTCACAGTTTCAGTGAGTCAGGGTTTTGGGTTTGATGTAGCTGGGGTTTCTGCTTTGCGTTCTCACCAGGCTGCAGTGAACTTATTGACTGGGGCTGAGCTCTCATCTGAATACTACACGGGAGAACAATCCACCTCCAAGTTTGCGCAGGTTGCCGGCAGGACTCACTGCTCCTTGTTGTAAGGCAGAGGGCTAACTGTTGCCTGGAGAGGCCCAGAGCTCGTAGGGGTTCCTACAGGTCCCTGCCACGTGGTCTTCTCCAGGCACAGTTCACAACACGGAGCGTCACTTCTCCAAGACCAGCAGCGAGTGAGTGAGGCTGCTAGCCAGCTGAAGTCTTATGTAATGTCATCATGGGAGTGACAAACGGCCACCTTTGTCACATTCCATTTGTGAAGAAAGTCACAGGTGCTGTCCACCCTCCAAGGAAAGGGGTTACATAAAGGCGTGAATATCGTGGGGGTATGGATCATTGGGGTTCCCTTAAGGGTCTGTCTGCTACAATATGTAAATTTTCAAACTTGCTGGACATGAGCAATTGGCTGCATGTTTTCATCCAAGGGAATGGGTTCAATTCCAGTGAAGTCTTTTGTCAATTTCATAAAGTTCTGTTAAAGATTATATTAGTGAAACTCTCTGTGGAATTTAGAAGCTGGGTAAATCCTGTCTAACTGTTGAAGGATGGGAAAACTTGGATCAGCAGGACTCGGTAGAGACCATAGAAAGGATGTCTTCCAAGAAGGCATCCTTTATGTTACAGTTCCCTACACCACTAGTTCCAAATGGACTGTCTCCTTTATTTACTCAGGTGTTAATATAATTTGGCTATTAAAAAAAAGATATAACATTTGAGAAACAAGAACTTGCTTTTATTACTTTTATTCGATCTAATAAATAAGAAATAAATGAGACAATGTAGCTACTTGATATTAGTGACTATTTAAAAATTTTAAACATTCTTCTTTTAGACTGATAATGGAACTGTTTCAAAGTTTAAGCTATAAATGCTGACTTCTATACATTTTTTTCTATTTTTTTGACTTTGAAAATTAAAAAAAAATTATTGAAGTATAGTTGATTTACAAAGTTGTGTTAGTTTCAGGTGTACAGCAAAGTGATTCAGATATATATATATATATATATATATATATATATATACACACACACACATATATATATATGTATGTATATATATGTATATATATATTCTTTTTCAGATTCTTTTCCCTTATACGTTATTACAATATATTGAGTATAGTTCTCTGTGCTACAGAGTAGGTCCTTGTTGGTTAAACAGTTACACATTTTTGGTAGAAATTATTTAACAAGTGGTTTTAATTAGTACCTCTGTTCTCTCCCCTTCCTCTCCCCCACCCCTCCTTCCACCTTCTTCTTTAATATATGTTAATACAATTAACTTTATAAACCAAACTGGTTCAAAGAAGCAGAAAACATGATATGAAATTGAAAAGGAACTGCATGTTTAAACATACAAACATGATTAAACACACTGACATGCTGTTGGGTTAGGAATTGATTCCAGTACCATGGATATGCATCCAATCAAAAGTCCCCTGGGAGTGTTGCCTTAGACCCATACACAAATATACAGAATGACCCTTTTCAGTCCAACTGCTGAAACAGTGCTTGGGGTGATTGAGTAGGATGTTTGCTGGAACATTCTCCACTGACACGTGTTGCTCAGCCCACATGGTCTTAAATAAGTGGGTTAAAAGGAAAAGCTAATCACAACTGCTGCAATTGATTGAGAACCTATCAAGTACCAGGCACGGTTCTAAGCCTTTCAGAGGCATTAACTCATTGCACACTCACAACCTCCCTGGGAGGAGTTACTATTATTTCCCATGCTTTACAGATAAGGAAGTCCAGACATGGGAAGAAACTTGTGCAAGGTCACAAGATTATCCATGGAGCAGCCTAGATATGAACCCAGTAATCTGGCCTCCAGGTTTCACACTCTTAACCACTTTGTTTTAAGTTTCCTGAAGGATGAGTGCACCTGGGTAAGTCACTGCAAAATTGTTTGGAATGATTGAAAAAAGTAAGTCAGTCCTTTCGGAGCTGTTCCATTACGTCTCAAGGTTACCTGCTTGATGAAAAGACCTGGGTGTGGTGTCTGTTCATGGTGGCAGAGTGGTCTCCATCTGTATAATGAGGCAGGTTTTAATGAAGCACAGTCTCCAATAGTTATTATTTTTGGTCCAAAGACTAGCTCATATTAACTTTGTATGAAATGCCATCTTTTCTTGACCCTCTTTTGAAATACTGTGCTCAGCACAAGTCAACAATCCCTGGCCCCAGGTGTTAAAAACAGTGGGCTTTTCTTAGCAGGGAACTGGGAGGATGAATCAGCCACAAAGTGGGGTGTCACAAAGGAGCCTTAAAAGGAAGCCAGACTCAAATTTCTGGAAATGGTGTCAACGGTTCCATGTGTATTGTAAGACCTATAAATATCTTGTCTTCTATCTTTGAAAGCCCTTGCTGCTGGTCCACATGTTAATCCTCATTAGGTTAGAAACCCGGAAAGGATTTTGCCATCAAAGATAGTGCTAAATATGGATGCTTCCTAGCTGAGCCCAACCCTGCTGAAGAAACTGAATGACTTTCCTCTTCTTGGCTTCAAAGTGTGGACTGATTTACCTCTTTCCCATGCCTGTCAATCCAGATGAAAAGATCCTTCGCTGGGTGCCTGTTCCGGCAGCATCCTGCCAGTTCCTCATCTGGGAGAGGGCCTGAAAGGGAGGGCTCAACCCGGAACAAGGCTACACTAACTGTGTGTTGGGTGCAATGTCGGTGGGCTGTCATGCGGGTTCCCATTTGCCTCCCCTTTGGCTAATAAGCAGCTGCAAAGCCGACTCATGTCGGCTGACTCATGTCCCCTTGAGACTGCAGAAAAGCATTTTGTATTTCAAGAGGATTTAACCTTACAGTTTCTCATTTACTTTTGGCCAAGATTTACTTGTACCATCCATTGAGAAACTCAGATCACTTTCAATAAGCATCTCTCCAGAGACATCTTAATACAATTTATAAGGAGAATAATAATATTCCCTAATAAGGAGAATAAGAAAGAAGGAATTAACATTTGCAATATCTACTCTTACTTACTTACTGTCAAGTATGTATTGAACATCTAGTACATACCAGGTGCTAGAATAAGGTTAGGGGTGGAATGAAGAATAAGACCTTCCATTAGATGAGATGTGAATTTTTATGCAGATGACTTATTAAAATGCTCTCAGAAGAAAGCAGAAAGGGAGTGGGAGAGGAAATGTTGCAGGAGGGAAGAAGCAAGGATGTGACGTCTGGCAAAATCCCAGCTTGAGACCAATCCCACGTGGAGTCTTGGAGCATAAATGGCAGCTCAGATTTTACTTCATATGAAGGTGACAGAGCTCCTGCCCTTGTCAGCCATTGGCTCAGCTCCCTTCAGGGAGATGCTAACTCCCAGGCATTTGGGCTCTCTGTACTTATGGGAAATGCAATCCCAGTAGCTCAAAAGCAGCCCTTTGAAGAAAGTTATAGGGCTGCCCTTGGAAGAAAGGCACACAGAAGCTGGGGGATAGGTATGTTAGAGAGTCAAATTTGCAGGGCTGGGTGGAGCATCACCAGGGCCCACTATGGTCCAGCCCTCTCCCTGCTTTTATCTACTCACATTGAGGTCACTCCATCCTGTCCTGGCTTTTTCAAGATTGTGGTTGATTTCAATTTCTGTAGAAAACCCTCTAAAAGGAGAGTGAGTGGGACAAACTGTAGCTCCTTCTGCACCAGCTGGTCCCCAGGCCGTGTCCGATGTTCAGCATCTCTTTTCTCCGGCACCCCCATTCTAGATTCCCTTCACTGAACAGATGGAGTCCTTGTTTACTATCCTGTTTAAGGCTCATGCACAGTTAGGAATGGGCACGGGGCACCAAGAGATGCCCCAGGGAATCACCTGGGCGCCTCACATGCTCCCTTCTGCACCTGTTATGTTGAAATTCGGGATGATGAAGGTCAGTGACTCCTGCCAGCGTGGCGATACCTTCATGCTGCTGATCTTCTGTCAGAAAGAAGCTAGAATGGCCGGGCAGCAGCGCTTGCTTGATGTTTAATGTGACTTTTACTGTGTCTCCTGGTGGAAATATCTCCTCTTTGGTCCCCTTGGGTCTCTAGACCCACACAGCCTAAAACTGTAAGAATGAAATCACACGTTTCCTTGTGAGTCAGTGGGGGTGGAGGGTCAGTGAGGTCACTCCTGCTTTCACACTTTGGTTTCTGGATCCACGTATTTTACCGTTCCCCAACGTATAATAGCTGTTGGTTTGAGATACATGCTGTGTCCTGAAGCACAGGACCCCAGCCTCACAGGGGGTCACCTCCAATCCAGTATTTTAGCTGCATCTTTAAGATGCAATTGTCATGCTCTCTGGTAACTTCTGGATGTAGCAAGAGTAGTAGATCACATTAACAGGTGCCCAGTGTCACACTTCCTTTGCCATAAGTGGGTCCCTTGGTTCTAGACAGTATTTTGTTATGTGGTACCCCACATTGGTACATGTGTCACTCCATGAGCTCTAAGATGTTGCCTGAGCCATGGCACTGGGGCAGAAAAGGTAGAATGATGTATGTTAATCCTGATCACAAGTGCTATCCTTTTCCAGGCAAAGTTCATGGCTTAGACTTGCTTCTCACGGAGAACTGGACAATAAGGTCCAGCCCAGAAGAGTGGTTCCCCTGCTCTTTGGCAAGGGGGCTTGGATTCCATGCTCCTGCACCAGTCAGGGGCTGGCTAAGGTCACTTCGCCCACAGGACATACACTCCCAGGCACTTCCTGCTCCCTTCACTTGTGGACAAAGTAATTCTGTCAGCCAAAAGGAATTCTTCCCCAAAGAGTTACATGTCTGGACACTTGAAGCCAGGGGATGGGGGCAGGGGACTGAGTAAAAGGGATCCGAGGAGATCTGGGTGAAGTGTAAATAGTGTTTGTATTACAGACCTGGTCCCTGTGCTCACGCAGCTCACAGCAGACCCTAAGCAAATCCTTATATCTCAGAGTGGTAGGTGCCATGACAGAGGCAAAGGCGGGCAATTCCAGGGTCATGGAGCCTAAGTCTCTTTCCCAGGATTAAGGGTGTGAGAAAGGAGAAGGGACAATTACCCCATTGGAGGTGACCTCTGAGCTGTGCTTAGAAAGATGGGCAAGGATTATTCAGACAAGGGAGTTGGGCGTTTAATGGTCCAGGTAGAGGAACAGGCATGTGCAAGGTCCGAGGGCAAAATAGTCAATGCAAGTATTGAAGACTGGCAGAAACACAAAGAGAGAGAGAGAGAGTATGTGTGTGTGTGTGTCACAGAGAAGGAGAGAGAGGAGAGAGAGAGAGAGAGAGAGAGAGAGAGAGAGGTGATTAAGTGGTGTTGCTAGAGATGACAGAGTAGTCTAGTCTATCTAGACAGGAACCAGATCGTGTATATCTTACATGGCTAACTGAAGAGTGTACATTTTATACTTAAGGGAATGCAAAATCTTTGAAAGGTATTAAGCAATAAGTAATTCAATGAAAAATTCATGGTAGGAAAACTGATATGGCCCTGGTGTAGAGAGTAAGATTGGAGAGTGTGCACTACTGGAGATCCCAAGACCTAGTTCGGGGAGTCACTGCAGCAACTCATATGAAGGAGGCCCTGAACCAGAGCATGCACAGACTGGGGAGCACAGGGCAAAGTGTGAGCCAATAAGAGACAGGATTAGTGAATGTTGGGAGAGGAGTGTAGTGGGTTGGCTAGTGGAGCCGAGCCTCGGGGTAGGGGTTCAAGAGGAAGGGGAGCCAGAAACAGTGGGGCCACATGTGGTCATCAGTGTCCTGTGGGTGGATCTTGAGGTTCTCATGGGACATCTGAACGGAGATGTCCAGGAGGCTGCTGGATGTTGATTGGATGCTGAGGGCAGAAGTTCACCTGGAGACACATATTTAGGAATCAGCAGACCACAGATGGGAACTCATGCTGAGATGGCAGGTGAGATACTAAACCTGCCCAGGATGACAAACAAATGCACAAGAGAGGGTGGGAACTCTGGGAACAGACACATTTGAAAGGAGCTTTGGAGAATGAGCACCTTGACAATGACATTGAGAAGAATTAGCCCAAAGAGCCAAAGACCCAGAAACCAGGAAGAAGACCATTTCTCCAAGGCTTCAGAAGAGGTTGACTGGATGAAAGCTGACAAGGGACCACGGGTTTCAGCCACAAGGAAGTCATCTGTGGCGTCCAGGAGAACAGCTTTAGGGGAAAGAGTAGATGGGAGAAAAAGGTGGTGAAGCAGTGTGAGCACAGGACACACGTCTTCAAGATGCTGCACTGGGAGGGGAGGGGGGCAGGGGGCAGTGTCTAGAGTGAGTGGAAGCAGAAGGAGAGGTTTCTTTTTTCTCCGTGGGAAAGACTTGAGTATCTTTCCATATGAATATGAGAAGGAATATGAGTGGGTGGGGGGGTGAGGGTCTTGTAAAGGTGGAGAGGTTGGGATCCAGAGTACAGATGGGGGAGTGAGCTGTGGGTGGGAGGTGGGCAAGAGTAAGGAAAGGTGTGGGTTCGGAAGAGTTTGGGGTGCACGCAGAAAAAGGAAGTCACGCCTCCTCGATGGGCTCTGTTTCTTTGCTTGTCTGCCTGCTGAGAGCAGGAGAGGAGTGGGTTGGGGTTTGGAGGGGATCCTGAAGGGTTAGCCTGCTCCATGCAGAGCTGGGTTAGCGTCAGAGGTGCTGGCCTCATAGGAGCGTCAGCTGCTCCACCCCGGCTCACATCTCCATGAGTGCCGGGTCGATGTACCTGTCGGCCCAAGTGTTATGGAGGACCAGTGGCCTAGGGGATGGAGTGCCGTGCCCACCAAGGACAGGTCACCAGCCTTTTCCCCTACACAGCAAGAATAACAAAAATCACTTTTCTGCTGACTCTCACAAGGGTTACTAACACAAACCTAGAAATCTGCTGAACGTGATGTTTGGGAAGAGCCTACCTCAGGAGAAGTTTTTATTTAGAAGGGCCTGAGGGAAGGTCGGTCTTTTCAACAGCAGTATTTGAGATTTTAAGCAGCCTGCAGTGAGGTCTCCATGACCTGAAACCTTCAAATAACTGAGTTGTTTCTTTACCTTTCCCCCCACCCAAGATAAAGAGCAAACACACAATTAGCCGAATTGAAGAGTTTATTAAAAAGGTTAAATCTGTCTTGTACCCTGGGATCATGGACACTAAGAGCATCTTTTTTGTGTGTGTTCTACGACACATCTGCACACCTACATTGTCTTCATAAGCATCATTTAAAAACATTGACCATTTTTCACTGATGCCTAAAAAAGGGTACAAAAAAGTGAATGAGATGCAGCCCTCACCCCTCACACACACTTCAGAGGAGCTCAGATATTTACCCAATGAGGTTGACACCGAGAAGGATCATCTCCTTGTTGAAACTTAAGGGTTTTAGGGATCGTCTGGTCCAATCAGGTCTACCAGATGGCCAAGCACGCGATCTCCTGGTGAGTTCCCAGAAGGGTCAGTGTCAGAACCAAGCCTGTCAGTGCAGTGTTCTTGCTGTTACACCACGTGCCTTGCTGACGCCAAATCCTCCTATGAGTCGACATAATTAAACAAACACAATTTTCCATAGTGGGCAGAACAGGCAAAAGTGGCAGGCCAGCAGACAAGCACATCCTGAGAACAGTCTTTGAAATGGATGGACTCTGGAGGGTTTTCCAGTTGGATCAGAGCCATAAGAATGTCCCCTTCTGGGGGCTCTGGGAGCCCTTGTTGGAAGCATCTTCATTACGCTTGGCTTGATGCAAAAGACTCCTACTCCTCCTAAAGGAAAGAAAGGCACCTTGATGGTGAGGGTTAACTCTTTCCTCCTAAGTGGGCTGAATGTCATTCACTAAGATCCACTAAACTGAAGATCATGAAAGGGTTTAAAAGGGAAGATAAGTAGTTTCAGTGGGACAGGAATGTTCTCTTGTCAGGTGGCTAAGCCATCAGAGGAATAGGTACAGCATTGGGCTAACAGTTCCTTGAAATTCAATCAGTTCAAAGGTATGCATCTTTACTTGGCTTGTCCTTGGCTTTGCCCCAGCAGAGTGCATCTCTTGAGACTGTCATCAGGTCACCTTCCTGGGCAATGGCAGAGCAGCCTCTCACGTTGGATGGGGAGACAGATGCTGGAGGTTGTTGGCATGGTGTATGGGTGTGTCTGATGTGTGTGGTGCTGAGTGTGGGCACAGTGGTTGCACAGAGAATTGTACTCTTGTTCAGAGCAAGGATCCTCATTTTCCACCTACCTGGGGGCTGGATGCAGGGTCAGCACCCAGCACCATCACTTCCCCAGCTCAGAAGTCACCACCTTAAAAGACACTTATAATTTCATATCTAGAAACCAGAAGCGTCTTTTAAAGAGACTGCTAACATATTTCTCCATAGCGTGGCAAGAGGAGGTCCCCTCTATTTAGGGAGGCACTGAGCCCTTAGGGAAGCCTCAGAAGGTGAGAGATTGAGGCAAAAGCTGAATTAACTCTTGGAGAGCAGAACACAGCACAGTTGGAAATGCCACCTTCCCTCTGATCGTGATGCCTGGGTAGACCCGGTACCCACCCTGGTGGTGGTCCGGACCCAGGCCCTGCTATCCTCGAGGACCCTTCTCAGTATCTTCCCCAGACACAAACATGAATGTACATCCCAGTTATTTTTTTCTCCGAGGAAGGGTTATCTCTTTGAGGAAGAGCACAGCCTCTCTGGGGAGGCACGATGCCAGAAAGGATAAACATTGCCTTTTCTCCCTATAGCTGGTTTGAAGTTTCTGGGACACAAAGAGCTTTCTGGCTTTGCCAAACTTGTCTTGGGAGATGAAACAGGTACCCCTTGCCATGTGCTCAAGGTGACTTTTCCCAAGTTTTTTTCTCGTTCTTTCTGAAAAGTGAGAGATTGAGAAAAGAAAAAAAATCCCATCAAATTGTAAAAATCTGTAAGTGGATCACACCCAGAAGTCTAAGCTGTAACTAGTCCTGCCAGAGAGTGGAGGAGGGGCTGGTGCTGCCAGGTCTAATTACTGTCAAGAGCAGTAGAGGGGCTCAGATTTTTACCATACTCGTAGGGTAATGGGTTGGCCTCCAGGGTTCCATGGATGCTGGCAGAGACTCAGCATGATGTTACTCATGGCCCAGCAGTCGGCATGAGTGCCACGTTCCCATCGGCCCCCCTGTGCCCCCAGGCCCATGGGTGATGCAGAGCAGCCAGGTGGACCTTGCACACTCAGGGGGTTTGTGTCACAGCTGAGGAACCCTGAGCTTAGGAAACCCCACCCACTTTTTTCCAACTGAACAAATATTTATAAGATGCCTACTATGGGCCAGCTTCTTCTGTTCTAAGAACTGGGGATGCAATGGACAAGACAAAGAGTTCTGCCCTCATGGAGCCAACATTCCAGTGAGAGAAGACAGATAATGAACAGTAGCCATGATAAATAAGTGAATTATGCAGGCAGTTAGAAGATGATAAGGGTATGGATAGAGAGCATAGAAGGTATAGGGGCACAGGAACGTCAGGAGAGGGACAGAAAGTGGTGTTACATAGAGTATTCAGGGAGGGCTTCAATGAGAAGATGAACCGTCTGCCTCTGTTTGACAGGTCATTTTGGGCCAATGGGTGGAAAAGAAACGTGGAGCTCAAGACCCTTGGATATTAAATTGTTGACACAATCTTCCCAGGTGACCTTCCAAGAGTTGATGATATTCTCTGAGTCACATTCTTTGGACAAACATGCCATTTGAATGTGGACATACTGTGAGCTCTCTTTAAACCTCTGCAGAATAGGTGACTATAATGAACCATTCCTTGGATTCCTGGTCCTAGTCCAGTGCCTGGAGGCTGCACACACTCTCTACCATTGCTGGAAATAGATGTACAGAGTTCACCGCTTCTCTGGAGGGCCTCAGGCATTTCCTTAAAAGTCACATGAAGATTTTGGCATATGAGGAATCAATGTCCCAGGTCAGAGGGATCTTTCCTGGGTGGTGATCTACCACTTATTTTAAAAGCAAATTAAGCAACAGTGTGTTTTCTTTGTCTTAAGATATTATCAAGATTCTCTGAGTGATCAGATTTAAGACCATCTCGCTCTTCCATCTCTCCCCACCTCCCTTCTCCAGCCTCTTCTCTTTGTGGGTAGCACAGCAGAGGTGGGTACCAGGCAGTGACCCAGGTGGAAGCACTAGGGTTCCCATGGGTGTGCACATGCTCAGTGCTGTACCCTGGCTGTGCAGCAACAGAAGTCCTTGCTCACTTTAGGAAGGAGAACGTCTTTCAGGCTGCCAGCCAGGTGGATGCCTCAGAGGAAACCCAGTCCATTGACCCAATAGCGATTGTCCATTGACCCTAGAGTTTTTGGCCAGAGGATAAAGAATTTATCTGAGCTTCGCCACTCCAAGATACATCAATCTGGCTGCAGACTTAGGCTAGTAAGGTGACCTCTGGAAGGCATTATAAATCAGATTAGAGATGGGCAGAGGTCCAGAGGAAAATGATCACTCCTCTCAATAATGGACTTTTTAATCCACAGAGACCCCTTTCATCTGGATCTCTTTGTAGATATTAACATCAGGCCCCTACCTGAGGGGTAGGGTGAACTTTTTGATACAGTGCTTATGTGTTGAACTCATTTTAATGAGCATTTCCAAGGCAGTATTATTGAAAGCAATCCATTCCAGAGGCAGACAGGATATGGAATTTTTTATTTTTGCACATCTTGAGGTAAAAATTTTTTAAAATGTAAACTTCTAAGTTTGGGGAATATAGTAAGTTTAAGGTTGATGAACAACAGAGCTTTAGTTTTACTTTTTCCCAGAAAGTAGCATTTCATTTCTTTGAATTAAAAAAAAAAGCAGTCTGTGAGGATGCAAACAATAAGCTGTCAACATGGGTTAAAGTCTGAAACCACGGCAAGAAACAAACATTTCGCATCCAGGAGGTCACCTAAGGTTAGGGCCAGCAGGTGGTCCCGATGTGGTCCTGGATCTGCTCTGCAGACACTCGGTATCACAGAATCTATGTAGGCAAATGGGCTTTCCTGGAAAGTAAATGGAAGGAAGCAATGATGGAAAAGATGGAGGGAAGAAGGGAAGGAGCGAAGGAAGGAGAGAAGGAAGGAAAGAGGGAGGAACAGAAGGAGGCAGAAGAGGAAAGACATTTCTGAACATGTTCCCAGATGGCAATGGCTGGCACCAGCCTAGGCTGATGGCTTAAAGGGGAGCCTGCAGAGAGTATTAAGGGAGCGGACATATTTGTACAGTCTGCTACCTTGGCAACTGAGCAGCTACAGGCATTCAACCAAGTTTTCTGGTCATGCCAAACCTCTGACATGAGACCTAAGAGAGGCTGGAAGGGGGAGTTGGGGGGTCTTTCTAAGGTGTACTATGTAAGAGTCACGGGAAGGAGAGCGCAATTCATCCTGTTTAAGAATAAGTGCTCTGTTAGGATGAGCCACGTGGAAAATAATTTAAACTGAGGGGAAGAAACAGAAAGTTAGATTTCAGAGGAACATCACTTACTCTTGACTCATTGTCTCTGGGTGCAGAGGCGTGAGTCAGAGGAACAGACACTAAGATGGTCTACTGCACATTTAGATACTGGGTATGGTGGTGGCAGGACAGGTACCTGAGGACAGGATGCACAGACTTCTCCTGGTCCAGTCTTCCTGCCTCCAGTGAGCTGGGGCTGACGGTGGGACTCTAGAGTAGGGGTCTGCAAACTTTTTCTGGAAAGAGCCAGAGGGTGAATAGTTCCAGCTTTGCTGGCCACACCATCTCTGTTGTAACTACTCAACTCTGCCATCATGGCATGAAACAGCCATGGGCTAAATGCACATGGTGTGCATGGCTCTGTTCCAATAAAACTTTATAGATAAATATAGCCGTGGGCTGGATTTGTCCCGTGGGTCATAGTTTTCTGACCCCTGGTCCAGCTAGAGGGCCAGGTGTCATTGGGAGGCAAAGAGCAGAGCATATGAAGGGGCTTAGAATACCTGGCCAGCTCCTCATTAAATCTCAGACCTGCTGCATCTTCTGTGTTCTTCCCCTCTATCTTGGGGAGGTCAGACTCTCGGAATCCTCGCTTGTTTATTAAATTGGGGCCTTGATTCAGCCCTGGTGTTTGCAAACACAAGCATCCCTAGGAAGGAGGACCCAGCAATCAATAGGAGACAAGAGAAGTAGACATCGAAATAAAGGCAGACCACCTTTTCTTTTTTATTTCACTTAGACAAAATGCAAAGAGTGTCTCATTAAATTAAAAAATAAACAAAAAAGAGAACCAAATTGATTCCCCCCACCCCTTCACTGACGGCACTCATCCTAAGTAACAACAGAAGGAGGTCAAATCAAGGACCCAATTTCTAATGGGAAAGAAAGGTGTGCAAACATGACTAACGTTTCCCCCGGCCCCCAAATCAAGGTTCCTTTTAAATTCACAAAGGTCATTTTTTTTTCCTGTTTTCTTTCTTGAATCTTGTGTGATAGAACTTCCAGTCAGAAGGTTGAATGAGTCCCCCATGCACATTGTAGAAAATCAGTAAAAATGCAATAGCCCGTGAAGATCATAAAACTGGACTTCTTTCCCAAAAAATCAGATGCCCAGGCAGATGGAGCTCACACTCAGACAGAAAAAAAGCAGGAGAGTCTTTGCACTGTCTGTGTTTTTTTTTCAGTATTTTCTCTGTCTCTCTTTTTTTTAATATATTTTGGCAATTTTCTTTCATTATAAATATTGGAATTCTGTAAAAAAAAGGTAGCTTTGATTGAATTTTTTAAACCATATTTACAACCGCTGTCCAGTCATGCCGTTGGTTATACCAGGGTGTAGGACTTGGTGTAGGGGTTGCTGCCTTTCAAATGGCCCCGAGAGTCCAGCAGGGATTCCTGGGAGCTGCTCATCTTGGCTGCCTGTCCCAGCTCCACCCCCTCCCGCTGAGGTAATGTGGCCACGGCCCCCTGCTGCCACTGCTGTCCGTCCCTCGTGGAGGCCGTGGAGGAGGCAGCCTCCATGGGGATGGGCTCGAGGACTGGGGGGCGTTTCAGGGTCCGACTTTTCTGGGGCTCCAAGCATGCCTGCCCTAAACTCGGGTCCCTGCTGGCGCCTGGACCACTTCGATTCAACAAGAAGTCCATTCGAAGGTATGGAGGCAAGTGGATGAGGTCACCTGGAAGGAAACACAGAGGGTTAGGTGGGCTCTTCACTTGGTCAGCAGGTGCTGGCTGGCCCTGTGTCCACGCGATGGGCCACTCGGGGTATTACAGGTGGGGATGTCCCCACACCTGGGCACGTTTCCCGAGACCCCTGGTCAGAGCCCCTGCAAAGGCATTATCCTCAGGCCTCCTCCACCATGCACAGAGAGAGCTGGCTTTCCTATGGCTTGTTCACTTAAGCTCTTAAATGTCATACTTTCACCAGAGAAATAGACGTAAGAAGATCCTTGGAACCCCCACCATGGGAAACATCAGAGGCAACCACGCACGCAGGGTATAAACGGTGACGGGCTGAACCCTGGATGCAGTGGGCAGTGGTCGGGAGAGTGCAGGGCTTGAGGAGGGAGACAGGGATGCAGAGCAAAAAATGATGGAGTCTCAGCACTTCCACGGAACTGTGTGACCTTGGCCACCACTCAGTTACCGGTTTCTGTGATTGCTTTTGGTGGAATCCTTACTAGGCTTTGACTGCCTGCTAAACTGCTTGCGTCTCTTCTGTTTTGGTCAGTGCCATGTAGACAAAGAGGAACAGCTTAGACCGAGTATCAGGGTTTCTACTTCTTTCTCAGGATCACTCATTTGGCTTCTATGATGCCAGGGAAATGCACCCTCTTCAAGAGAACCCACTGTGGGGAGAGAGGTTAGTGGACAGAATCCAGCTGCCACCCCCGCCCCGACGCAGAGGCCACCTGTCCTCTGGGCTGCTCCCAGCACTGCCTGACACGGCAGGTTCCCCTAATGACAAACCCCACCTGATGTGGGATTTCTCAATGAGGGGTTTGCTCAGGGCTTCCCCATCGCCCGGCTGCAGTGTCCTCAGCAGTGCATTACAGCCGAGGGTCTTCCTGCCCACCCCTTCCTTCCCTTCCTCCTGTCACAGGATTCACACCTGTGTCTTGGTCTGTGGGCCCTCCTTGCCTGCTTCTGCTGTAATGGAGCAGGACCCTGTGGGGACTTTCTGGAACAGACACCAGCCATGTCCTCCACCTGCTTCTTGTTGCAGAAAATCTTTAGCCTACTAGGCCATCCCCAAGTTCCAAAGAATAAATTTAATCAGAGAAATAAGAAGATGCAGAAACAAAGGACAATAGTCAAGGAAGACAAAATAACAATAGTTTAGTCATCAAACAAAGTCAAGGATCTTTAGTTCTTCCTCAAGGCCTATAGAGGACATTCTGAGACAAATCCTTTGAGCTGTTCTGTAGATACTGAAACACCACCAGTTGGAAGGAGTTAACTGCATGCTGCTCACCAGCAGGAAATCCCAGACCAGTTGGAACCAGAAGGTTGATGATGTTGACTCCCAGTTACCTTACCACCAGCCAGTCAGAAAAATGTCTGCAAGCTGATCATGACCCCCACAACCCTCTCCTCAGCACGTAGCCCCTTTTTCTTTTCCCTATAAAATTTCTGAGCAAAGCCTGAGAATGGGGAGTTGGTTCTTTAGGACATGAGTCCACCTTCTCCCCAGGACTGCCAGCTTCCTCAAGAAAGCTGTCTCTCCTTTTACCCAACATCTGTTTCTCAGTGTTGGATTATTGAGAAATAAGTGGCTGAACCTGAGTTCAGCAATATTGCTCCCTCTTTTTATCTTTATCCTTTACAAGAATCCCCCCACCCCTCAACCCCACCACCAAATCCCTTGCATGTCTAATCTGTCTTGGCATCTGCTTCTTGGAAAACCTGAACTGGCACAGCTGCCATCACCATCAACTATGACAATTTTTCTTTTGAAGTCCAACTGTGACCTCTAATTGCCACATTCTATGGTTTCTTCTTGGTCCTCACCCTACTTGTACCACCTGCAACATTTTGTGCTGTTGACCTTTTTGTTTTTGTTTTGAAACTCTCAGCTTCTACAGCATTTTGCTCTCCCAGAGCTCTTCCTACATCTCTGACTGTGACTTGTTACTCTCCTTTCCTGGACCCTGTCCTCCATCCACCCTCTAAGAGCACCCTGTGCTCAGCCCTCTCTTGGAGGCTCAGCACTTACCTCATCTCCTTATAGCTCACATCCATCTTTTCCATTTTGCTCTCTTTCCTGAGTTCTAGACTTGAATTTCAGATGCTTTGCTAGATATTTCCACATCAATGTCCATCACGAATTTTATTTTATATTTTGCATTTATTTATTTTTTTAACATCTTTATTGGAGTATAATTGCTTTACCATGTTGTATTAGTTTATGCTGTATAACAAAGTGAATCAGCTATGTGTATACATATATCCCAATATCCCCTCCCTCTTGCACCTCCCTCCCACCCTCCCTACCCCACCCCTCTAGGTGGTCACAAAGTGCCAATCTGATCTCCCTGTGCTATGCGGCTGCTTCCCACTAGCTATCTATTTTACATTTGGTAGTGTATGTATGTCAATGCCACTCTCACTTCATCCCAGCTTACCCTTCCCCCCTCCCCGTGTCCTCAAGTTCATTCTCTATGTCTGCATCTTTATTCCTGTCCTGCCCCCAAGTTTGTTAGAACCTTTTTTTTATTATTATTATTATTTAGATTCCATATATATGTGTTAGCATACAGTAGTTGTTTTTCACTTTCTGACTTACTTCACTCTGTGAAGTACAGACTCTAGATCCATCCACCTCACTACAAATAACTCAGTTTCATTTCTTTTTATGGCTGAATAATATTCCATTGTATATATGTGCCACATCTTCTTTATCCATTCATCTGTCGATGGACACTTAGGTTGTTCCATGTTATGGCAATTGTAAATAGTGTTGCAGGGAACACTGTGGTACATGACTCTTTTTGAATTATGGTTTTCCCAGCAGTGGGATTGCTGGGTCATATGGTAGTTCTATTTTTAGTTTTTAAAGGAACCTCCATATTGTTCTCCATAGTGGCTGTATCTATTTAAATTCCCACAAAGAATGCAAGAGGGTTCCCTTCTCTCCACACCCTCTCCAGTATTTATTGTTTGTAGATTTTTTGATATGGCCATTCTGACTGGTATAAGGTGATACCTCATTCAGACTATACTACAAAGCTACAGTAACCAAGAAGTATGGTACTGGCACAAAAACAGAAATACAGATCAATGGAACAGGATAGAAAGCCCAGAGATAAACCCACACACATATGGTTACCTTATCTTTGATAAAGGAGGCACGAATATACAATGGAGAAAAGATATCCTCTTCAATAAATGGTGCTGGACAGCTACATGTAAAAGAATGAAATTAGAACACTCCCCAACACCATATACAAAAATAAACTCAAAATGGTTTAAAGACCTAAGTGTAACGCCAGACACTATCAAACTCTTAGAGGAAAACATAGGCAGAACACTCTATGACATAAATCACAGCAAGATCCTTTTTGACCCACCTCCTAGAGAAATGGAAATAAAAACAAAAATAAACAAATGGGACCTAATGAAACCTAAAAGCCTTTGCACAGCAAAGGAAACCAAAAACAAGACAAAAAGACAACGCTCAGAATAGGAGAAAATATTTGCAAATTATGTAACTGACAAAGGATTAATCTCCAAAATATACAAGCAGCTCATGTAGCTCAATATCAAAAAACAATGAACCAAATCCAAAAATGGGCAGAAGACCTAAATAGACGTTTCTCCAGAGAAGAAATACAGATTGCCAACAAACACATGAAAGGATGCTCAGCATCACTAATCATTAGAGAAATGCACATCACGAATTTTAAAAGCCACAGTCTACAAACCCAGTTTATGAAGGCCAGCCCCTACTCCCAAACTCATCTCCAAATGGCACTTTCTCTTTCATGCCCAATCTTTTTGTATGTCATCCTCATCTTCCTAGAAATTGATACTTGAAATCTCAGAGCCCTCACTGACACCTCCTTCTCCAGGTTAATTCTGCTTGCAAAATATCTCTTGACTCCCTTTTGTTCCCATCATTATGATCCTGGTTCAAGTCTTCAATACATCTTGTGGGTCCCCTAAATGCATGAACACAATTAGAGCCCAGTCACTAGATGCACTTTGCAAACTACATTGCCCAGGTTTGAGATGGACTGAAGCCTAGATCTGACCTTCCAGCAGTTTTGGAATAGACATTGTTCACTGTGTATCCTAGTGCTTCCAACTCTTCTCACTTCGAGACGCATGCAGACAAGGGGTATTTGTGCAACACCCTGGGATGAATGCAGTGGGCTCTTCCTGGCCACGTTGGGGACTGAGAGGCTGGCCATCTTGGCTCACCTGTAAGTCCCTCATGGCAGACCTGGTGACAGCTCTGATTAGAAAACGGGCTGGGGGTGTGCAGTCCTGGAGCCGAGAGACCAGGTAAGAGGATGTGCAGGTGAGGAAGCCATGGTGATGGGAAGTGAAAGGGAATGGAACTGTGAGTTATGGAACAAGCCCAAGGAGATGGCTCCAGAACTGATGGCAGGTGGGGCAGGTGGGAAGGAGGGGTCATTGATGACTCCCTTCCAGGTTTCAAGCTCAGGAAACTGGGTGGACAGCAGGATTATTCATTCATTGCACAGAACTGCCTAGGAGAAAAATCATATTTTGGTGGGAAAAGATCATGGGTTTGGTTTCAGACATGCTGAGTTTGACGTGGTTGGGGACACCCCAGAGGAGATCGTTAGTGAGCATTTTATTCTTAATAACATATCTAAGGCATAACTCATTCCCTAACTTTCTGAATCTAAAATAACTGGCAA
The DNA here is from genome assembly GCF_964165515.1 of Mesoplodon bidens. NCBI lineage: Eukaryota > Metazoa > Chordata > Mammalia > Artiodactyla > Ziphiidae > Mesoplodon > Mesoplodon bidens. The sequence continues at coordinate 6,025,645 of NC_138161.1, read as the reverse complement.
TTCTTATTTCTTTTGCTTCAAAATATTCCCTGCTTTCCTTATTGTTGATCATGTTTTCCTCAGCCAGCCCCTTGGCAGGATCTTGGAACCTCCTGTGCCAGGCAGGGCTGCCATTAGCTGGTTGTTGTGCTAACAAAGCAGTGAAGCTGTGTGCAATTAGACAGTGACTTTTAGACCCCAGAACCTTCAAAATTCAAGTTTACTCACTGAAAGAGAATAACCATTTAAAGAGAAGGGAGAGACTACTCAATGGTTTAGGAGAACTAGAAACAAAAGGAAGACAGGCTGAAAAATTACTGGAAAATGCATTTTGCACAGTTTAAATGAGCATAAGAATTTTCAAAATGCTTTGACTTTTCTTAAGAGTCCCCCCAACCCCCCAATAAGAGAAATGATGGCCTTATTTTGGGGAGATTTACCATGTTGATTTCTGAGACCTTGCATTACATTGTCATGTTGCTTGGTATTTATGATGCAAGAATCCACTTAGCATTTTCCCACTGGCTTTGTCAGGATGTCTTTATCTCGAGAAGTGATGGTGACTAATTACATGTTTTCATTAATATTTTTTAGCCTGTGTTCCACTAAAATACCTTGGTTTTGGCTCACTGAAATCAAAGGTACTTTGATTCAACATTGGCTTCATACAATGAGCTGGATCAAAGGAAAGCCCAATAATAAATTCCTTGATGATAAATTGGCCACGACACTCTTAGAGAAAGAAATGATGTAATTTCGCATTCTTGTGAAATGAGTTTTGTAACTTGATGTATCTGGACTTTAGATTAGAAAAAATGGTGGTATGAAGTTTACCATTATAGATTCTAATGTTGAAGGTATATATTGCTATGTGTATTAGCTTTAGTCCCGAAAAATAAAAGTATTTAATTTAAAAAAATGAAACCTTATGTCCCTAATGCCTTTTATGATGGTATTGAAAATTCTTCATCTTCCTTTCTGGTAGTGGATGTATTCTTTAACCTTCTCTATTGGGGGTTAAATTATTTGCAAACAAATATCATGAAAGCATTAACAGAGCTGTGATTAAAAACAAAAACTGGAACAATTCTTTTGTAGCATGAAGAATATTTTTTTGCATGTGAATCAACACACCCTAATGGACCAATATTGAAATTTGTGGATTTTTATATATCCAATATCCTAAACATGATTATCTGTCTTTATTCCAAGAGTCCAGATTAATTGGACTAACTGGCTCTTTTATTTATTTACATAACTAATATTATCTTAAAAATCATTTTGTTCAAGTACTTGAGAAAATGTGGAAGGCATTTACCTCCAGGGTTCTTTTAAAATGTAGGTCATGAGTGCCTTATGCTCTTTCTGACACCCAACTAAATCTTGAGTGCTTGGCATATTTGTAATGCTTTGTCACAGATTCACGAATGACTCTCCATTCCAGCAACCCCCCTTTGAACAAACAGGGCTTATTAAACTCCTAAAAAGCAATACCATCTTGGTGCCAGCTGGACTGCGGGATGCTCAGGTTTCAGATTGGATGGAACGAATGTGTCTGAAATCAAAAGACAAACCCATGATACCTGCCCCCTGCCTGCAGGGGTTGCCACTTTAGATGTAGTGATCAAGGTAGCTGGAAAAGACTGGTGAGAACTGGAAATCCTTAATAATGAACCCAGCTCAGCACCACATCCTTATATACAAGGGCTTCTGTGTTTGCTTATTGCAGGCCTGCTAAGCATCTCTGAATAGTCAGTATCTCCAAGAGATCCAGTTTTTCAGGCAAAGCTTGATTAAGTTGTGTGATGCTCTAATTAGCTCCTTTTGACAGTGTGTGTTTTCTGATTAGCACCCCAAGTAGCCCTTTCTACTGTGTAAATGCCGTAAATTGAGCTCTCTTAATAGTTCATGCGCTGACGCAGAAGAAACCACCAGAGTGATCGGTGGGGAGCGCTATTTATTAAAGGTACTTTATGGCCATTAAAACCCCACCTCTTTTGCTAGTCCCAGTACCAGTTAGGAAACTGGATTCTCTAAGCGTCTGTCCATTTTAATGTTCTGCAGACGTCTATACATGCCGAGACAACCATGCGCTTATGACTCCAGACAGACAGAAATAAAATGGGAAACTGTCATGACAATCTAGACACCTACGCACCTGCTTTCCTTAACCTCCCCGCCCTCCATCTGCCTGTTTCACATGGGAGAAACTAAACAACACTTCTAACGGTGGTGCTTAAGAGTGGAAGTCTGGACGACATTGCCTGCATTTAATCCGACAGGTATAAGTCTGGGCTCAGTTTCCTTACTCATAAAATGGGAACAAGAGCAGAATCGACCACAGAGGGTTATAATGAGGATTTAATTAGATAATGCAGGTGAAAGGTTTACTGTCAGACATCTCCCTTTCAGAGGGTCTGAAGTTATGGGGCTGGAAATCTGACAGGGGAATGAATCGGGAACTCTTCTTTTACCCTAGGGTCTGTCTTTTATAGGTTGAGTAGTGTCCCCCCAAAAGATAGGTCCATACCCCAACCCTTGGAGTCTGTGAATGTGATGTGATTTGGAGAAGGGGTTTTTGTTGATGTCATTAAGTAAAGGACCCTGAGATGAGATCACCTGAATTTAAGGTGAGCCCTAAATCCAATGACATGTGTCCTCATTAAAAAAAAAAAAGGGCCTCCCTGGTGGCGCAGTGGTTGAGAGTCCGCCTGCCGATGCAGGGGATACGGGTTCGTGCCCCGGTCTGGGAGGATCCCATATGCCGCGGAGCGGCTGGGCCCGTGAGCCATGGCCGCTGGGCCTGCGCATCCGGAGCCTGTGCTCCGCAACGGGAGAGGCCACAACAGTGAGAGGCCCGCATACCGCAAAAAAAAAAAAAAAAAAAAAAAAAAAAAGCAGAGGGAGATGTGAGACATAAAGAATGGAGACGGCCATGTGAAGATGAGGCAGATGTTGCAGTGATGGGGTCACGAGCCAGGGAACACTTGGAGCCACCAGAAGCTGGAAGAGAGAAGGAAGGGACTCTTCTCTAGAATTCCTGGAGGGAGCACAACCTCACTGACACGTTGATCTCGGACTTCTGTACTCCCAGAAAAGAGAATATATTTCTGTTGTTTTAAGCCACCTAGTTTGCGGTAATTTGGTATAGAGGTCACAGGACCCTGATACAGAGGTCCTTTCTTCCTGTCTGGGATAGGCTGGGGGCGTCACAGGAAACCTCTTTGAACATTTCTCCTGTGTGGAACAGTCTCTGCTCCCATCCACCAAGGAGAGGAGGGGTTTTCTCTTTAATGAGCAGTAACAGCGGCCAGCATGCTTGTGGTTTATGCTGTCCCTGCGCTGTGCCCTGAGCTCACAGTAGCCCCTCTGTGGGCTGTCCTATCAGCCATCCTTCCTTCTCTGCCAAGGCCAAGCCAGAGTCACTTCTTTCATGTCCCCTGCTCCCTGGGGAAGTGGACAGCTGTCCAGCTGGCACCCAAAGACCCCCTCAGGGATGGGTTGGAGGTGCTTTTCCGGATTCCCCCCAGGAGGGAGCTGAAGCCTCCTGAGTGCATCTGTCTCCACGGGCCTTCTCGGTTCCCCGCTGCCCAGCCCTCCCCAGCCCACCCTCCCAGAACACTTGACCCCCGCCAGGCTCCGTGGAGCAACCCCCCCAGAATTGAATCCACCCCAGCCCTCTGGAGTTTCCATTTGAAAGCGGCAGTGACCCAGGAGAAGTCGAAGGGTCTCCTTTGCTTTGAACTCCAGAGTCACCTGTGTCAGGTGCGCATGCCCTTGGCATCCTGGTGTGTAAACCCGCCACTGCCCCCAACCGGGGTGGAGCCTGGCCTGGCCTGGGTGTGGATTCCAGGAAACTAGGGCCTCCAGAACTGACACCCTCAGTTATAACTTCCCCTCTTGCTTTCCTCCGGCCACCTCTCCACTTTCTCTCTCCCTCTTTTTAGTTTTGTTTCCTTTGTGCTGAAACTTTCACCCATGAAGTAAAAGGCATGGGGAGGGGATAAAGCACAGACAGTGCAGGTGCGAGAGGGTCAGGAGACGGCTGAGTGCAGTGCAGGGGCCAGGGCACCAGTGTCGAGTGAGTGAGTGTGTGTGTGTGTGTGTGCACCTGTGCATGTCTCTCTGTGTGTGTATGTGCATGTGTGATGGAAAGACAGAGATGGAGTGGAGGCACATAGGAGAAAAGCACAGAGTGTGGCAGGCGGCCCCGGGGCTCACCCTCTGAAAGCTGGGAGGGAAAGGACCTGGAGACCCCAGCGCTCCCTTCCTCACCTTCCTTCTGCCCTGCTCACCTGCCTGCCTGTACTTCCAGCCCTTCTAGCACCTTCCCAGACCCCTAAACCCTGTGAGCTACCTCCCCAAACCCAGAGGAACCCACGGGGGCTGAGTCCCGCCTGCGCCTTGCAGGCTCTCTCCACCCACCGGCTTGTGTGGGTTTTAATTGCATGTTTGTGCGTCATCAACAGTCACCCCACTGTGCTCTGTTCCCGAGGCCAAAGTCTCTGTTGGCCCTTGTGTTAGAGACATGGAGGGACGCCAAGGGGCGAAGGAGGCTGGTGGGGGAAGAAAGAGCTCCGAGAAACTGGGCTGAGGGACTGAGCTGCTGGGCCAGCCTGGGGTCAGATGGTGCTGAGATGGAGGGGGTGGGGCAGGGGTGAGGTGGGAGGGAGGAGGGCTGGCAGGGAGACAGAGAGGCAGAGACAGAGAGAGACAAACAGAGAGATGGGGGAGAGAGAGACCGAGACAGAGAGGGAGACAGAGAGACAGAGACAGAGAGAGACAAACAGAGAGATGGGGGAGAGAGAGACTGAGACAGAGAGGGAGACAGAGAGATGGGGGAAGAGAGAAAAAAGAGAGGAGAGAGAGAGACAGAGGGGGTCAGGGAAGCACATACCCAGAGGGAAGCAGAGGGAAATCATGAAGACACAGGACCAAGAGAGATGAAAGTGAGAGACACAGAGCCACACAGAGAGAAAAGCCAAGGTCACTGAGTCACAGGATGACGGCTACGAGGACTGGGCAGCGAGCCCTGTGGGAAGGGATGTAGACTGTCGGCGACGAGCTAGCCCTCTCTCCTCGCCTGGCCTCCACAGTCCACCCACCCCGGGCCTCGCACTCCCCAGGCATCCCCCCGACCCCGTCTCATCAGCCTGCAGCCCACAAACTGCACCCTTCACCCCCGGCCGCCAGAGGAGCCCAGGCGCTGCTCTGACTCGCTCCTTGAGGATGAGAGGCGATTTAGTCATTACTTCCATGTTATGCCTTACTATTTGACATAATGGGCCATTTCTCATCCTCCTGTCACTGCCCTCTGGGGACCTTTGGTGCCACTAATATCCCCGAAAGTTCACACCAAATAAGTCAGCATCCATTTCTCTCTCGGCCCCTAACCACTTTGCTTACTGGTGCCATGACAACTCCAGCCCTCCGGCCTTGAACTAGCATGGATTCCCCTGGCGATCCCACATCCATCAGAAGATACGAGCTCAGAGCTTGCCATCCTCCACCCAGGGGGCCTCTGAGCCCTGCTCTGCCCGACTATGGGAAAACTGCTGTGTTAAACCTGCCTCTTTTTAGCAGAAAACCAGAAACACCCCCCTGACTTCCTCTCAGGAAAGCAAAACTTCCTGAACCTTCTCAGTCTATTCAGACTCACATGCAACATTTGAATGCATTTTAGCTTTGGAAGAAGAATGGCAAAATCAATACCAACTCTGAACAAGAACAGATCAATTCAGAAACTCTGTAATGGACGTGCAGTCCGTGAATCTGGCTCAGACAACGGTTCCCACCTCTGGCCACGTGCACCCTGGGGAAAGAAAGCCTACAGTCGAGAACAGCGGTTCCCAGCTGAGGGTGATTTTGCCCTCCAGGGGGCACGTGGCAACGTCCTGTGATGCCCAGGGCAGCCTCCACCACAGAGCATCAGCCAACCCCAGATGTTATGCGCCGCTGTTGTGAAATCCTAGCTTACATGGTCCAAGTTCCTAATTCCACGCGGATCCTGATTTCACTTTACTTTTACTTGAACAGCAACAGATTCAATCAGAATAGGGAATGGTACTTCTCTGCCTCTCCTAATCCACAAGGAATTACCTCCTCAGTTCTTTGTGGAGGAATGTAAGGGATGCATCCGATGGAACAGCAGTTAGATGGCCTGTGTCCGACCTGACCTGACTAGGGTGGTGGGCTCAGAGCAACGGGCAAGGTGTGAGTGAGAGCTGAGCCTTGTCTTGAAATCCTGCCTCTGCCTCAAATAGTTCTGTGAGCCCGTTGAGCTTTAGCTCTTTCCTTTAGTCAAGGGAAACGGGCCTGATAATTTCTAATGAAAACCTGTAATCCTGAAAGAGTCTTTCTTATGCTCTGAACCATCTCACCTGGGAAAACTGGTCCAGCACCTGCGAACTTGGAGGTGCTTGGAATTTGGGGATGAATAATGGACAAATGAATGCATTTTTGGGAGCCTGAAATTCCAAGGCGCATTGCAATATCCTTCTTCTCCCGGCTGGGCAATTCTTTATACTCAGCAAATGTGAGAAGATGTGCACGCTTTCACAAAAAAAAATTGTGCAGGATGAAAGTGAAGCAGGGTCCCTGTGGGCTTCAGTCTCCTCTGGGGACACAAAAAAAAGAACTTTCATCAACTTCTAACAAGGTTTGATATCTGTGCTTGGATGGAGCTGGATATTGATGCAAAAGTAAGAAGCCAAGGATGCTTACCTCGACTTCCGGCAATTTCAATAAAAACTACACAGACTTGAAACGACACTATGGCATCAAAGAGCTAGTTACAAAGGGGAGCGTGTAGTCCACGCACACCCGAGGCCGACCAGATCTAACACTTTTCCAGTTTAATATTAATGTCACAGCAGTAATGAAAACTTGTAAATGAGCCCTTCTTGGTAAATGAATCTTCACTCCCAAACGGCAACCAGGAAAAACTCTAAATAAGTAATGTGAGATGGTTATCAGAGGTCCGCGTCAGTGGATTCTATTACCATTCTTGGCTTGTACTTGGGAGGCTTCATGTATTTTTAAGGGCTCATCGCTATTGTGATCCTACTTGCTGGTGAACTTTAAAAACTATACTGAGGTATAAAGTGGGGCTTTGAATTTGTTGTGCTCGTGATTCTTCTGAAAGAGAGTAGTTCTGGATAAAAAGCAGGATTGGAAAATCTGCTCAGAAGGTAGGCGAGCTGGGAACATGTTGGGGCATTTGGAGCCCCCAGTGGGGAAGGGTCCATGAGGGTCACGTGACACCCTCAGGGACCCACACACTGAGGACCCCCAAGGAGGAGCCCTGGCTGGGGACTTCAACCTGTTCAGCTGCGAGGTTAGCAGCCCCGTGTCAATAACCCTGCTCATCTTGACTCATCCCACAAAAGGACTCGTTCACCTGGAGCGAGATGATGCCAGGCAGAGGAAATCTATGTTGGTGGAAATTAGGAGGCCAGAGAGTTGGGGTGTGGAGAGCAGGGGGGTCATGACTGGTGGGGAAGGTGGGGCTGGCTTCTCAGAGCCTTGGGGGTCTCTACCCTGAAAGCAGTGGGAAGGCAAAGAAGGGATTTTAACATGAGGGTGTCGACTGAATCACTTCTGGCTTGTTGCTTCCTAGTCTGGGAATAGGATGCTTGAGCCACTGGTTCCGTATCCACACAGGACCACACTGAGAGATGCTGGTCCTTGCTGTATATTTTTTACCCTTTGTGTATTTCCAGGACCTTCAGGTCGTTTCTGGCTTGTGGTGACATCTCACCAGGCTGTGAATGTGTGTGTGTGTTCGTGTGTGTGGGAGGGGGTGTCTGTCTTCCATAAGCTGGGTTTTGCCTTGTTTCTTGGGCCTCCTCAATGACCTGTCTTTGGGACAATTTGTCTGCTGTCTGTGACACTATGTGCTATTCTGATAAACAAGGAGACTGTGGGAAGTGTTGGTTTAACATATTAACACTTTGATGTCTTCAGGTAATACCTGGCACGGTATTTTTACAGGGAAGATGCTCAGTAGAGATGGGTTGAATAAACAAGTGTATTACATTTGTGTTTTGACAGGGCCCTTCTGGAGATGCGGTGGACTTTCCTTCATGGTGGTGAGCCTCTCTGCTTGTCATCCACGCACTGGAATCCAGAGCTGCCTTCTGGTCACTCAGCAGGACACAGGTGGCCGTCCTGCCCCTCTGTCACAGGCCCAGGTCTCCCCCTCACTTCCACTCCCTGTAGGCTCCCCGACAATGAGAGCTGAACCCCAATATGTCTACCTAGGAAGGCAGCGAGGCGCCAATGGGCTCAGAAGTCAGAGAGAATGTAGTGAGAACGAAAGACTAAATCTCCATATAGCTGCGGCCACAGTAAAACAGCCAGAGCATGTAGCAAGGTTGGAGGAAAGCTCGGGCACCTGTGCCCCGTGTCTGGAGGAGGAGATGGTTGGGAAAGGCAAACGGGCTCAGGGTTCCAAGCTCGGGACCCTCAGAACAAGTCCCGCCATCACTTTCTGTGTCTGAGGGACATCGACAAAGAACAGACTGAAGTTACAGGCGGGTCCTTAAGAAGACAGAATTGCAAATGCACATCAGAAAGGTTTGGTTTTCTAAGAGGGAGTCAGAATGAGCCCATTCGAATGTTAAGGTCTACCTAGAGCTGCGTGAATATGCGGCAATGTTGCTTCATGGCCCCCCCGGGGGTCTTTCTGACTTTAAATCCTGGGGGAGTGTTTGAAAGTCTGCACCTTTCAAACACAGCTTGGACGGAAGGAAACTCTTCCTGTGTTGTGGATGCCAAGCTCATTGCTGTCTGCTGGCCTTTATCTCTGCTCTTCCCTCTGCGTGGACCTCTATTCCTCAGGGTCTTTGCCCGGGTCTCCCTGCCCGTCCACCACTGAGGTCTCAGCTCACATCTCATTGCTTCTGAGAGGACTCCCCTGACCATCTTCTCCTAAGTACCTCCTGCCAGACTTTTTCCCCTTCCTGGTTTACTTCCCTTCCCAGCGCTGACCATGATCTGAAACAATACCATTTGTTTACTTGATAAGTGTCTGTCTCCCCACAGGAACATAAGCTCCTTCCAAGCGGGGTCTTCGTGGGTCCTGTCAGCCGTTGTATCCCCAGCTCCGAAAACAGGGCTAGGTGTGGAGTGGAAGCCAGAAAATACACACTGGAGGAAAGGCAGGGAGGCAGGGGGGGCGGGCGGGAAGGAGCAAGGTCATCTCTAGAAGGGTGAAGGCCAGGGGAACTCAAGCCTTGTGCGTGTGTGTCCGTGTGTGTGCATGTGTGCGTGCGTGCATGACATGTGCACACGACAGCTGAGAACAAGGCCAGCCTTTGCAGGGGATGTGACCTGAGCAGAGGCCGGCTGGTCCTTCAGGTGGGAGCCCTGTCTCTCACTCCACTCTCTTCTCTCCCTTTAAACACACACCCACAGGGGAGCGTGAAGTACATGATGAGTGGATCCTAAAATTAAAATCCTCAAACTGCTTCATATAACTGGTTGTTCAGAGAACCAATAAGTTGGTGGCAAGCAATGGCCATTTCCAACCGGAAAACCTCCCCTGCATTCATCATGGCGGAGGAGCGGGGGGTCAGTGAGGTGCAGACGTTTAAGGCTGGGGTCCCAGCGTCTCAGGGAGGAGATCAGAAGGGGTGGACACTTCCCTTGCTGCTGGCGGGGCCAGGCTGCATTAGGTTGCAGATTTGAAGCTTTAAATTGATTTAAGTAGCTTCCTGCAGTGGTATCTCTTGATTGCACAGGATAAGCATCATGAATAAAGAAGCAGTAGTAATCCAAGAACATCAGAAACTGGCTCCAGATGCTACCTGAAACCAAAAGTAGCTATCGTAACTGAAGTATTAGAAGCCACCTTGACCGAGAGGAAAAGAAGCTGTTAAATTTTCCAGCTATTTCTCAGAGGAATAGTTAGTTTGTTTGCTTTGTCTTTTGTTTTTAAAGATGGAAATAGTTTCTATTTAATAATTTCTAACCATTGTAATATTTGAACCAATCGGCCAATCTTGTCATCTTCACAATCATGATATATTCATTCATTCAATAACATTTATTAAACACCTGCTCTACATCAGACACAGTGTTAGGTATATACATTCAATGTCATTCAGCTGGTTAAAAATATTTCTTGAACACTCGCTATGCTGCCAGATAACTGCTAGACACCAGGAGAGAAATATACAGATGACTAAGACATATTTCCTATTTTCCTGCAGCCACAATCTGGCCAAATTCATTTAGCTTGGTCCTGATTTGTAGAGAATTTAAAAGCCTGGGGTTGTAAATGGAAAAAAAAAAACTCATCAGAAAAGAACTGATGGCAAGGAGAAAGATATCCAGAGATCTGGATGGCTGATAGCATCTAGAAACACAAGGGAACACAGGTAAAGACTTTGGTTTGGAAGCTCTGTTCAAGGAACTGCTAATTTTGACACAGTCTCCAGTCAGCAGGATAATAAACTGTAACTTTAGGTTTTGTGCCCAGTGTTGAATTTAGTTCCATTATAAAGGAGCAACAGAAAGGCTTCCAGAAGGATGAAATATTTTTCTAAAAGCATATCAAATGTTCAGTAATAATAATACATCATCTAGAGTGGACAAAACAATGTTTGTGGGCATTAGAATACATAAGGATTTAAAAAGTTATTCATACCTACAGTTATAAAATCCTTTTAGTCTAAATTGCATATTATGACAATAGTACCTTACTTGTGATCTTTCAGTTGTTCTGATGGATCCAGGCAACAATATCATGAAAAGAGTTCAAACATTTTTTTTTTCAATAGGAATCCAACACGATGAACAACAAGCCATCAAAAAGGTACAAACCTTTAATTATTTCAAGACCGGTACACATAGGACATTTAACCTAGGAGCTGGTTCTACACAAGGGGAAGCATGGCATGTATCTCAGATGGGAGTGTGATGCATATACTTAACTGGGTGCTATTGATATACAAATGAGGTGGATGCTCTCCAGGAATCAATGGCCGTGGAAGGAAAATAAACCAAAGAAGGAAGGAGGAGGGGGGCGAGCAGTACATCTGCAGACCATCATTGGAGTCACCGTGGGAGCCCTGACGGCGACAAGGCGACAACAGAAGCTACAACTAATGCTGCTGACGCCTGCATCAGGCGACATACAGCTTACACAAACCCCAGATGGTGGGTGTTGATGCCATGCCCATTTTACAGATGAGCCAACTGCAGCCCAGCGAGACTAAACAACCTGTCCACAAGCTCATTTGCTCCTCTCTTGTCTTCCTTACTCTCGAGGTTTACAGCCACAAAATGCTATGGCATTTCTCCTACATTTGCTGCATTGGCCTTGCAAATGAATGCCAACAACAAAAAGTCCTTGAATAAAAACACCCACAAATAAAGTCTTCTCCCTGAGGAGGTAGAGAGCACGGAAATAAATGAAGCTCTCATTCTTGACAGGAGGTTGGTGTGGATTTGACTCAGTTTGGAAGATGAGCTGCTGGATAGACAATGCTTATTTTATGTATCTTTATGCATTTACAAAGCTCATTTCAGCTTGGCCTTATGCCATAAAGCCCAAAGGAATCGTGGGGATTTAAAATGAAGATATATTTTTGAAATAGAACCTGTATTACTGTTCAGAAAATGGGAACACGAGAAATAAAACTGGATTCCACAAGAAAGGATAAGCCAGTGCACAAAGTCAAGTCTACAGACAGGTACTTCAGGGTGAAAAAGAAAATGTGATTCTTCAGAAGAGAACTACAACTGGCTGTCGTGGTTCAGATCCAATCTAAAGATGTGTTTCATTTGCCCCGTACAATGGTTTGCACGTATCTGAGCAAACACTTGAAAAGTGTGAGTTGCCGTATAACACCAAAATTTCTGGCTTCTCTTGAGAAACTAGCTCACATGGCCCCCAGTTTCCATTGGGAATCAGTTGGCAGGAGGCTGCTAGAGTCCTTTTCCCCTAGACAGTCACTCAGCTCTTGAATTCTCCACATCCCCATCCATCCCTCTACCCTGCCCCACACCCTCTTCACTTACATGATCTGCCAGGCCCTGCAGGCCTTCGGGTTTGCAGCTCCCATCCACACACCCAGAATACTGTTCAAGGCAGACACCAAACTACTGGCCGACCTGACACTAGCCATTTACTGTCACTTTGGGTAACTCAGGGAAGCCAAGTGCCAAAGGCTGGCTCCCCGATAAGACTGCTCTCCTTCTGAAACCCACAGCACGGCAGTTTTAAAACATCACCCCCATATTTTCAATACTTCTCAGGTGGTGGTGATCTCCTTTTCTAGAATCTGGGCTCCCAGAGCTCTGTGGTTGCTTGAACAACAGAATATGGCAGAAGTGATGGGTCAGTTTTCAGGCCCAACCTTAAGAAACTGGCTATTTCCACTGTCTCTCTTGGGACACTGGCTCTTAGAACTGAGTCACCATGACATAAGGATGCACAGGCCACCTCGTGGAGAAACCTATGTAGGGAGGATGCGGCCAGCATCAACCCTCCAGGTGAGTGAGCCATTTTGAACGTGGCTCCTCTATCCGTAACTGAGCTTCCCCATCGACACGGTCAGAACCGAGATGCGTGTCCCCACGAAGCCCTGACTCAATTTCAGACTCAAGAACGAAACAAATGATCATCGTTGTTGTAAGCTCCCAAGCTTTAGGGTGGTGCATTATGCAGCAGTCAATAAACAGAAGACCCAGTGTAAATACCAACAAGGCCTTTTACAACAGACCAGTGTGACTTGGGAAGATGAGCTTCCCCGACCGCTGGTCCACACGTGTCTCGCCTCACCTGGCCGATGTGCCTTCGGAACCGCCATGTTCATCACGCGTCCTCCATCCTGAGGTTTGGGGGGAGATGCGGTGAACCTGCAGATCCCCGATTCTGAAGGGGTGCTGGAGGTCAGACTGTCTGTGTACTCATTTGTCCCTGCCGTCAACTGCTCGGATGATGTGTCTGAGATGAAGCACTCTGTGATGGTGAACTTGGCGTGCCTCAGCTGCTCTTCCATCTTGGCGTGTTCGTAGGCCCTGGCCAGTTCTTCATAAGTGGAAGAGGCACTTTCTGTGGAGACCATGCTGCTTCGCGCCCGATCTGTGCCGTGCAAAAGAGAAAACAAGATGGATGATGTGTCACCGTGAGTCTGCACTGACTGGGTGGCACTCTGGGCTTGTGTCTATTTCTTCCAGTCACTGGGTAGCCCGGCAGGGGTGCCCGGTCTTTGTCTGAGGACTGCCTCTGTCACTGTAAGGCCACCTTCATGATCCTCAGCCATGTGGCCTCGGGGTGTCAGCAGAAGCTCTGGAGTCAGATGTCCCCAGCCTGGGACACTGCCATAGATCAGTAATACATCCCCTTGAAAAAATTCTGCTTTTAGTTAAGACAGCTGGGAATGCGGTGCAAATGAACTGCAGTGGCCCCTTCCCTGCCCTGTTTTGCAAGTTCCCCTGGACCACAGAGAGCCTTTCACTGGCAGGAATGATCTGAACTCAGCACTCAGCTCCTCTGGCCTCTGTGTGGCAGGAAGACAGGGTGACGGTTAGAGATGAAGATGTGACTGTGCGGAATTGCTCACTAGGTCAAACGACTTCTGACCCTGGGACGCATTCTTGGTGTTTGCCACCCTTTACGGGGACCAGAAAACCTCTAGAACCATAAAAGGAGCATCTTGGGTAGAGGACTGTCTGCATTTTAAACCCACTCAAAAGTTCTGAAGTCACCTCTGTGGAACTCTGAGGTTCTTGTAAGAGAAATAACTGCCATAAAAATAAACGTACATGGTGACACGCCACCTTTGGAAGACTATTTTTGAAGTATATCATCCAGAACAAAAGAAAATGAGTATTAAAATTTCCTACAGCTATTAAGTTTAGATATCATTTCTTTTCAAAATTTTACATTGGTGGGGTGGGCAACCCAGTGCTATTCTTAGGCTCTGTCTTCTCTGCAGAGTGAGATCTTGGTGGTGGATGGTACGGTAGGAATGGCTTTCCTTATAATCAACCCTTGTTTAATTGTCAAATGGGTCTGCCGTGTTCCCTACAGAGGGTGCTATGACCTTGTCATGTAACTTCAAGTGCAATGTCTTAATCCTGGAGATAGTAGTTGGCGAGATGCCCTCAGAGGATAATCAGAATGATTGTAACCTTGAGGGAGAACATTTAGAAATTTCTATGTCTCTCTCGGCAGGGCAGGAAGGAAAAGGAGAGGGAACAGTGTGTCTGAGATTCAGGATGCCTGCAAACTAGACTCCTTTGGCTCTGCTGTGCGGAATTCACTGGATCTTGGACATGGTCAATGCAGTACAGCTGTATCGGTACCTGTTAGGTAAATGGTCTAGCAATTTGAAATTGACCTTGAAAGGGAACAGGTAGGGCCCTGAAGCCAAGGGCATGGGCCCTACTTGTCCCGGGATAGAGAAGGAGGCATGCAGGCCCTACCTGTGTCTTGGGAGGGGCTGACGCTGTAACTGTCACTCTCCTTGTCCATGGAGCCCGCAGCCCTGGGTGTTGGCAGCCTCCAGTCAGTGGTGAGGGTGTGTGTTGAAACTGTGGGGTGGGGTCTGTTGAGGGTCCACTGGCTGGCGTACCGGTTTCTCGTTGTGGGCCCAGCCTTCGCGTTCCTCCTGGTGGTGGGATCTGAGAAGAACCAGAACAAGGTTTGTCTCTAGGAGGGTGGTCAGCCGTGATCATGGTGTTGAGTGGGGTTCTCCCGACCCAGCCCTATGACCCAGCAGGGCTCACGCCTCCAGGAAGCTCTCCCTGACTACCCCTGTCCAGAGTACTGGTTTCCTCTCCTCTCTGGTCTGAAACATTCAGGTGATACTTAAGCACTTAAACAAGCCTTGTTGGGGAAGAATATCAGATTTGGACTCAGGACTCCAAATGGATGTGGGTCTTGCTTTTGGCTCTTAATAGTTTCATGACCCCCCTTGTATCACTTAAACTTCCTGAGAATCACCACCTTCTGTAAAAGGAGAGAGTTCAGCCAAATACGCTCTAATGTGGCTTCCTTTCTACAGTGTTACCTCGAGGTGTTGTTACAGGTTGAATTGTGTCCCCTGCAGAAAAGATATGTCCACATCCTGATCACAGAACCTCAGATTCATCTTATTTGGAAATAGGGTCATCACAGGTGTAATTAGTCCAGGTGAGGTCAGACTGGAGTAGGGTGGGCCCTGGATCCAACATGACTGGTATCGTAACAAGATGAGGAGACAGACAAGGAGGGGAGAGCCCCGTGGGGCTATGGAAGCAGAGACTGGAGGGCTGCAGTTGGGCCAAGGAGCCCGGAGGCCACCACCAGGCACTAGGAAGAGGCGAGGAAGGGTCCTCCCCGACAGGCTTCACAGGGGGCATGGCCCTGAGGACAGCTTGATTTTGGACTTCTAGCTAGCGGACCTGTGAGAAAATAAATTTCAGTTCTTTTAAGCCACCCAGTTTGTGGCACATTGTTATAGCAGCCCCAGGAAAGCAAGCAGCTCTCTCCTGTATAGACTGTTGTCTTGTATTCACTCACTGCCTCGAGTATGACTTTTATTCATCAACTAAGTTGCAAGTTCTTAGAGCAGAGAGAAGAGGGAAGATCCCCTTATGTCTGAACACTTTCTTATTCCTTTGCACAAGGTAGCATCTCTTCAATGGAACTGTCTGATCTGTGACCAAGACTTGGGTTATTCAATGTGGAGAACAAAGGGTCATTGCATATCTGGATGTCACAGGTCTCCCATCTTCAGAAACATAGAGGTTTATGGACACACAGGATGGAGCCAGATGGGTTTCATTGTCTCTAAATTTGAAAACAGAGGCAAGAGGTCAAGGGGGTGGACTGAGTTCTTAGCTCAGCTCTTAGCTAACAAAAAACATGTTCCAACAGTACAGAACATTGCACACTGGAGTTGGCAATGTTCCCTTTTCTAGAATTCCGTGGAAAAGGGGAGAGGCTCAGTTACCTGGAATGATTTTTCTGGGGCTCCAGCCTGAAGGCAACATAAGGTCCTTTTCCAGTTTTGAATTCTCTGCTTTTCAAAGAGGAACTTTATGCAGTTATATTTCGAAAATGACCTGGCCACTTCTAAACACAGCAGTCTGTATTGACTGCTTATCACTAATGGAGCGGTTTTGAAGGAACAGAACTGCGAGGGACAACCTGTGGCCTGATGATACAGACTCACTTATGTGTTCTCCTGAACCTGCAAGTCTCTGCAGGACAGAGGCAAGGGCGCTCACCCTCCAATCATCCCACAGAGCCTGCTGTGCTCCCCGGCACACAGACTTCCCTGGATGAATACACATAGCTCAGGGTGACTTTATGGCTGACACAATGGGAGCTCAGGGAGGAGAGGTGACACAGCTATGAAGTGGCAGAAATGGAGCCCAAGACCCCACCTGTCAGTCCAAGATTGCCCATTACTTGGCCATGCGTGTCCTCACCCTTGACACCTAGGAGTCCTGGTGCAGTATCTGCATGACACTAGTTCATTTATGATTCTATGCAGGGTCACGGGACCTGACACTTGAAAGTGGTGAAATGACTTTCTTTTTAAATTGGAGGATTTTCCTTTTAGCCCAGTTTCTAGTTATTGGACTTTGAACCTAATCCATCACTCTAAAATGCTGGAGAGAAAAGCCTAAGGATGGCAGCTCAATCGATACATATTAAGAATTCCTGGGTCATCAAAATGCTCTGTCTTGGTGCATAATTCTCTGAGGCATTGATTTTCAGCCTCATCTCAGCCTTTACTTGCAAAATTCCACGGAAGACTTTATTGGAAGGTTTTTCATGGCCTTGATTAGAATGTAAATGAGTTATGCTGGAGAGCCAAGCTCTCTGGACAGCAAGGTATAAATGATAATTGGGTTTCTCTGCTGAAATGCTAAGAAAGAGATCCTCAAAGAGATAGAAAAGCATTCTCCTGGGTAGGAGCCTATATGTCTTCCAGGCACTGTCGACATGATAAGTGGAGCTTAAATAGTGGAGCTTGTTATTTAAATGCTAATGAATCTTTTCCAGAAAATTACCCAGTCCCTTACATAAGTTTTGAGGGTTCTTATTTTTATTCTTCCTTAAGTTTCCTGTAAGTACAGCTGTGGATCAGTTTTACTCCTGGCCTGGATGCTTGTGGAAGAGGGGGTCAGTTCGATAGTATCACTTACGGGACACAATTTCCTCAACTCCCCAAACCCTCACCTGTGTTTCCTCCTGTCAAGCCCACCCACCAACGGTGGGACAGAGACCTTGCCCCCCTCCATAGCTCCTTTTCCCACTGAGAGGACCCTATCTGGAGAGGTCCATGGTCAAGTGGCACTATTCAAGCCAGAAGTCTTTTCAAGTTAACTTTGTTCATTATCACCCCCCCCCTTTGTTCCTAGATGAGGACAGCTTTACCAGTGGCCTGATAATATTGGGAATATAGGTCATGATATTACTTTCCTTGAACTGCACTTCGTTCTGTTCTAAGCAAGCATCCTACAGGCAAAATTGTCCTCGTAGGTAGAATACTCAGGAGTTGACACATTTTTTAATAATCAGGTTTTTGGAGCTGTTTGGTACCTGAATTGAACTTTTCTGTAGGATAGTTTCTGAGATAGCAGCTAAAATAAAAATTTTACTTGGTTTCCACTCAGTGGCCTCCTTCGTAGACCTTCCTAGTTAATCTATTAACCAAATAAATGTTGGGGTTTACTGTCCCTGCATGGAAAGTAGTTTATTTGGGTCCCCAGCATCCTAATATAAATAAAATCTAGTGATGAGGCATTATGCTTGCTAAACAACACATGAATTAGGGGTAAGTGATATAAATAACTCTTGGCCTTTCAGCATTGGGTCTGAACCTGAATTAAGCTTCTGCTCATTGAATCAAATGATTTTAATTATCCTGAACTTGGGATGAGAGGATTTGGTGGATAATAAGGTCATAAAACATGCCATGTATATAATCGGCTTTCATTCCCTGCTACTGGTTTTCATATCTTACAGATGCTGAGGCCTTGGCTTTGCACGATGAATTTACCAGTTGTCTCATAGACAGGGTGAAACGGGGAGATTGAACATTCCTATCATTCAATGAACAAATATTTATCAAGGGTTATCACACACCGGACTTTCTTCACTGCCATCAGGTATTTTCCAGCAGTGTGCTGAGTACCATCCCGGGTAATAGAGTGTGCGTGTTTTTCAAAGTCTCAACAAGAAAGATTCAATCCGTGTTGTAAGCTCTTCTTATTTAATATATATGTGAAGTCTATTTTGTCCCCAGCAGTCCTTACAGAAGCATCATCTCTGCCTAGAGGAGTGTGGAGGGGTTGAGAGTGGGGCTTCGGGGTGAGCGTCTCTTACTTTGGTCCAGCTTTACTACTCGCAGGCTGTGACCTCACTGGTGTGCGCTTGCTCTCCTCTCTGGGACTGGTGGGTGGCGACCTTGCCCACCATCAGCGCTATTGTGAGACGTGCGTGACATTAACGAGCTACAGAACCACAGGCACGTGGGAGGCATCAATCAACCTGGGGCTTAGCCCATGACTCCTGAGTGACAAACACTTGACATGGGATGCAGTGTGTCCTGTTTAATGAAGATGGTGATGGGAGATTTGATGGGTTGATCATGAAGGCTAGAAACTCACTTTTGAGAGTTTGACAGGAAAAAAGCCATGAAAAGTCATAAAACTAGATGCTGGAGAATGCCAGTGATGCAGAAAGGTGCCCACTGGGAGTAACTGGTAAGGATAGGAGCTGTGTCCTATTTGTTTTCCAGTCCAGCCCTGCATGGTGAATGCTTTTTTTAGGAATGAATAAATGATGATGGGTGGATGACATCCAGGTAAACATGACAAAACAAACCCGGGTCAAATCTAACACTGATCACTTCACATGTCTTTGTACCCTTGCACATTTTGCAAGTAAAAAGGTTGGTTTAAGTTCTCCAAGGTGATGACCTCATTGGTAAGTTTCTGCAACGTGTCCCGGGGGCGGACTGTGTACATGTGGAAAGAAACACTTCTAACTGGGTGAGGCGATACAGACACACAGCTGATCAGATGTCTCAGGAAAGGGAGAACAAAGAGAGGGAAGAAACTGGTTGCCCGACTCCTGCTGCAAATACTAAGCATCCTTTCTTTTCCACCCCCATTACTCTGATTTCAAAACTTCTGACATAAGTATATATATGGTTGCTCAGTATCTAAATGTATTTACTGAAGGTCTACTGTGAGTTGGACCCTCTGGCAGCAGCTGGGGAGACCCGCGTGAACAGAGACCCAGCTTCCAAGTGTGTCCTAACCCACGGGAGAGACGGGGACATGAAAAGAGCTGTGGACACAGCCACGGTAGGTGTTTTCACATCTTGAAAGAGAGATACAGCAAATCTTTGCGATTCCTTCCATCCTTGTAATAAGAATTTGTTGCAACTCTTTGGCAAACTAATGCAATGTTTAGAAACATAACTTCTACAGAACAGTCGTGCTCATGTGCAAGCAACATATTTTAGATGTTCTTCTTAAAAATAAAAGTTTCCTAGGATAACAACAAAATTAGAATAGAACAAGAATGTCTTTGGTAGTTGAGGAAATAGGCTATAAACCAATCTCTACAAATACGCCAGACTGCAGTGAGAGAAACCTGCCCCAGGTGACTGAGGGGATGCAGGTGTAACACCTGGGCCCAGGTGACAAGCTCTGGGTACAAGAAGCAAGCAGAGGACTGGGCTGCAGAAAGCTCAAGGCTTTGGACTCCTGTGCTGATCTGCTGGGGGGTGAGACACCCAGCGTTTCTACTTCCAAATAAAAAAATACGATGCCTTTAATCTTTTGTAATGTGGTTCTGGAGAAATATTTAACACAACAAAATGATCACAATGGAATATTACTCGGCCATAAAAAGGAACAAAATTCTGTCACTTGTAGAGATGTGGATGGACCTAGAGTCTGTCATACGGAGTGAAGTAAGTCAGAAAGAGAAGAACAAAGAAGAACAAATATTGTATATGAATGCATGTATGTGGAATCTAGAAAAATGGTACAGATGAACCTATTTGCAGGGCAGGAATCGAGATGTAGATGTAGAGAATGGGCATGTGGACACAGTAGGGGAAGGGAAGGGTGGCATGAACTGGGAGATTAGGTTTGACATATACACACTACCATGTGTAAACTAGATAGCTAGTGGGAACCTGCTGTAGAGCACAGGGAGCTCAGCTCGGTGCTCTGTGATGCTCTGCTAGTGGGTGGGATGGGGGTGGGGGGAGGTCTAAGAGGGAGGGGATGTATGTATACATACAGCTGATTCACTTCATCATACAGCAGAAACCAACACAGCATTGTAAAGCAACTATTCTCCAATTTAAAAAAAAAAATGATCCCGAAATCTTTACTAATGGAGAACGTTCTGCAGATGCTAAATGAATAATTCTAGAGACTGAGGAATGAATTTGTGTAGATTTTCCAAGTGTTTGTAAACGCTATTTAATGAAGTTCATCACGAATGAAAGAAGCGTCTTTCCAGAAGCTGTAGAGGTTTCTGTGGGATCTGATCATAAGGCAACCCCTGGGCGAGCATCCCGACACCCTCAGAACGGGCTGCAGACGTGTGACACTAGCCTGTGAGGCCTGCAAAACCAGGCTGGCTGTGTCTCTGGCTCATCCTATTCGCCTTCCCTGTCACCATTCAGGTCCCACTTCTGTCCCCAACGTGCTTTAGAGAATTTCCCGTACCGTTCCTTCTGCCTGGCAGGCCGACTGACTCCTGCCTGGGACTCAGTGGAGGTCTTCCCCAAGCCTCACACTGAAGCAGCCCCTGCCCTGGTCCCCATGCCCCCGGCCGACTCACCACCTCATCGTTCTCTTCTATTTGTCCCTCGTACTTACTGATAAACAAAAAACGCTTTCGCTCCTTGTTTCACGTTTGACTTCCTCCACTCAGATGAAGTGAATGCCTTTTTGCACCTTTCGAGGTATCCCAACCCTGGGCACTGGCCATATGTGAAGTAACACATTCATGAATGCTTCTGCATCTGAATGAAGGGATTCTTAAAGCTCCCCAACCGTGCCTACACCATTAGAGCCATGAGGCCATGAGAGAGGGAGGCCGACACGTCCCTTCCGCCAGCCTCCTGCCTGAGGTGAGTGAGAGACACTCACCTCTCACTCGTTAGACCTTCTGCTTGTGACACAGATGCATGTCTCTGTGATTATTCTGAAAGCCATCAAATCAGCCCTCCCTTGTTCTGGGGCTGACCCGGCAGCTAGAAGCTTCCCCGTGCTTTAGTTTCACTGCCTCCTGTCCGGCCTTGACTGTTTACGACTAGCCTTTGTGCATCTCTCTGCCAGCTGAGCATTGGCAGGGAGCTGGAAATGCAGATTCTTTTCACTTGCTCTGCGGTGAGCCCAGCAGGTTTGAGGGGTCCTGCACGGCTGCGCTGCTGTGGACACCTCTTCCCGGGCTCTACGTGACACACACCTAACACTTGGGGAAGTGTTTCTCAATGAGGGGTCCAGGTAACCAGCAACAGAATCACCCTAGATGGCTGTTATAATACAGATTTCCAGGCCCCGCCATACACCAAGTGGATCTGAATCCCTGGGGGTGGAAGCCTGGAATGAGTATTTTAAACAGGCACCCTGGGTAATTCTGATGCACACAGAAGATGGGGAGCCACTCCCTGGGGCGTCTGTCCTGTTTCCTCTGCCTCTTTCCTATCCTGCTGCTAAGGTCCCCATTAACTTCCACTCTGATGGGGACAAAGGCCTGCTGAGGTCAAGGATCCACTGATAGAAGTCCCCTAGGTCTGTAATCTTTCCCGGGTTTAATAGCCATAAGTGGCTCAGAAAGCCATCAGTGCAGTTTCTTGAAGTAGCCAGGAGCAGGCCCAGGCAGATCATGATGGAAAAGCCCATAGCTGGAGAGAATGTCAAGGACCTGGGAGCACTTTCTAAGAGCAAAGGTCTTAGTCCTGTGCACTCCTTCGCAAAGCTAGTCCTCACTCGTGTCCCGTTCGTGTCTTCAGAATGTGCTAATGGCATCAGAGAAGGAAGGACATGAGGTTACACGGAGGAGAGGAATAAAAGACTCCTTCAGAATGTTCTTGAAAACGACTTTGCAAATGAATTTCAGTAACCGCTAGCACCGTTTTCCTGCATAGTACGATGCTACTTAGGAACCAACCAGTTTGCTTCAGGAAGCTCAGTGCATTTCACAAATGCCTTCCAAGGCAGACATTATAAAGAACAGCTACAAGCATTATATTTATTTTTCTAATTATAGCACTCTACTCGAAGAATGTAAAAATTTTTTCAAAGAGAGTGATGAATGATTTAACAGCTAGCATCAAAACTTCCAAAAAGATAATAATCGGGACATCAATTTCTCAGTCTTTAAAGAGATTTAGGAACAATTTAAATTATGAAGGAATAAGAGTATCTAATTAATAAGCTCTAGATACATATTAGGGTATTTAATTTCATCACTGTAATTAATTTCCATATAATATGGATCCAAATCTTAATAACTAAACCAAACATAATCCCCAGATTAAGGAGAACTATATTCTCAAATAGTGAGTTTCAGCAGAAAAGCATAAGCTCGGAGGACAGACGGACAGACAGCTGAATCTTGGTTTCACTACATAGTATGCGTACAACTTTGGGCTGTTTCCCTAACTTCTCTGAGATTGTTTCCTCATCAGTAAAATGGGAGCTCTAATATCTACTGTATAAGTAGGTACCTGAAAGGGCTGTTGCAAAGATAACAGACTGATATCACCTTTCTATCCCAATCCTGGAACAGAGGAGATACTAAGGTTAACTAACTTCTTTTCCTGTGTTGTCTAAATAAAAAAAATAAATACCTGGACCTGAAATCTCTAACACTTTCTTAGTAAACCAATACCAAGAGTTACTGGCTTCAACCAATACGATTTTAATAATGGCTCAGGTCAAACAATACAAAGTCAATGTCCCAATCAAAGATGTCATCATACCTACTTGCTTCTTAGGCACAGAGCTGAGAAACCCCACATTTTATTGCACAGCCATGGAGCATGAATGCATTCCCAGCACTGATAACACCCACAGAGTTTAAGTGATGTGTGACCACTCACTCGTTCCCGGCCGAGCATCCGAAACATCCACCAAGGGCCCGGTGGCCTGCGACACTGACTGGTAATGGACCGTGTGTGTCACCGTCAGGGACTTTTGTTTCGCTGCCTCTCCGAAGTCAGCATCTGTCAACAGGACCGTGGAGCGATCGTCTGCAGAACAGCAGGATACAGGAAGCCAGGGACAGTTATCCCCTGCTCAGTGACTCCCTGGCCGCCTTTCTCCTCGGTACTTGCATTATTGCTAATGGCAACATTAACAAGAACCTCATCTCATCCAGCAAAAAAAAAAAAAAAAAAAAAAGAAACCCAAAATATTCAACCACTGTATTAGAATTACTCCAGAATGAAAAAAATAGATTATCCTTAGGGGTTGACTTAGGAGCATGACTTAAAGAGAACGACAGTGGAGAAGGGTCTCCCCTCTCTCCTGGGGCTTGGTTTCTTCTCATTAAGCACACATTGATCTGGGGAGGACTGTTGGGTCCATTTAATAGAGTTTGGGTTTTATGTGTTTGTTAAAAGCTCACCCGAGACACCACCAGCCATGTCAGCATCGCCCAGGGTTGAGGCTGCCATTTCAAATAAGCTCTGTGTGAGGTACAAGAAAAACTGCCCTGCGGTCATCTATCCCGGGGTCACCTCTCATATGGAAGATGGCAAATGTTCAAGATGGGGCACGGGGGGAGCAGAAGGGAAGTGCCAGTCTTCAGAGTGTATTGATTCCTTGATTTTAACTGTTCTGAGGGATATGCCTTTTCTTCCCAACTCTCCTGAGCTTCAGTGACTCTAGGGCATTCAGTAACTGACTTCTCAAAATGACTCACTTGTCAGACTTCCCAGGTCCTATTGGCATAGGGCACTTGAAGGTTAGGGAAGCCTGGGTGCAGATGAATGCAGAGCATTTTAAGCCTTTGGGGAAGGAGCAGTTGGTCGGGCTGTGTGTCATTATTTGGCTGTCTCAGATTTTCATTACTTTGTGGTGATACTTTACACGCTTTCCTAAGAGCTTCTTGACTCCAAGGGAAACTTTCATTAGCGTATATGGAGTTTTTCATACATTTTCAAGCACTGCAGGCTGGGGTGATGTTCATATGAGTTTATCAGTCAGCTGGGACCACACTGCAGCGGGCTTGACACTGAACGGTAATGCGAAAGTCATAAACAACACAGCTAGACTGCTGTGCCCAAAAAAGGCTCTGAACAGAACGAACCTTACAAAAGCCAATTACTCAGGCTCTGGCAGGAAAGGAAAACCTCTTGAAGTCAGAATAAAATTTCTGGGCAGAGAAAAAGAGGAAGGACTGCCAGGAGGTCTGCTGGCACCCAGTGTGTGGTACAGCCCAGATCGGTGCCACCGTGGGAGCCTAGGCTCGGCTTGGGGGTCCCGCCCTACATCTGACCCTCCACCCTCGAATAAGGTGGACTTTCCACGGAAGTGGGTTCTTATAATTGGACCTGGTATCAGAGGCCTGACATACATCCATAAAAATGTGTGGCGGTTTCTATCATGTAGCCCCGCTAAGAACACACCAGAGTATCTGTGGGGCTGGGTTTCCAGTTTTAATGGGACATTTCGGGTGCCTGTCAGTTTGTGAGGTTGACCATCCATTCTGGCTAGAAATTAATGGCTCTCCCATATTGGATTCTTGTAGGCAGAGCCCAGAGCATTTTAAAGCATCATGTCTCTACTTCCCCAATAATTAGAAGATGCCATTGACCAAATGTCAGCCACCACCGGGAGGTAAATGACACTTGATGATGAATGTTCCTGCAACGAATGTGCTACATCTCTGGCTAAGGGTCGTTATTATGTATGGAAACGACGGGCAGACCTTCCTCTGGTGTTTGGTCAGCAGTGACTAGCTACTGGGAAGTAATACACCACTCCCAGGATCCGCCTGGAGACCTGTTTCAACAGCTGTAAGTAGAGTTATTAACAAGTCTGGTGAGAACATTTAGCAAATGTCGTAACTGTATTATAAAGTCATAGGAATTACAATTTGATTTTGGAACTGATGTTTCAAAGGAAATCTTAGTTTTAGTGCCCAATTCACTGGGTTCCATAAAAGAGATTCCAGATACACTACAGAAAAGGTAATGAGAAACAAAACATGGTGCTTTGCCCTGATGTGAGCCAGCTAATTGAATCTTGTGTATTTCAGGATGCGTAGTGAGCCCTCATACAACATGGTAGTATTTAACTGAAGTTGGATGATCGAAGCTCACATTGGACGTGACCAAGGTGTGCTAAGTGCTGTTATGCCTGAACCAAACTTGAATCCCGCACGGGCAGCCCAGGTCTTAGAATTTAGGAGCCATTAGGTCAGACATCCCCACTGTTCTATTAAAAGACCATAAAAGCAGGGCAGGGACAAGGGGCAATGGAGGTGTCCTGACAATCTGGCCACTCATCACTGCCTAATTGGCAGGAGGTATGGAGGGTACATGCCAGGAGTTGGGTGGTTTTAGCCAAACCACAGGAAAGGGTTGTCCTGGGACCAAGTGCCAGAAAACATCTTCCAGAACAGACACAGAGTGAAGTTCAAAAAGTGGCAGCCTAGGAAACCTGCCTCAGAGTCTGTTTCCATGAGTACTGGGGGGTCCAGCCATACTTCTAAGGTGAGGAGTTCTGGGAAGTAGCCTGTTGATACGGAAGAAGGTGATACCCAGTCACCAAAGGTGAAACAGGTGGCCAGGTGGGGGACCTGCCCTGTTTTTGCTCCTGTCTGTGTGACCTGCAAGCTACAGAACCTCTCAGCGTCCCAGTTCCCAAGTAGAATCTTTTTCCTATGTTGTTTGGGAGGCGTAAGTTAAATAATCCACATAAAGTGCTTAGAAAAGTATGTGACCTTTAGAGCACTCTTAATAAATGTTAGCTATTCTTCTGATCATTACTGCAGTGGAAATACAAAGTCTCTGATTCTGGAATAAATAGAACCATCTAGACAGGCAGTGTGGACTGCGGACTTCGAGTGGAAAGAGGCTGGAAGGAGTCAGGACACCTGGGTTCTGGGTGGACAGGCCACTGAAGCTCTCCAGGCGTCTTTTGCGATCGTGAAACAGGGGAGCTGGGACTTTTCCAGAGCCCTGTGAAGGATTTTTATGGGGTGCCAAGGGGTGGAGAAAGATGTCCTTTGCAAAGACATTTGTAGAATTTAAAATTTTTCTTTAATAAAGGCCTTATTGGAGTTGAGGAGGAGCTCATAAAGTGGATTTCCAAGACGGGGTCTTAGTGTACAGCCCTTCTCAGTTTGCTTGATTATAAATGTTGGTTCTTTGGAGTGGTACCAAGAGCCTCTCCAGGAGAGACTCAACTTGGGGCAGAGTTGGGGTTCTCTCAGGTGAACTCTGTGGTTTACATAAGTCCATTTCCCCCGTATTTGCTGGTACTTGTTATTCTCCTCAATAACAGTTGTCTACCTTCTAACTTCTTTTCTCATGTAGCATTCAAGATGTTCCCATGTCTAATATTTCCCATGGCTCAGGGTTTGGGCTGAGAGGGCATGGCTGTAGCAGCCACATTGTGTAAGGCGGCAAACAGGACACCTTACCAATGGTCTCCATTGTGTCTCTCTCTTCAATCAAAAGCTGAGCCCTGGGTATGTCAATGTGCATCCTCAGGGTTTGCTGTTGCTTGCTCAAGGTGTCCGAAGTCCGGGTATTCTTACTGGGAATAAAAAAGGGGGATGCATTAACAAATTCAGTTCAGTGTTACACTAGGCCAACATGTGCTTGTACACCAACTTATTATCTAATTATGTGGGGAAGGGAGGGAAAGACACACGGGATAGATTGTTTTTCCTTCATTCAAATGATATTTATTAATATTAAATTTCAGCAGTCAGTTGTGAGGTTCAGAAAATACCAACTGTCAATAAAGATTGGTTTTGCATCTATCAATAGAAATTTGGACTTTCCTATTTCTTGTATAAAAGCTAAATGAAACACACACACACATAAAAACATTCTTAAATCAACAACATTTTCACTTGTCAGACATGAGATATTCCAGTGATGGTAAGAGAGAAAACATGTGCACTGGTCATTCACTGGATGGGGTTTTACTAACAGATTTGTATTATACCTGGAGACATTTTATTTTTGTTCTAGTAACAAATCATAAACCTTGTTAGCTTTCCTGACAGTAGTTTAGTTTTCCGAACCCAATTACATTTTAGAATAGAAAAAAAGCAATTACTATGAGAATTTATCCCAAAATTTGTGTACCAGAAAATTACTCTTAGAGTGAGCTGTCTCCTAAAAGTAAATGGAAATAGGTAGTAAAACTGCATGGTATAATCAAATTCAGTTACAGCTCACAGCAAAAAAAAAAAAAAAAAAATCTGCATGTTGGACAAAAATACAAAAAAGTCGATAAAAGCTTTAATTAGCAATGCACATTAGAAAAATGGTTGTTCAATCTTTACAGAATTATAAGAGTTGAGTAGATTTAAAAATATTTAATATTTAAGAATATTTTCTGAAACACCTTTCAGGAAGCAGCAGACATTCAGATAATTTAATCAATGTGATAATCTATGGCATCCCTAAATCTAGCTCATTAACTGTCAAAATCTGTTTTGAGAAAGATTTGTGGAGCCTGGCACACTCAGTGTTAGTTATATGTAATGGAGAACAATAAAGGTGTATCCATACTAAAATCTCAAATGTTTTTTGCTCCAAGCAAGCATTCACCAGGAAGCTCAGAGCTTCCTCATCCATGAGGATACATCCACTCTTGAACCATGTGGTTGATGAGTGCCAATAATCTGAAGGTCAAGTTCACTCAAGAAGCTGTTTAAATGTTTTCATTCAGAGGTCCATGTTAATATTCTGAATATTTTACAATGGCTCTTTCTTGAGTGTAAACAAAACAGCTCACGGAAATGGCAGCTTTTGAAAGGTGCGGCAGCTCTACCTAGGCCTTGATCTTGAACCAGATTTCTTGCTCTGCAGATGAGTAACTGGGTTATGTGGCTAGACCATGCTAATTACGCAGAGCCCAAATTCGAACGTTTTGGCCTGAATTTTTTACATGGTCTATAAATGTTTTTAAATTATTTACTTAACCAGGTTCTTACTTTGTTTGTGTGTGTGTGTGTTTTTTTAAGCAAAGATTCAGATCCTTGCATAAAATGAAGAGCGTTGGTGGCTTGGGGGGCTGCAGTTACGTCAGACAGGCTCTATTTCCACAAAAACATATGGGGAACTACTCCTCTGTGAATATCTGAAAGATCTGTTTCGAAACTTCACTAGGGACCAGAGCTTGTCCTTGCATCAGAAATAGAAGTGTGAGCTAGTTCCTTCTGCTCAGCATGCATAGTTATGAGGCGGTCCGCAGCTGCTCAGTGAACAGCGAGGAACCCTGCACAGCTATACTTAACAAGGGGTCTGCTGTCAGGTTGACACAGGAAGCAAGCGACATCACTGCTGTGCTCCACGGCGATTGACACAAAGACTGAGAATATGATTAACCTTCGTGGACAGGGGCAATCAAAGCTGGAGGTAAACGCCCCTCCTCGCAGGACTAAGCTGCAAGCCCTGCAGCTGGAAGGCAAGAAAGTTGCCCCACAAACCTTGAGATTCAGGGGCTTATTTTTCTTCTCTCTCTTTGCACTTGCTGTATCCTTTGCTCTAGGACGCACTCCCCCAACGCAATGCTCGTGTGGCTGCCCCCTCTCTTCTATCATTTCAGAGGAGCCAGTGGAGTCCCGCTGTGGGAACTCCCCATTCTCCATTGAATTTGGTCTCCTCAAAACTTAAAACTCCCTGGCATATGTTTAATTGAGTTATTTATTAGCCGTCTCTGCCAATGGACTATAAGCTCCTCAAAGGATATTTTCATCTCTTCTGTCCCCTATATACCCTGAAACTTGGAACGATATATAACCAAAGTAGGTGCTCAATTAGTATTTGTTGCAGGTTGTTGAATGAATCACGTTTGGGCACAATGGGAGCTGAGTCACACCTCCTAGAGCCTTTGCTTTGGGGGCAGTAACATTTTTCTCAATCTAAAAGGGTTATCAGGGCCCAAGGAAATTGTTTCTTTATCTTAATCTGTGCTGCCATATTTTATAATCTATTGTTACATGGAAGTTGATTCCCCCAAACTATAATAATTGGCCATCAGAACAGCAGCAAACCTTCAAAAAAAAAAAAAGCTATTTAAAGAAACCTCATTTGTAACCTGGAAAAAGATTCTGAATGTTTTCACTATGGAAGCAAAATTGCATCTTCTATATGATATGGGATCATGCTAAATATATTAGTTATTATTGAAATATAATCATCCACCATCCTTTTGCCATCTGGTTGTCTGATTAAAATGACAGAGAGCTGACCCTGGTTCACCGTGGATGGTGTTTCTGGGCTCAGCCAATAACTTATGTGCCATTGCTACAACACTTTAAAATCAATATTTCCTTAAGACTTGGGGGAAAAAAACCCCAAACTAATGACGATTTCTGCATACCCTCCCCTTCCTCCCCAAAATGTGATATGGAGCATCCTGTAGGTACAAAATAATGGTAAGGATATCAGGATATATCTCGTTGTAACAGTTGGGTGGGCATTTTTCTTTTTTACTATGTGTATAAAAATATAAACATCAAAAAGCTAAATTAACTTGAACTCTCAGTCTGAACCCTGCACTGCTCACAGCCAGCTTTCTTACTAATAGTGGTCCTTGGACATTAACGATGTGTACCTTAGTACGTTACAGCAAGCCGGTCTCACCTCTGAGAAGTCTGGTATATTTAAAAAAATGTTTTCTTGCCTAATCATATAAAAGGAAAACCCTTTCTATCTGAGCATGATGGATGAAGTCTATCTTCTCTCCTCTATGAGGTGACCTGCTTGGGTGAGATGAATGAGTGTCCCGAAGCATGACGCCCAGCGGTGGGAGTGGCAGCCTGTGGGGGACCCCCCCGGGGTGGGGGCTCCAGGTTGTCTGTGTTTGTCCTGCAGTTGCACCTGGCCGTCTGGCTCCGGGACAACTAATCTCACCAAAATACACAGATCTTTCCTTGAGGAGCATGGGCGGACAATAAATGTTATATTCACCTAGATCATGGGATGATAAAGCTAGGAGCAATTTCCAATTGCTGTTTTTAGATAAGGAAAACAGGGCACAGAGAGAGAAAAGGATGTACAGTAAGTCTCCTACATATGAACCTTCAAGTTGCGAACTTTCAAAGATGTGAACGTGCGCGCCTCAAGGTCAGGTGTGAGTGACATGGCAGTTGCCCTCCGTCTCCTGTTGCTGACGACCCTTCAGCTCTACCATCTCCCACCTCCCCTCCCTCCTCCAGCCAGTAACTCTTCTTGCCTGTTCACGTGATGCCAGCCCCTGTGTGCCAGCTGTTGTACTGTACTACTGCATTTTTCAAGGTACTATAAGATTAAAAACGTTTTCTTTATTTTTTGTTTGTTTTTGTGTATTATTTGTGTGAAAAGTATCATAAACCTATTACAGTACAGTACTATATAGCCGATGGTGTTAGTTGGGTCCCTAGGCTAACTTTGCTGGACTTACAAACAAATTGGACTTACGAATGCACTCTCAGAACGGAACTCGTTCGTATGTTGGGGACTTTACTGTACCCCCAAATCACAAAGCCAGCTGGTGGCAGTATTAGGCCTAGAATATAAATTCATGATTCTATGTCCCAGCCTGCCCAGTCCTCACCTTCCCAGAGAAACCAGTGACAAAGATCAGGAACAGCAATTCATTAGGGCTTCTCTGTACCAAAGGATCTGACTTGCCTAGACTTCCTGGCCTACATTTGGAATGTGCTTGGCCCTAACCTGACCAGGTAGGGGGACAAGGTTTTTTTGTTGCTTGGCCTGTTAACCTGCCAAGCTTAGATCGAACTGACCCTTCATGAATAAAAACATTGCTTTCTCTTCTAAATTAGTCCCATAAAAATTCACCTATTTGAGGAGCTTGGAAATTCTCTTCCTTTTCAATCACTTTCATCCTTTGGAGAAAAGCACCTTAAACACCTTAAGTGGGAGTAATTACTAGTTTTAATCTTCCTAATTTCATGTTGGCAACTGCAAATATCATTACCAATTCTTGCTCTTATCAATAGGTGGTCTTTCCACCACAGTAACTGCCCTGTTAACAAAGAAGGAAGAAGACGCTTTCTGATGTCTTCCCTGGGGTTCATGACAAGAGGGAGGGAAGGCAGCAGAGAAGCCAATACCACATCACCCTAACGAAACAAATGTTGAACCTGTCAAGAATCATGGACCCCGGTGTCACAGGCTTTGGGTAGAGGCACAACTGATGATCTGGGAGTGCATGAAGGAAGTGGCCAGAAGCTATCTGGGAGGACACGTAGCTGCAGGAACCAGGCTGGGGTACAAATCAGGGAGGTGGACCTGGGTGGACACAGGCACAGGGGCCCCTGGGCTGAGCAGGTTACACCCAGTCTAAAGGGGGCGTCAAGCACCGGTCCAGATACCCGTGATCAACGAGGCCGTGCCCCGTGTGGCAGGACACTAGCAGGAGAATTCAGAAAGCCACAGTTTTATGTGAAATGCCTTGATTTTTAAAGGACATCAACAATTTCATATTTTTAAGACTACA
This sequence comes from Mesoplodon bidens, assembly GCF_964165515.1. Taxonomy (NCBI): domain Eukaryota; kingdom Metazoa; phylum Chordata; class Mammalia; order Artiodactyla; family Ziphiidae; genus Mesoplodon; species Mesoplodon bidens. The sequence goes on along the minus strand of NC_138161.1, from coordinate 5,993,983 downwards.
TTAGAAAATTTACTTTATTAGATAGATAATTATTATAAATCGAATGACTCTGGCTTATTTGTGTTCCAGATATTTTTGTCAGATTTGTTCAATACAAGCGCACATGTGTCTGGCTGCTTTCTATGTGACCACTAGCAAACAAGTACAGACTTGCACAAGAGCATGGACTCAAGGCATTTCATATAGCTTTTCATAATCTTCTCATGTACGTTTAATCTAGCATGACGGGATTAGATCGATGGAGACATTTTACAGACCATTTGCATCTCTGAGCTCTACTCTGGTCTCCAGATTCCTGCTACCAGCTATCTGACACCTTCATTGGAGGCTTAAAAAGCATCCCCAACATGACCCTTACAAGCCTTTTCATTCTGATCCACATCCCCTTCCTCTGCCCTACAAAAAAAAAAAAAGTCCATACCCTGCATCTATCTTCCTAATCTCGGCAAATGGCACCAATGTTTATCTAATTGCTCACACCAAATAGTTCAGAGTCATTCTTGATTCATTCATATCTGTTACCAACAATTCACACTTTTAAAACACAGTATGGACAAACAAAGACATCTGTGGGAAATGTAATCCATGGGCCAACTGTATTCAACCTCTGTCTTAGGTCTTCACACATACTGGTGATATGGGAGAGGTCTCTTTGTGAATAACAATAAAGTACTACTCTGATATGCAAAGATGAGGGAGGAAGTTAAAGCCAACTGTGGTGCTGTAGGGGATGGAAAGAGACCCTATACTCCATCCTTTTTACCTCCTACATTAGTCATCCTAAAATGACAACATCAAGGTCACCATCAGGGTCCCTGACATTTTTCTTTTTGGACACACCTTGCGGCTTGCAGGATCTTAGCTCCCCAACGAGGGATCCAACCCCAGGCCTTGGCAGTAAAAGCGCTGAGTCCTAACCACTGGACCGCCAGCAAATTCCCTGACATTTTTCTTATCTGGTTGGTAGACTCTGATTATCCTCTTTGTACTTTTGGTTTAATCATTACAATATAAAGTGCAAAGGTTGGGGTGTCTTGTACAGTTGTGAACATGCACTTACTTATTCTACTACCCCTAATCATTCATCTACTCAATAGTTATGAGTGGGGCAACTATAGTGCTGGTTTCTCCTAACATGGTGATGAAATAGGCTGTGACTTCCAAGACCAGACTGAATAGATATTTGCAGCAGAAGGTGGTGGGTGCTCTGGTGGAGGGGTGCTAAAGGTGCAGTGGGAGCTGAAGGCAAGGAGAATCTTCCCTGATCAGGCCATCAATTTTGAACCCATTCCCTTTCATGGATTCCCTTTCACCTGGCTAACTGTTAGGAAGAAAGCTTGACCTCAAAGTGGCATATTTGGTGAAAGCAAAACCAAAGCTACTTACTTAAAATGTGCCTCATTATTCTCAGGTGAATGGGAAATGTTCTACTGGTTGAGTCCAGCCAACAAGAAAACTACCTATGGTGTGCATAAACGCATATTATTTGGTATCTATGTCTCTAACCAAGCATTCCATGGATATTTAGGTTCATAGAATGAAAATTATATGTCAAGTGAAAAATGGGTTATCAATTTCAGACTGTCATTAAAAAAAAGAAATCATCAAAGCAAGTTCTTTTAAACATGATATTTGGCATGCTAGGTCTTGTTCTTACCTCATGAGCATTTCAGCTAAACTCTTTGCATCTGGGGAAAGAAAACTGATATTAGTATAAGATAAACAACTCATTAACATTCACTTAAGCATTTGTGACAAATATTCTACAGAATCAGATGACAATAACCATTTTTAAATGTAATTGTATATCGAAATCATTGCTAATAACCGAAACTTTTATGGATTCCTTGTCTGTTCTAAATGAGACATATATATATACACACACACACACACACACACATATATACATATATATGTATACACATATACGCATAAATGTAGCATAAAAAGATGGGTACAAAAATACTCAGACACCTGCTAAAGGTTATATTACAACCTATTCATTTTCCATTTTCCAAAAACCCAATTTTACTTTCAGAAGTCAGAAAATTAACACCTTGAAAGTAATTCATTATGTAGTACAAATTCTACTCTTTTTGTCATCAAAATGAAAAAGCTTATGATCACTTAAAAAAGTCATTATTACAGAGCTATGCATCCCTTTGGTTGATCAAAGAATTGTATAAACAGCATATCACTGTGTCTGGAAACTTAGATGTTTATTTCAAACACAGAAAGAAAGTGTTCTTTATTTCTTTTCTCTGAAGACATTATTTACCAAGATCTGGTTACCACCCCTGACAAAAGAAATCCTGCCTAAAAATGATGTAATTTTTTTTAACATTTCTGATGGCATTGGTTTGAAATTCTAATTTCCCTTAAAATATAATTTGTTCTTTTTACACATTTTACCTGACAAAAATGAATGTTTCCTTTCTTAGAACACAAAGCCCTTCTTTATGATTGTCTTTCATTGCTCTCTAAAAAGCCTTGATGTTAAGTGTTCAATGAACAGAATTTTCTGGAAATGGATTCAGCTGTCTGTGTGAGTGCCAGTGAAGCAACACATTTGTTGGAGCATTTTCATCTTTGGGGGCTAACAATTGAATGCAGTCGCTTTTATGTCGGGGAGCAGAGTGCTGTAATTGGGAGGTGTGGACTGTCACGGGAACAGCCACATGTGGGCAGGCACCCCATGAACCAAAGCTCAGCTTTTCAAGTCAGCCATGCCAGTTCCCACCTTGCAGTGAGGCCCCGGCTTTGCGCACAGATGGGTTCTGTCTGGGAAATGAAATAGCTCCCTTTATCCCACCCACGTGGCAAAGCAAAGAAAGCAAAACAGCATTTAATTTCTCAGCTCATGGCTTTATATTTATCTGCAAAGACAAAGTAAATATGATGAGCTTCCTCTCTTCCTGAATGATTTAACACTTACAAAGTAAATATACATATACACATATATAAAATGCCAGAAGCTTGGGATTAATTAGTTCTATGTAACAACCAAGCACTGGCTAGTTCAATACTCTAAAAAAGAGGGAAAATTTCCACAGAGTCAAACACTGTACTTCAGCTCGCAATCTGAAGGAAACTCCTACTCAAACATCTTCAGGATGGACCTGCATTCCTTGTTCTGCCATAATCATCGTTCTTTTTCTATTCCTGAAGTTAGTCATCCCAGTTTTCTCTTCTATGATTTTTTTTTTCTATCAATGTACCAATGAATGGCAGCATCCAATGAGTGAGGACAGAGGTCCCTCCAGTACTGACGTGCTCTAACTGCAAATTTTCCACATCTACAATTAGCAGGCATCTTCATCCACATATTTAGGTGCCCAAAGCCATTTTGGTCTACCCTTCCTTATGCTTATCATCTTACAGTGGATCCCTTTCTCTTTCTGTCTTAGCTACTATTTCCTCCTTCTGACTCATCTTTAATGGTGAGAAACATTATATTCATAGAAACTCACTTCTTCTGTGAGTTCCCCTTTGAGGAAGCTGAGAGCTGGTGGAGTTTGAAGCACAGTGATGGGGTCTGGATAGCACAGTTGGCATCAAGGACCAGGCGTGAATGTCTTCTGGGGAGTGGGACCGAGTGGACTCCGGTCACAATTAAGCACATGCTAGGAATCTGGATTACACCGGTTACTTTAGGACTGCTTGCCCATGTCCGCTTAATATCAGTCTCTGTCTGGGAATTACTGTGCCCTCGTTCGGAAACCAGGAAACTGGGATCTGGATCCATTCAGTCATTTGCTGCAGCTGAGCAGGAAATCATACCAATGTCTGTTGGTTCAAACTCTTTTTAACCACTGTCCTCAAAGTCCTTTATACATAGAGGGGGATACATGTCGTATCCTTAGGAACCCACAGAGGAGCAGACATCTCATGCCAGCTGACTGAGAACACACCCCGGGGGGTGCTGTGTCAGGACGGGTGAGTCAGAAAGGATGGAAGACTGTGCCTACCTTAAAGGAAGTGTGGACTTTAACAGGAAGAGTGCTCCAGGGCACAGAATTAACCTGTGTTGGAATTCTGAGCTCGTTCAGGAAGCAAGGAGTTGGTCAGTTTGACTACAGAGAGAAGTTTCTAGGGGTGGCGGGGAATGGGGATGGTCAAGATGGTCAGGAGCTAAGAAAATGCAACTTGGCATCACTGACCATAATCTGGAAGCTTTTACCTGGGCCAAGGGGGGAAGTGGAGGAAGAGGGCAGAGGTGGTGGCCAGTGGGTACCGATGCCATAAACAGCATTGATCAGACCATGCGGAGTGCCCAGGATGGGGGGCCTGGTGGTGGGGACTGGCCGACATGATAGTAGACAGAGGGCATCTACAAGCATCAGGGACCGACTGCGTGTGGACGGGACAGGCAGAGGGACCGTGGGGAGTCCAGGGAGATGGCAAGATTGGGGCTATGCAGGGCTGGGTACATGGTAACACAAGGGACAGAAACAGTTGTCTACAAGGACTTGGAAGCAGCAATCTGGGTGCAGGCTGAGAGGTTTGGCTTCAAACATATTGAGTCCTTTAACATATTAATGTAAGTTGGGGACAGATTTGGAATCCAGGGCTGAGATGGGCTCAGGGTCTTCTGTTTATGCAGGGAGAAGGGAAAGAGAGATGGAATTTTGGACACACTTCTGTTCAGGGGTGAGAAGGAATCTGGGCCGAGTTCAGATAATATATTTAAAGTCATGGAATCATGGTATCTTAAGAGCATTACAGACTTTTCAAATCAGCCTCATAGTAAATGTCTGAATCCCTTCCACAACGCCTTGGACAGAGGTTAGAATGAGTCAAGCCGCTGGATGCTCCAGGGATGGAGCGATGCCCTTGCTGCACATACAGTGCCAACCCCTCTTCCCACTGCTGACCTGCTTTCCAAGTCTGTTGATGGCTCCCCACTCAACACATCTCCCTGGAACTCTGGCTCTTTTCTCTTTCCTCAGTTCAAGTCTCATTTCCTTGTCTCCCTAGCTCTGGGGAGAGCTGGTCTCTGGTCTCCCCAGCTCCAGACTCTCAGCCCTCTAAGCGACATCCTCACTGCAGGAAGGGTGATGGATCTGAAACACACCCCTCACTGGGTTGCATCTGCACTCTGAAACTCTCAAAGGAACCTCCCTACCAACAGGAATCCTCAGCTCAGGGTACCAGCTGCCCGTGCTGGCCCCAGCGGTCTTTCCAGCTTGGTTGCCTCTTACTTCGGACCGCCAACCCTGTCTCTGAGTTTCCCGCTCTTGCATTTTCTGTGGAGACCCCCATGACTCTGTTCCTCTGAGGCCCTTGGAGATGGTGCTTTGTCCCCACCCCTGCAGACAGATGTGACTTGCTCTGTACACCCTCCCAAGCCCAGCAGGTGAAGTTGGTGTTCTGGTTCCCTGGGCTTCCAAGGACATCTGCACCTGTCTAACCTCTCTGCATCTGTTCAGCACAGCCCTTGCACCTTTCATTGTAACTTCCTGTTTTCATATTGTCTCTCTATTGGCCCCTTTGCCCTTATCCCCAGGCTCAGCCCAGTCCCTGGAACAGTAAAGCCACATACAGTTTTTCCCGAGGATACAATTAATCACGAGAGACACCTTCCTTCTCTTGTGTTGAAATCCCTTGGTGTAATTTCTATCTGGATATAACAACGGCACCTTCTGGAAACAGTGAAAAAACCATTCGAATATTTCCAGGTAGCTGCCACGCCCCAGGTAGCTCGGCTTCAGTATTGTCTTTTCTAGGTTGAATTCTCTAATTTTCTTGACCACTCCTCAGGTGGCATAATTTCTAGGTAATTCCTTACTTGGGTCTCTCTTTGATGAAAGACATTTCCCCCTTCCTTCCTTCCTCCTTCCTTCCCTCCACCCTTCCTTCCTTCCTTCCCTCCCTCCCTCCTTCCCTCCCTTCCTTCCTTCCTTCCTTCCTTCCCTCCACCCTTCCTTCCTTCCCCCCCTCCTTCCTTCCCTCCCTTCCTTCCTTCCCTCCTTCCTTCCCTCCACCCTTCCTTCCTTCCTTCCCTTCCTCCCTCCTTCCCTCCCTCCCTTCCTTCCCTCCTACCTTCCCTCCACCCTTCCTTCCTTCCTCCCTCCCTCCCTTCTTTCCCTCCTTCCTTCCTTCCCTCCTTCTTTCCTTCCCCTTCCTTCCTTCCTCCTTCCTTCCCTCCTTCCTTCTTTCCCTCCCTTCCTTCTTTCCCTCCTTCCTTCCTTCCTCCCTCCCTTCCTTCTTTCCCTCCTTCCTTCCTTCCTTCCTTCTTTCCTTCCTTCTTCCTTCCTTCCTTCCCTCCTTCCTTCCCCCCTTCCTTCCTTCCTTCCTTCCCCCTTCTTTTCTTCCCTTCCTCTCTCCTTCTCTCTTTTTTTCCCTCCCTTCCAACCCCTTCCTTTCTCTTAATCCCCTCCCCCTTCCTCTCTCCCTTTCTTCCTTTTTTATAATTCTTGTTCCACATTTTCTGGTCTGAATAGTTCTCCTTTTGGTTCACATCAAAGTAAAACAGATGTTGAGTCCTTCTTCTCCCTGCCATCTGTTAAGATGAGAACATCCTCTCAAGTCATCTTCTTCTTCTTGCCCAACACAGCTCAACAGCCTTTTGTGTTGTCTGTCGCTTTTTTTCACAAATTTCAGCTCAGTCTCAGATTTAGACTTTGTGACACCTTTTCTAAAGCCCTGGCTACTTCTCTGTGCCCATCCTGGGCTTTGTGCTCACGTCTGCATCTTTTGGGTGGGGAGATGATGGAGAAATACTACCAGGGTAGCCTAGTGATATTGAAAGATGGAAAAAAGCAGTTTCAAAAAAATAACATGGGGCTTCCCTGGTGGCGCAGTGGTTGAGAATCCACCTGCCGATGCAGGGGACACGGGTTCGTGCCCTGATCTGGGAAGATCCCACATGCTGTGGAGCAGCTGGGCCCATGAGCCATGGCCACTGAACCTGCTCGTCCGGAGCCTGTGCTCCACAACAGGAGAGGCCACAACAGTGAGAGGCCCGCATACCGCAAAAAAAAAAAAAAAAAAACATGTGCTAACACTGTGAATGTGCAAAGAAGGCTAGAAGATGATAACTGAAAGGAGAATTTGGGGATCAGAAGGTAATTGGTCACCTGCCTTTAGGAGAGCACTTTCATTTGAGTGGTGGGGAGAGCAGTGAGACTGAGGATTTGGGAGCTGGTGAGACTCAGTGTAAACAGTTGAGTATCAAAGACTCTTTCAAGAATTCAGTGGGGAAAAGAAATGGAAAGAAAGGCAGCAGGTTAGAAGATAGGCAAACAAGAAGGAATCCTTTTTTTAAAAAATATAGGGGCGCCTGAGTGGTAGCGAATATAGAGATAAAAAATAAATAAACCAAATATTTTTGGTGGGCAAATATAAAATTATAAAGTCACTATTGATTCTGTGTTAATATATCTTTTAATTCTATGTTTCTTTGATACATCTTTTGAAACTAGCTTAATATGGATGCCACAGGCTTTCTTTCTTGAATGTTCCAAAGCCGAAGAAGTTTCACAGAAAGAGAACTGGGTAGACAAAGGTGATTTCGGCTCTCCTGCTAATTCTTTCCTAACTAATGTGTGATTTCCAAGTTCCCTTCAGTTTTCATGTCAGCAAAATAGAGCATAACAGTGTCAAGTTTATTTGCACCTATCTGCACAGCTATTAAGAGATTAAAGCAAGATAGTGTATAGTAAAGCGTTATGGAAAAGGAAGAAGAGAGAAAGCATGGAAAGTGTTAGCACTCTGTCAATTAATACACGGTTCAGTCAGTTCTTGGGAAGAGGCACCTCGGCTGGATGAAGAGCCTTGTGGTGTGGTCTCCCGGGTTCCATGTTCTTTGTGGACTATTGCTCCTGTGGGGTCTGTCCATGGCATGAGGGGTTCTTACTAACAAGGCAGCACAGGCCTCCAACATTGCAGCTGTGGCAGTCCTGAGTGCATACGCTAATGTTTCTTTAAAAAGGAGGACTCTCATTCATAGCCACATCATTACATTTTCATCTCCAAAGTTCTAGTTAAGTGAATGGCATCTGCTTTGGTTCATACCTCTACTGAGCAGTCACTAGCACACACCCACAAAAACATAAAACCAATTTGGGGGCAGCAGATTTCCCCCTGCTTTACCGTCTCTCAGAAGCTCTTATTTGCAAGCTCCCTCACAACAATCCCTGCTTTCTGTGGAATGTAAAGGGGTCTCATAAAGTAGGTATATTCCTAAGGGCTATAAAACCTGCATTTACGTTTTTACAAGGTCGCAAATAGGACTCCCAATCATCAGCTCAAATGAAAGCTGATTCCAAAACCATGACAAAATATATATCCCAGAAAGAAAACCGTATAGACTTGCCATCTCAGAAAGTTGCAAATACAAACATGGATGAAATAGAACACGTGGGCAGGGCAAAGCCCAGGGTGACCCCAACTCTCTCCATCCTCCTCCGGCCCCCCCACCCCCGCCATCCCTCGCTCCACGGCTGCACTTGGCCTGACCCTGCTGCCATCCCACTGTTCCTTTGCTTCCCCACTCTCAGACACAGAAACCCCTTTTTAAAAAATTTAGTTCTGCCATAACACATTTGAAGTTTTGAAAGGATACATTTTTTAAAATGAAGGTTCAAAGGAAAAATGAGAGGAAGGAAGGAAGAAAACGCAAAGCCAAGAACTAAAGTTTCAGAGTAGAGCCTTCTGGTCCCATCTAAGCCCCAAAGTGGGCATTTATTAGCTGGGCAATGAGGTCTCTGGGGGTGCCCACCTCCCACCCCTTTACTAAGGAGTACCGGGGACCCTTTGCATGCGTAGGACTCAATGCATCAGTGCCATGATCATCTTTACGCAAGTCCACCTTGGGTCCAAGGTCTTTGCGCTCCTAGATGCACACCTTTCTTCCTTTACATTATTAAAGTTCAAGCTAAGCTTTGGTCTTACAGATGAGGAGAGATTTAGCTCATTTGCAGGGCAGATTAGTGGAATATTAAACAGCCGTGGCCCACCCCTTCAGCTGTGCCTGTGGAGGACTCTAAGGCCACGTTCTCTCTGAGAACGGCCTCCTGGAACTAATCGGCTTTATAATATTAATGCACTTTAAAGCATGCTTAAAATAATAAATAGGCTTCTGTTCAAGGGAAGAAAGCCATTTTGCCACAGAAACATGGTCAAATTTTATGTCATACACTGATTTTTATCTTTAGCTTCTTTGAAGTCTTGGAAGTAGCTTTTTGGCTTGACACTGCCAGTTGACTCATACAGCTTGGTGCTTTGCACCCTCTTGGGTAAACTCATACTAGAGAGGGAAGCATTTAGTGATCCTGGACGTGTTTGCTTGACATGGGAATCAAATTTTTATAAGGTTGTGTCTGCTGGGGTCATGGTGATTTATTTTATAACCTTGCACTTCAAAGGATCTAGCGGTGGGGAAAAATCAGGGCATGACTTAAAGCAAAATGTGGCTTCTGAACTCCTGGATAAGGTTACAGATTTTAAAAAGATGTAGCACTTGAAGACAATTTAGACTTTAGGAGGTCACTAGGCTCTAAAATTAGTAAAGAGCTCAGGAAGGAAGAATATAGGTTGGCTAAATTGCTTGAGTCCCATTTTCCTTCTTTTTTTTTTTGATTTTTACATAAAAGCATGTTTACGTATGGTGCATTCACTAGGTTGCTTGTCAATACAGTGAAACAAACCTGCTCAAAAACATTGAGTAGCATCTAGCAATCAAACAAGGTCTATGGCAGGGAGTTTATCTTACAATGTTCATTAGGGACCCTACAGTATTTTCCTGTAATCCAGATTTATTTCCAGTTTTGATCCTGATCAGTGGTTGCTCGGGCAACTTTGACATATTATTAGAAATGCCCTTATTTTACACAATAAAATATTGTATGAAGCTATTCAATCTGTAAATATATTTGAACTGATTCTAACCCAGGGATAGGATCTGTGCCTTATGTGGGTCAGGTAGTAACTGGATGATTCTACTAATGAACTCTGTTTAATAGATAGGCACCTACTACCGTAAACCCTGTGGCTGTGCTCTCTTTTCATGAGAGAATTGGAAACACTTTGTGGTATTAATTAACATAACATTTCAAAGGCCCTTCAGGCCTAAAAGACAAAGATCTTTTGGGGGCAAGGTCTGGCCTTTCACTGATTCCCCCTTAACAGCCCTAGTCACTTGCTCTGACCTTTTATGACACAGTTTTCAATGTTAAAGAAAGATGCGTCTGTCCCTTGAAAGCCTTTGCTGACCATTCTGGGACAGAATCTTAGTAACCTTTTTTTCTCTCTAGGACCTAGCCAAAATCTTGTGATCAAATAGAAATGGTTAATAAGAAAATTTTACTGTTGGTTTTAAAAAATGTTACACCTGGAATATGGTAGATAATCAATGAGGGTGTGTTGAATTAAATATTTCTGTGCATCCAAAGTAAAACTTGCCATTTGGAAGGCGATGGAATTAGGTGTCTGAACATTTTGCCTTCTTGCTGCCCTCTTGTCAGACTCTTGATTTGGAAGCTTTTATTAAGCACGTAAAATGCAAGACTGCAGATACCTTTGTGCCCTGCAAGCTACTTCTCTGGAATACTTTGCTTCTCAGCATCTCCCATGAATACATCTTCTTTGCCACAGCACTTATTTTCGTCCCACTGAAACCTTTGTGCTGGCGCTCTCTCTTCTCTGGCACAAAGAAAACAAAACCATTTCCGGGGAATGAAAGGCTGGACTCGCTGATGTGATGTATTGCTTTCTTTACAAAGACCAGTTACAAAATAGTGGTGTCAAATAGAAGAGATGCTGACAATAAAAATGCCAGCCCAGGATATTTTCTGGACAGAGTCCTTGCAAAGCGATAATTAAATTACAAGGGACTATTAAGAACAAAAAGGAAGGATGTCGCACCTGCCAGCAGTCTAACTCAAATGCACCAGGAAGAGGCAGCAACATCTTTAGCATCTTTTCCTTCCTCTTGGCAAAGCAGAACGAAGTTGAGGTGCTTAAGTCATAAGTAGAAGAGGAAAATCAAACAATAGTTGGGGAGGTAAAAGTAAGCAACGGGGACCAGGGGCAAAAAGAAAAGGTGAATTTGCGAGAGGGTGGAAGATGCTGGGAAGGATTTCCTCAACGTTTAACCCATTTGCTGCCAAACCCTTGTCATCAAATAGAAATGATGGGTGAGAAAATGTTACCGTTGATTTTTAAGAATGTTATATGGACAATTCATAGCCCTCTAAGTGCAGCCAGCTAGACCTGGCTGTCTAAATGCAACAAAAACACGCCACCCTGGTACCTCAATAACGATGTCCCTAAAGTCCACACAATGGGTTTCTGTTTTCGGTGAAAGAGGGTTATAAAAAAGTCCTTTTGGTATTTTAATGATGAACACTTGTGAATGGAATCCAGCACAGCTCACCTGATATTGAATTTCTCAATAGATTAGGCAACATTATGTTTTTGTAGTGCTGTTTTCTGTAGCTCTTGAATGCCCCCCACCTTTTCCTCCCTAGTTGTGATTAATCGCCTCCTCTTTTGTGCTTAGGTAGGATTTGTTTGTTTTAGCATTCGTGACATTTTGGCTCTTTACTTGGTACATGCTTGTGCATCTGCCTCATACACTAAACCTAAAGTTCAGAAGTCTCTTTCTTTTCATCTTGTACATCGAGCACCTAGCATGGCCCTAGGATTCACTCAAGAGAATCTGCAAAATTAAAAGGTAAGTGGAGAATGTGATTTAGAAAGAATATTTCAATGAGATTGACGGTTCATCTGAATTATTGGGCTATAGACGGTGTAAATGGAAGAACTATTAAAGTGTGCAGATGGAGTGCCATGTACTTCAAATATTTTAATTTGTTGGCCAAGTAGAAACACGTTGATAGTAAAATGGGTTAGAGTCCCATCAAAAGGAGTGTTCTGGCTACCTGAAGACAGGTGAAAATATCCCCATGTTCTGCTGTTCTAACTGGACTACAGTCAAATCAAGCACTTACACAAGAGGTCAATGCTTTCCAAGTCTACCAGCCAGGCTTGGGGATATCCCAGATATATTATAAGGACAGTGCTTTCAGGCCTGTTCCTCAAATGCAACTTCGAGGAATACATGGGATGTTGCATACTCCTCACTGCACTGATACTAACATGCAAGCAGCTTATATATACATTTTACCAAGAAGCGGCTTGGTTAAATACCCTGACAGGTAAAGAGGAGGGACTCAGAGAATTGTCCTGCACTGAGCTTTGTATATGAAAGAACTCACTGGCCTCACACTGCACAACCAGGGCAGGTAGGGCTGTTGGCCAGAAGCTGGAAGAGCCCTGCCGCACAGAATCTATAGAGCCAGACATGGGAATAATGGTGCTGCTGACAAAGGCTCCCATCTGGTCCAAGATCTCATCTTCCATTCTTTCTTTTTTTTTTCTTAGTTAAAATGAAACTCTTACACCAAGCTTCAGCTCCAATTTCTAATTCAATGAAGTGTGTGTTTTCTGCCTCACAATGCTTTCCCAGGACCATAAGCCCTCAATTTCCATGTCCCGACAATAAAATAGTTCTCATTTCCAGAACCAATCTGGAAGGTCTTTTTTTTTTTTTTTTTTTTTTTTGCGGTACGCGGGCCTCTCACTGCTGTGGTCTCTCCCGTTGCGGAGCACAGGCTCCAGACATGCAGGCTCAGCGGCCATGGCTCACGGGCCTAGCCGCTCCGTGGCATGTGGGCTTTTCCCAGACCGGGGCATGAACCCGTGTCCCCTGCATCGTCAGGTGGACTCTCAACCACTGCACCACCAGGGAAGACCCCTGGAAGGTCTTTTTAAAGGATACCCTGAGAAAAGTATAATTCGAAAAGAGTCATGTACCACAATGTTCATTGCAGCTCTATTTACAATAGCCAGGACATGGAAGCAACCTAAGTGTCCATCGACAGATGGATGGATAAAGAAGATGTGGCACATATATACAATGGAATATTACTCAGCGATAAAAAGAAATGAAATTGAGTTATTTGTAGTGAGGTGGATGGACCTAGAGTCTGTCATACAGAATGAAGTAAGTCAGAAAGAGAAAAACAAATACCGTATGCTAACACATATATACGGAATCTAAAAAAAAAAAAGTTCTGAAGAACCTAGGGGTAGGACAGGAATAAAGACGCAGAGGTAGAGAACAGACTTGAGGATATGGGGAGGAGGAAGGATAAGCTGGGACGAAGTCAGAGAGTGGCATGGACATATATACACTACCAAACGTAAAATAGATAGCTAGTGGGAAGCAGCTGCATAGCACAGGGAGATCAGCTCAGTGCTTTGTGACCACCTAGAGGGGTGGGATAGGGAGGGTGGGAGGGAGACGCAAGAGGGAAGGGATATGGGGATATGTGTATATGTATAGCTGATTCACTTTGTTATAAAGCAGAACTAACACACCATTGTAAAGCAATTATACTCCAATAAAGATATTAAAAATAAAATAAAATAAAATAAAAATAAAGGAGGCCGTAATTGGTGGCATTGCTGTGGCGGCTCAACATTAAAGAGTGGGGTTGGCAAACCCTCGTGAAAGTCATTCTCTTTTCCTGTCTTGCTGGAGACTTGAAAGAGGTTGGCTTTCACTCAATTTCTGAGTCGTAACATTTGCATGAGTTGCGCGTGAGGCCCTGCAGTCCTGCTGACGGCACATCGCAGGTCACAGAACCAGGCGGTGCGGGGAACCTGGCCCAGAGAGGGTAAGGCACTCCGTGGGGCCGATTCCCGCCCAGCCAGCCATCTGTCCTGCTTTGCGGGGGGACGGCCGAGCTTCCACTCACCTCTCAGCCTCTTCAGCCTCTGCTCCCGTCTCCTCCTCCGAACCACCAGCAGGAGTACGAACAGCAGCAGCAAGCCCACCAGGATACAGGAGATAGTCACCAGCATCTTGAGCCCTTCATTGGTCGTCAGCCCTTCATCGCTTTGGACAACTGACTTAATGAGTGGAGGGATTGTACCTGAAAGCAGGGTCATGATGTTAGGTGGCTGTTAATGACGACAGCATGGCGGAGTTTTTAGGGATGATGGGTTACCAGAACCGCGCGAGTGATCCGAGGGCGTCCGCAGTGATGGGGATGAGAGGAGCGCCTCCTCCAGGTCCTCGTTCATTGCTTGACTTGCTCACTCCCCTCCTATGCTTACTCTAGGGAACGTCGAACCAGAGTGTGTGCAAAGGGCAGAGCACATTGTTTTTTTGGAACGGGGCTTCATTTGGCCACGTACTGCTGGGTGCAGACACTTGAAAGCATAAGGTCCAGGCTGGGCGCTTAAAAAAGCCACACGCACTTACGTGGAGTTGAGTGTCACCCAGAGCACAATTGACAGGGGCTGTTTGAAAAATTGCACATCAGAGAAGGAACAATGGGCTTGGCAAGTGGACAGAAGAGAGTCTGTGGGGAGACTGTACCAGATAAGCCTGCTTAAAGGAGCTTAAAATCTCTTTTTGTTTGGTTATTCACTTGCTTTTCATCACGGGTGTAAGGCCAAATTTACTTTTAAAACTACTTCCGGGTATAAGAGTAAAACCAACTCTTCAAAGGGGAGCCATCCATGTCTCTAAAGCAAGCTACTTATTGGCCCATATAAAGCTCTGAAATTCAGATTATTTAGAATTACAAGGGAACACCTAAGTAGACGGAACTCTGAGCTGCTTTAAGCTGTCTTCTGCTCAGAGGCTTAATACACTGGGTGCAGAGATTCAAGCACAGGCATCCACATTTTATGGGGCTTGCATTTTGGCACTGACCATTACGTAAGATGCTCCAGTCCACTGTATCTTCCATGTAAAACAAGGACCAGGAAGTCAGTGATTTAGGAAAAATAATGCAAAAATAATACAATTTCCCTCTGAACAAAAAGAGTCTTGTCCTGCATTTAGTGAGTAGAGCTCTCTGCTAAGGCCAAGAAGATCATTCTTCCAACTTTATATAGAGTGTTTTGGCTGCAAACCCAAGTCTGCAAATGCTCAGAACCCACATAAGAGGCACATAAGGGGATGCAGGTGAGGATGCGCCTACAAAACCAAAGATGACACAGGACCAGTGGAAACATTTGGCTGAGGAAATGGCAGAAGAAAGATTCAAATAAAGCCACGGGCCAGTCTGAAATCTGACTGGTATTGATAGATATACAGCTAATGGTCAATGTTTGTTGTTCCTAAAATGAAAAAAATTCTCCAGGAAGAAGTGACCAAAATGATATTAAAGTTTTATATCCACAAGCTTAGTTCAAAAAAAAAGTAACCTTTTTCAAGGAAAATATACATATGTATTCTTATTTCTAGTGTAATAAGATTATTTCAGATTTCAGAAAATTTTAAATGTAGCTCCCAGGACTTTGTCGTGATTTAATCTAAGATCTTGGATAAAGTGAGAATATTTCTTTTAGAAGACAAACATTTAAAATCTGCAGAGCGCTTTGTAAGTAAGAATGACAGTTTCAAATGTTGCACACGAGTGGTTTCTAATTAAATGATTAGCTGTGAACCTATCACAGATGTGCACCTTGAAGCCGCGTGCTCTGGACCACACAGATTACAAAGAAGCTGGGCACCAGAGCGTGATGGTTGTAAGGCAATTAATGGACATCAGTCATCTAAAGTAAGAAATATACTTCCTGCCCAAATGTGTACCCTGCTAGCAAAGGGCTTTGGGGAGCCCTTAAATGCTAGGGAAAATGGTCAGTGTTGAAGTCCTTTATTTTGTCAGATCAAAGAATGAAACCATGTTGGAGGAGAAAGCAAGTGGTTCACACTGTTCTGCGGTGGTTGGTGCTCTGTGACGGGATCTCTTGGAGTGAAGTCACTTGTGATTGAGGCTAGAAGGTGGCCCACGAGGATCAGAGCTTTTGAGGAGAAGCCTTACTGTCTGGGAGCTGGACCAGGTGCCTCAGGAGCTGCGGGGCCCAGGCTGTTGTTACCAGCACCAGGACTCCCACCTTAGCACCTTCCTGCCTTCATCCCACCCAGGCCCTAAATGCTGCGGGCGAGCCTGGGCTCTGGCTGAGGAGGGATCTGTGGGGAGATGGCCTTGGTGGGAGACTCAGGGGTGGGTTTACAGTGCGCCAGGGTGGGAGGAACAAGCCCTCAGCCGGCCAGGACAGTCCAGGAGAAAATGGCCAAGGGAGGAGCCACGTCTACAACACCTCTGGAGCATCCTTTGGTCGTGTCCGAGTGTCCTTGGGTTTACGTACACTCTTTTCTTAGAACAGGATAACCTGCACTCCAAGGAAGATCCTGCCAGAGTATTGATTAGGCGAGATCCCAAGTGCCCATAAGCAGAGGAGTGAACACCCCTCAGCCTGTCCAGCGAAGAATAGAGTATTGGGGTGTTAGCTCTGGCGCAGACTTTTTGGGTAAGTCATCAGCACTGTGGTCCGGCCCGATTGGTGAACACTGGACCGGGTCTCTGAGGGAGCTAAACCCGGAGCTCTAAACTGTCTGATGAACGGAGGCCAGTTTTACCCTGTGATCACAGCACCTAATTCAACCACTGCCTTTCCCCAAGTGAAAATCACTGCAAGACTGCAGAAATCAGCATCAACTTGCTGCCAGTTAGGACTTTCTGAAGTTTCCTGACTGCAGAACGGTCAATGTCACGCCCCCCTTTAGCTTCACTGGGCTTGACATTTGTTCAACATCAATAAATGGCCCTTATACTAGTTGGAGCAAAAAATGATAAAAATGTCTATCACTTATTTTCAGTCAACTAAACGTCACAAGATACCTCACCTGGTTTTCAGAAAGCCCATGCCAATTGCATGCATGTGTGCCTATGTGTGTGTGTGTGTGTGTGTGTGTGTCTACTAACATCCCATGACCTTATTCTATTTCCATCAGTGACTCTATTTCTGCTCAGAGTCTAACATAAGCTCCTTTACTTATGGAAGACTGTTTTTGCACATGCAGTTGAAGGGCTAAATGAGAGCAAACAAGAAAGCTGTTATGTGGATTGGGATGGGGTGGGAGGAGGGGAGGGAGACAACAAAAGCACTGTTAGCTCACAGTCGTGACCAAGCACGCAACCACGTGGCACAGAAGCCTTCAGCCCCAGAAGTCACTCCTGCCCCGAGACTCCCTAACGAGCTGCCTGCGGGCCCTCCGTCCCTCCTTCCTGCAACACGGCCAAGGTCACCTGGGTACCTGGTCTAGGGAGCCCGTGTGGGAGCAGACTGAAAGGCCCCAAAGCCTAAGGGGATCGGCGGGGCACGAGCCCCACCGTGCCAAGGACGGATGTCAAATGGGGGAGGGGCAGCGAGCATGTGCGCACATCCCGAGACGCACAAGGGAGGCCAGCCGGCCAGCTTACTGCCGTCGTAGTTGAGCGTGGCGAAGTTGGCCTGCTTCTCGGCACAGCCAGCGCTGTTGCACACCCTCATCTGCAGCTCATACCACGTGGCCTCCTGCAGGTCGTACAGGATGTACGACTTGGAGAGAGAGGTCCGCTGAGCCGTGGTCCAGACCGTGGTCCCGAAGGGTCTGTACTCGAGTGTGAAGGAGGTGATGGGGCAGCCGCCGTCATTCCAGCCGATGAGGTTCAGCCTCACGCGTGTGGTGTTGATGCTGGCGAAGAGCTCCTGCTCCTTCGAGAACTGGGGCTCTGCGGGAGAGGGCACAGGGGCGTCAGCCCACGGGGCACACGAGTGAAGGCCATCAGGGTCGTCCCACGTTTCCCTTGGGCTGCTTTCCCCACAGGCGAGGGGCTCAGTCCAAGTCTGGGTCACGGGCTGCTTGTCCGCTATTTATAGGGATCTTACGGACCAATGTTCCCCAAGTGCGAAAGGGAACACTGGGTGGGTGGAGGTTGTTTTTGTGAATCTTAGCGTTAGTTCCCTGAAGAACAAAGCTATTCTCATGTACGCGCTTCCTTGAGTGTTTTTTTTTTTTTTTAAAGTTGAGAATTATGTTTTATTTGGTAGACAAAACTGAGAACTTAAGCCCAGGATGCAGCCTCCTGGGTAGCTCTGAGGGACTGATCCTCCTTGAGTGGTTTTGAAGGAACCACTGTGATGTGCTGGGCTGACCCGTGTCCATTCGGGGACCTGACTCAAGAGAAGTCAGACTTGGATTTGGGAAGTACCCACAGGCATCCTTGCTATCCAAGCGGCTCACACTGGAGCCCAGGGACCCAGTGGGTACATTTCTGCATAAATCAACCCCTCATCATGTGAACCCCGGTACACGCCATCCAAAACTCAGGTGCCGCATCCAAATAACGCCTTCACTTTCGAATCTCTCGCTCTCCTGCCATCCCGTCCACGCCACTGGATGAGAGTCAGCAGTGAGGAAACATACAAAGACCCTCTCTCCAACCCCTCACCTGCACTCGCGTGCAGCCATATCCCTCCCTCCTGCTGGTGTTTCTGAGCTGCAAATTTCACCCCTCAACATTTCTGCCCTGGGGTTCGCCTCCTGGAAGGGCCATTTTCAGAGGATAAACCGACTCACACTCAAGGTTAACAGTCTACCCTGGTGACTTCTCACCTGGAAAGTGGGGCCTGTGAGGCAATGTGACAGTTATAGGTGGAAGGGGGTGAGGTAACTAAGGGAGAAGGTCACCCCAGAAGAAGGTGAGAGGGCAAAGAGCACATTTCACGGCTACTCAGCCTGGGAACTTTCTGTTGGTACCAAAGCCCTTGATTTTCAAATGACACTCTTCTTTTTTTTAATATATTTATTTATTTTTATTGAAGTATAGTTGATGTACAATGTTGTGTTAGTTTCAGGTGTACAGCAAAGTGATTCAGTTATACATCTATCTATCTATCTATTATTTTTCAGATTCTTTTCCCTTATAGGGTATTACAAAATATTGAGTAGAGTTCCCTGTGCTATACAGTAGGTCCTTGTTGATTATCTATTTTAGGTATAGTAGTGTGTATCTGTTCATCCCAAACTCTTAATTTATTCCTCCTCCACACCTTTCCCCTTTGGTAACCATAAGTCTGTTTTCTATATCTGTGGACACTCTTCCTTTAAACTGCAAATGAAATAATGAAAAGAGAGAACCAGAATATTCCGTATGGACTGGCCATCTCTTTCAATACCCTGTAACACTGCCAAACCCATCTGGGGAATAACAAAGTTCAAACTCACAAACATGTAAATGTATGATGCATCTTTTCTGATTCCAGTCTCCCCTTTGATTTGGAAAACAGGACATCTAGAAACTAAAGAAGGCTTACATACCTTTTCCTAATGTTTTCGCTTCTATGATTTCACTTATGCGCCCGGGTCCCACTCCATTTTGTGCAGTAAGAGTGAACTTGTACCAAGTCCCACATTTCAGGTTTTCCAGGCGATAAGAACGTTCACTTGGGCTGATGGGAAAGCTTCCCCACTGCTCACTGTTATCCTCAGAGTACTGCAATATGTAACCTTCAGAAAACAAGAAATATTCAGAAGAGCGTTATTTGCCTTCTATCAGAAGTTTGCACTCTGTATGGGATGCGTTCTCAGAATTTGCACATCTTTGGAAGGGAACATCTGAGCTCTTGCTGATTCCAAGAAACTGAACCTAGGCTGGGAGAAGTACTGTGATGACATATTGATTATGAGGTATTTAGGCCACGCCAGATGTTACTACGGTGGGATTGCTGGATAGAGAGATGAAGATAAAACCACTTTCTGCCCATTCCCTTTAAAAGGTGTAACTGGGCAGCAGGGAATGGATACTGAATCTCTAAATATCTGACCTTGCGAGCACACGGGCTGAATGCCTGGGGATGGGCATGGTCTGAAGCTGGATTCTTTTTAAGAGAACCAAAGCTCTGGAAAAGGGGTAAGTGATCAGTAGGGGTAGGAATCTCCTCAGCCATGCCCGCCCAGTCCACAATGACTGTGCCAGGCATTGTCCACAGCCCACTACTCACATCACCTCGCATAACCCTGTGGATTAATAATTATGATCTCCTCAGTGCTGATGAAGAGACTGAGGTCCAGAGAGGTTAGGTGACCACTCTAGGGTCTTATAAGCAAGATTCAAATCCTACCGCCAGAATCTGAAGCCTGCACTCCTGTGATCACGGAGACATCCCTCCCTGTTACGCCTTCATCCCTGTCACCCCAGCCGCCTTCCTGGGGCAAACGTTTCCTGTCTGCTCAGTCCTTGTCTCTAAATGTTCACATCCAGGCAGCCCAGGACTGGCCTGCCTGATGCATGGTATCTTTACACCAGCACACAGGCATCCTCCCTCCTGCCCATGGAATTCCATTTTTGACACCAGTGATGAAAGCACATCTCACCCCCACGCTACAGAGCCTCTGAACCCCCAGCTGGTAACAGTCAGTGTTTTTCATGAGCCTCTCATGAGATCACCCATCTCTGATACCCTCCTTCTGCAGCCACGGTCATTATCATCCCACTACCTTCCTCCTTCCCTCCCCTCCAGCCCCCTGCAGACTTGGGGTCCCTCCTCCCTCCTCAGCCTCATTTTCCCTTCTGTGTTCCTGATCTGCAGCCCTGACAGCTCTCTCAGTGCCTGATATGTGAGTGATGCATCTGGGTCAGCTCCCACCATCCTACCCTGACTTCACCACCTCCCTGGTGTCCTACGCATCTGGGGGACTGTGCTTTCCTTCTCATTTCCTTCATCTAAACCACTTCTAGGAAGCTTTTCTAACTCTTGGAGATGGGAACCCCCATGTCAATGGCTTTGGCCACCCCTGTGCTTCAAGGACCCCTGGTCGCCTTTGCCTGGAAACCCTTCATTACTAAAGTTGGCTTCAACCCTAAGACCTTCTGCTCCGACACCCTTCCTGTACTGCCTCTCCCATGATCTCACACTTACAGAGCCAAGACTTCCTTTCATCTGAGCCTGGAGTCCTAGGGTCCCTTGAACTCCTACCTCAGTGCCCCATATTTTTTTCATAAAATGCTTCTCCACCTAGCCTAGAACCTCTGGTAGACCATTTCAATCAGGAGCCTGGTTTGACTCACTCTTGTGACTTCTGACTGCACTTACCCTGCCAGTCACCAGCTTCGGTGACCCGTGATCCACTTTTCTGCCCCACTGCCCAAGATCACTTGAGCAACTCATTAAACCCTGATAACTGTGACCACTATGCTTTGTGCTATTTCTCTGCAGCTGGGGCCTTGCTCACGCTTAGCAATGGCTTTGTTTCTCCATTAATGACTCCCTGTGCATTTCCCACGGCAGCTGTTACAAATCTTTCCCACGCTCCCGAAGCCCACAAACACATCCTCACCCCTAATCATCCAACTATTCAAAACAAAGAATCTCACCTTTCTCTTCACTAAAAAAAGAAAGATCCTCCCCTTAGCCCAGTGGAGTGCTAATCAATGTTTAACAACTGGTTCTTGGGAAAAAAAAAAAAAAAGCCCTGATGGATAGCATTTCTGATTTCTGTGGTGTGTAAATATCCCCAGCTGGGACTTGGTCACTGAGGGCAAAGTTGGGAAGAGGGGTGGCCATGTGCTTTCATGGGCTGGAGGGAGACGGCTCCAGACGCCACTGGCCTCACCCCAAGACGCCCCTGTATTTCCTGTCATCTGCTCGCCTTCCTCCTCTCTCAGAAGAAGGATGTCCTCTGCTGGTAGAACTCCAACCGTCATCCTTTCCCACCTGCTCTATGACCTCTTTTGTCCCTTGTCTCCTTAATCCCCTGCCACCTCAGTCTCCTCTGGGTTCTCGCCCTCCCCTTGGTCTACAACTTGCTCAGAATGTTCTCCCAATGCCACTTAGGCTGGGTTCATCACGCTAACTCATTCCTTCAGCAGAAACTCCCTTAATTCTTTTCTACTCTGTGCTAATTGCAAAAGCTTTGTGCAAATAGACCGCTTCCCATCTTTCAGTACTTTCTAAGTCAGAACAGTCACTGTGGTTACTTAACTGAAGCACTGAGTACCTGAATGGATGATACAGCATTGATAACATGGGGAAGAAGCACAATGCAGCATCTTGGGGGAAGAGATGACCACATTTGTTTTTTCTTTCTTTTTTTTTTTTTTGCATGTGTTAATATTTCACTCAGATTGCATGCATGATACCCATTTTGTGAATGGGATTCCTTGGATGAATGGGTGAGTTTCAACAAATATCATAAAAATAGATGTGTGGTTTCTTGCATAGGTAATGGAAGAATTTATTATATGATGAGTTTGGGGGAGAAAGAAACTAACACATAACGGTTACTTGATAAATATGTGTCACTTATCTGCCCGTGGGTGATGACAATGAATCAACTGTTGTGGGCCACCTATCTCTCATTACCTCTGATAGAACTGCCCCCGTTGTCCCCAGGAAGCCATGAAAGGGTGATGGAGGAAGAGGTGGTTTTGGAAACTGTAAGCCGAGGCTGATCTGGTGGAACTAGGGAGGAAACAGGTTTTAGAAAACAAGAATTAGTTGTTCACATCTTCAGTCTTCTGTAACAGTCATTTACCAAATGATTTTTTAACAGCCATTTATTAAATAAGTGTTTCAGGTTGACAAAATATGCAATTCACTTCTGTCAAAATGTCTATTTAGTTGAAATCCTGGGCTAAAGAGATAGAACAGAATGATTCCATTATTTAAAGAAAATTCAACCACATTTCTACTTGGATTTCTTTCCTCATTCCCTCACCGATTCCTTACATTTCTGAGTTGCTCACCACTAACCAAAATCTTCTGTGAACTTACTAAGGATCCATGCATTATTTTACTCTAAATTTCAGCCATGGTTCAAGTGAGAAAGATAAATGGCACCCACTTAGCTTTTCAGTTCTCAGCGATATGAAAGGGGGAGAGGAAGCCTGGCTAGTGGGAAAAAATGCAAAAATGTCCACTATTTCACGTACTCCCCTGCTCAAGAGGCAACACACACACACACACATACACACACACACTCAGCTCTGAACTCAAAGGTGTGCCATTGAGTGGCAGCACAAGAACTTGAATAGTCATACAAGGTTTGAAGAATACATACTTCTCATCAATGGACCTCAGTAATATTTTGGATTAGCTCTGCAGACAGCAATACTGAAGAAATTTAGAAAGGTTATCCAAATTATATAGAAACCTTCTCATAAAATGTCCTTCTCTTTTCCTCCAAGAGAAGCCTGATATATATATATATATATATATTTTTTTTTTAAATTTATTTATTTGTTTATTTATGGCTGTGTTGGGTCTTCGTTTCTGTGCGAGGGCTTTGTCTAGTTGCAGCAAGTGGGGGCCACTCCTCATCGCGGTGCGCGGGCCTCTCACTATCGCGGCCTCTCTTGTTGCGGAGCACAGGCTCCAGATGCGCAGGCTCAGGAATTGTGGCTCACGGGCCCAGCCGCTCCGCGGCATGTGGGGTCTTCCCAGACCGGGGCACGAACCCGTGTCCCCTGCATTGGCCGGCGGATTCTCAACCACCGCGCCACCAGGGAAGCCCGAGAAGCCTGATATATTAACCCAAAGCCATGAAAAATGGATTCATCTCTTGAGTCATCATATAGTGTCTATCTCCAAAAATGCCCTGAAATCTCCTGACTTCGTTACTTGAACTTCCAGATCAATTTTGCATTATTTACAAAAACTATATAGCTCTTTGCCTTCCGTCCCCTCCCATTGAGGACAACATGGGTTTCTTTTTTACTTGCTGTGATTTATGAACGTGATAGCACTTAACTCCGGAGACTTTACACTGTGACTTTTTCTACTAATGAAATATCACTGTGCGTCTAAATGTGAACCCAGTCAGTGGCCATCCCGGATGTTACGCAGGATTTTGATTCGACAATCTTAAATGTGTCACGTACGTTTGGTGTATGATGTCAAGAAAACTTACGTACACTTACTAAATACACAATTAAACAGTAATGCCCTACAGGGTTTTAGTTAGTGTCCTTTTAATATACAATGCATATGACAATTCAGTTAATTAGCATTCATAAAACACCTCAGTTCAGACTTTCTTCTTGCTGGTGTTTTCCGGGTTACACTTGTACACGTGTGAAGTAAATCCTGCAATTAGTGGACATCATTAAGAAGGGCTGTTTCAGGGCTTCCCTGGTGGCGCAGTGGTTGAGAGTCCGCCTGCCAATGCAGGGGACACGGATTTGTGCCCC
The DNA here is from genome assembly GCF_964165515.1 of Mesoplodon bidens. Lineage (NCBI taxonomy): Eukaryota > Metazoa > Chordata > Mammalia > Artiodactyla > Ziphiidae > Mesoplodon > Mesoplodon bidens. Next base: position 5,969,942 of record NC_138161.1, on the reverse strand, counting down.
GGTCCGGGAAGATCCCACAGGCCGCGGAGTGGCTGGGCCCGTGAGCCATGGCCACTGAGCCTGCGCGTCCGGAGCCTGTGCTCCCGCAACGGGAGAGGCCACAGCAGTGAGAGGCCCGCGTACCGCAAAAAAAAAAAGGGCTTTTTCAGCAATGCACACCTAAAGACAAATGAGACTAGGTTCCCTATGTGAAAAAATGTAAACAGTGTTATCTCTCAGGTTATGAATGCTTTTTATTTACTTTGATTTGTTTAATTATATTCTCCAAAATGAACATCCACGTTTTCGTAATATGAAAGTAGCAATTAGCTCTTTATAAAGGCTGATTTTTTAAATTTGTTCACTCTTTGCACACAGGCATACATACAAAAAGGAGCATCAGAAAGAGTCCCAGAACATGGTACCTTGTACTTGTAAATTTAGAATAATTTCATCCGATCCCCAGTTGTTATTGGCGATGCAACTGTAATAGCCAGAATCTTCCGCCTTCACTGTCCGGATGACGAAGCTGCCGTTGCTGAAGACGCTTCTCCGCCCATCAACCGTTACGAGGCTGGGTGTCCCGTTACTACCTCACGGGAAGAAAAAGGCGCAGATTAAAGAAATTACAATCCAAGTTAGCTGAGGTTGGGGAAAAGCAGAAACACTCTTTCTGAAGCAAACGACTCATCTGGAAGGTTATATTAAGTAAGAACTAAACGATGATTATATGACAGAAACAGTCACATAGCTGAGTTTTGTCCTTTGTAAAAAGTGCTGTGTTGAAGCGAGGTCCGTGTGAAGTCCTGGCTTCTGGCTGCATAGGTCAATGCTTGTCGCATCCCAATGGGAATTGCTTCTGTGGGCAGACGTGTCATTTTGACCAGAGCAGACAGGGACAACTAAATTTTGGGGTCGCTTGTAGATTCACTTAAAGTTACAGTTGTTAATGATTTTGACATAAGAAATGAACTGTGATATGCCAAGATGGTGATGAGCTGACTCTAGTATAAAGAGAGTTCCCTCGGTGACATCTTGGCCTCGGCCATGGTGACAACTGTCCAGTCATCTGTGGTCATCCCCACATCCGGTGGAATACCACTGGACCTTGGGAGCTTACTTATTTCCTTCGTATTAACTGACTTAAAAGAGATGAGAAAGTGGTCACTGGGCCAAGACCAACATTTCAATAGTTTGTGTCTTTTAAGCAACTTTGTTTGAAAATAGGAACTCTTCCAAATCCATTTTATACCAAATCTCTAGGCTCATCAGTGAATTCCCAGTCCTTTATTTATATCTCAATTTCTGCCTCTGAATAGAGGTAAGTTACTTGAAAAAGTTACACGAACAGAATCCATCTCACCCATTTCCTCCCTTCCGTCTCATCTGCTGTTGTTGTAATAATTCCTACTGAGCACGGAAAACCAGATTTTATATTAGCTAAGTCTTAATGCATTCCATTTCTTTAAGTTATTTCTCAGAGCATTTGAGTTAGTGTTAGTTGGTCCATTATCTTGGAAGGAGAAGAGATAAGTGCTAATTCTCCAGTCATTTTGGGTACATTCATCTCAGATATACAGGAGGTTTTCATGATAAGGTACAGGAAACTTCCACGGAGATTACTGGGCTGGCTAGACTGTTTTCCTCGGAAGCATTCTCTTATGAACGTAAAGCTCGGAAATTTTAGAGAATTGACAAGATAGATCAGATCCTTCTGGTGTTAAAGCTGAGATTCTTCCACCACCACCCTCAACCAACTTCCTCTCTATCGCAGAAGAGTGGGTAGTTTTCCTGGAGCTTTCAAGAGTGTAAATATACAAAATTAGACCACCAGACTCAGCACGGTGTGTCTGATGTACTGAGGGCATACATTGGGTTACTGGTTACCTGTCTTTCATCCACTTTACCGCAGGAGAAGGGTCCCCAACAGCTTTACAAGGCAAGGCGATGTCTTTCATCCATGGAGTAGTCACCGTGCCACTGAAGGTCAGGATTCGTGCGGGAGCTGAACCACCAAACAGAGCAGAAGCCCAGTAACTACACAGAGTCATCTACACAGAGGCCAAGGTGACCCTCCCCAACCCAGCAACACCCCAGAAAGGAGAGTGTGTCTCTGCCAATCAATGTCACACCTGTCAACACTATTCTTGGTATCAGAGTGCGTCTAAGGGATGTTCATTGTATGAACATACAAACTGCCGAAAGCCCCTACTGTAGCGTTTTATCCCCTTGTATTGACTAAACCACAAGGACCCCAAATTAAATACTTGGGGCTTCATAAGCCCAGCAGCTCCAAGATGTGCTTTCTATGAGCCCAGTTATTTTTCAAAGCACTTATTAAGCAATTTCTCTCAACACCCAAAACTGCACATTAAAACATACTTGTAATATCTGAGAGAAAAGACAAAACAAAACATAAAGTCCCAAGATGGGAAGAAGTAAAACTGTAACGACTTCTATTTATCAATTTTGTGGTACTTTCCTGACTTTATTATATCAGCTTGATCTTCAGCACAAACGTTAAGGAAAATAAACATTTCCGGACTGGCCTCTCTAGAAGAACCACTGTTTGCTTGGGGCAGTGATTCAGATGCTGGAACAGGGGCATCTCCTGGGGACATGGGCCCTGGTACAATCCCAAAGTGGCTGCAGGACCCAGGAAGTGGAGAGGAAAAAGCCCAGGGCAGCCCCATGTCAGTAGGGGCCTCCTTGGAGACCAGAGGGGCCCTGTACTGACAGGCTCCTAGCGCCACTTTCTTGGGTGAGACACAGAAGCTGACAGAGACCCCAAGATACGAATCCTCCAGAGGTTGAATGATCTGCCCGGCCTTTGCCTTTCACTGGGACACTGCTTTCTGGGCCACTCTCTAGAAGCTCAGCCCATCTGGATGCACAGACAGGGAGCCCAGCGGTGGAAGGCAGCTCCAATCTCATGATGGACCCATAAAGATGGGACCAGTGCTGGCACCCCTGCACCATTTTGGGCTTGAGGGTTGAGATTGGCCAGCAGATGTGGGGCACAGACTTCTCAGGAGAGTGCTGGAATGCCAGGAAAGGTGGAGTTCCCAGAGCCAACTCATGAGAAGTCATCCTGGTCTAGAGCACAAAGCTTTCATCACTGAGGTCTGCCAGACAACTCTGACTTTTGTTGTTCTAAGCACTGGAGGCAAGAGCAGAGAGAGAGGAAGTGTCAGCAGGCTCAGAAGCTGGGCCTATTTTGTGCAGCAGGTATTACAGCAAAAGCCACCCATGTGTCTGAAGCAATGTTCCCTGCCTGCAGGGGAAACTGCAGCTCTTCCTCCTTAGAGAAGGGTCTTCAGCGGTGGCTCACGGATGGCACCCTTCACCGGGAAATAGAGTATTCCAGGGCATAGCCCGCTTTATCACTTACTGACCTTTCTGATTTTCTATCACGGTAACAAAAATATCCTGGGCAGGTAGCATCAGATTTCTGACATTGGAAGTTTGGCATTTTCCCTTTCAAACCCTTCAGACCATCCTTTTATGATGAGGAATATCCTTGCAACAAAATGGGGGTGATTAGGGAAACCCAGCTAGAGTTGGGGGGCTTTCAAGCTTTCTAACAGCCCCTCCCCCTGCAAGAAATACATTTTACATTGAATCCCAGAAGCTGCACACATAATGTGTGTGTAAATGAAAACACATGTACGTAGAAAAGCTCTACACATTCATGCTTACTGGGTATGATGCATTCTGATATTTTCTACTTTCTTTTCAAGCCTAGCTAGTCTAGCCCATTTGACTCTATTCCATTTTAGTTATTTAATATGCTGGCTGTAACGCCTAAAATTAATTCCAGGACTTATGAGTGGGTTTCCACTAGGCTTTTGAAAAACACTGGCTAAAACCACTTCATCTTCAAGCCCAGCACACCCGGTTTCTAGAATTAATGTCCATTTGTGGAAGCTGGAATTTACAGGATCCTACTCCGAAATTCTAAGACTAAGCAAACTGGAGCGGGCAAGAGAATTACCTAGAATCTTTGCTAAAAATGCAGATTCCTACTCTGGCTCTGTGATTCAGCAGATCTTGGATGCGCTCTGGGGGTCTGTCTTTGAACAAGCACCTCAGGTGATTCTGATGAGAAACCGTAGCCCACTAGCAACCTGGACACCCCTCCCAGCTCCTGTGCTGCTCCAGCCACGGGCCATGTGCTCTGGGTCTGCCCACCATGCCCCACCCCCGGCTCTGGGCTCCTTCCCAGGATGCCGTTCCTCCAATACTGGGTGCGTGGTTTCATTCTGCGGCTCCCTCCCCCAAAGCAGCAGCCCTCTTCCTGAACTATACCCTGGATTTTTGGACCCCCCAGATTTGCCACGGCTGCCAGCCTGCCTTGATCTTCCAACAACTGCAAAACAAGCTGCACCAGCTTCCTCAGCCTGCGGTTGGCCCCGTCTGTCCAGCTTGGACCTTTCGGCCATTATGGTTTATGGTTTGCCAGGGTCTGGGGCTCCTGGGTGGTGCCTGCCAGCCAGACGTCTGCTCCACCCCGGAGGTGTTCCCTAGCTCAGCTCCTTTCTGGAAAACCCATGGAGATCAACCCTAACTCTGGGTGAACTCCATTTAAGCATGAGACGCTGAACATTTCTGGAGAAATCCACGTACCCGGGAACCTGGGAACCGCCGTAGATTTACAGTCACCAACCTCACCTGGCCTCTCAGCTCTCCCTGTCAGTGTCGGTTTCGTTAGTAAGTTTCCTCCCGCTTCTCTGCAATGATGACTTGCTGTTGTCCCTTCTTTTCTCAAACTTCTGGTCCTTCCTTCACAGCCCCCAACTGCCTGATACTTGTTACAGAAACTGGAAGACCCCAGCCGGGAGCTTCGCATTTCCTGCCACTGAACCTCTAAACCCCCTTGTGTTTCCTTCTCCAAACCTCATCCTGCGGCCGTCGGCTCCTTATCTTGTATTACCCACCCCTCCCTGTCCACGGAATCTTCCCATGGCTACACGGCGTGCTCTGCAGCTGACACGGTAAAACCTCAGAAACCAGAGCCTTGCCTGGCATGAGACCCTGCCCTCGCTCCAGCTTCTCTTTCTTGTCACTTCTTCCTGGTGATGTACGTTTAGAGAATGTTCTGCTCAGTCCCTCTGCTTCCCCACCTCCCATTCACTTTCTCCCATCACCCGGTCCTCACTCGCTACCACAGCTACTCTCTGGAAGGTCCCTGGGGTCCCCTGAATGGCCAAACCCAAGGGCACTGCCAGTCTTGCTTCCCTTGGTCTCCCGGCAGCAGCATCTCTGTCGAATTCCTGACGTTGCCTTCCTGGTCCTACTCCTGCCGGTCTTGCCTGACACACTTTTCTTTGCCAGCTCCCGGGCCTCTCCCTCCCCAGTGCAAGCCGGCGTGTGCTTCCAGCTACCCCTGGACCTGACTCTCCACCTCCCTCTGTGGTCCAGGTGGGCTCTCCCCAGCCCAGGTGTGAGGGGTGCCTGGGTGCCAACCTCACTCCTTCTCTGCCTCCTGCCAGATGTCTCTGAAGGGTCAGGACTCGCCCCAACGTCACAGAATCTCCAAGTGGATGGCTCTCAGTCACATCAGACTGAATGTGTCCAAAATGTCCCCATATCCTCTCACCCGCCTCACAAACCCCTTCCTCCATGGTCATCCTCTCCAGTACATGACACCACCACCTACAACAATGCGCGCTAGATTTGCTTGTTCGTTCTTGCTCTCCTCCTGTCCCCCGCATATCGTCCACTGAGTCCCATCACTTCTACACCCAGGACACACCTTTCAGGCCCCTCTGCTACCACACTAGCCCAGGCCACACTGCCTGACTGCTCGGGCTCCTGTCTGGCCTCCTGTGTTTCCCGCCTTTACCTCCCTGTGACCCACTCAGGATACAGACATCAGCATGGTCTTCAAACACACCTGCCATTAGGTGTCATGAGTACATCTACTGGTGTAACATGTCAATGATGGAGAAAGCTGATGTGAAGTGCACAGCTCTATTTACTAGCATCACAATTTCTCCATAAACCTAAAGCTGTTCTAAAAAGAAATCTTAATACACATGCACACACAAAGATAGGATCATGTCCCTCCCCTGGTTAAGACTCCACAGTGTCTTTCTATTTTGCTTAGAGTAGAATCTGAAATCCTTAACACAGCCTTGAAGGCCCAGCCTGGCCAGGCCTTTGCCTTCCCCCATGGCTCTCCTGAGACCACTCCCCCCAACCCAGACCCACAGGTCCAGCATCCAGACCTCCGACACACGTAACTCTTCCTAGGCTGGAGGCGTTCGAACATTGGGACGCATCTTCTTCCCTCATCATGTAACTGCATTTACTCATCTTTGTGTGGCCAAGGCTCTAAGTGGGGTCTGTTCTAAAGTGGGTTCTCTAAAGCATTTACTGACGTTTGCAATTATACATGTATATTTGTGCTGCTTTGTTTACTGTGTCCCCACCCAATTTGGAGCTCCACAAGGGCAGAAAGTAAACAAGTGTGTTGTATATAATCCTTAGAAGAGAGTCCTGTGGGCTCACCACACCCTGTTTCCTTTTCATTCTGGACATTCAGCCTGGCTTCATCTCCAAGCTCTGCTTTGAAATTAGGTGCGACCCATGTGTCATTCTGTACAATGGAATATGGGTAAAAATGAAGTAAACACATCCACATCTGGCCCGTGAAAACCTTCTTTATGAGACTCCATGCTCTCTTTCTCCATCTACATAGCTGGAAATAAAGGACCCAGGATCTCAAATCACAAGGTGGAAGAGGCCAGGATCCCTGAGTCACCATGTGGAATGAGCCACCCAGGAAAGCCACCCAGTCCAGAAACATTTGTTTGGTCTGGGTTATCAGGTTAAGCCACTGACACAAGATATTTTGCTACAGCAGTCAAGCTCCCTTGACAAAATCACCCCTGTATTGCTAGCATAATGCCTGACATATAGTAAGCACTCAAAATGATTTATTAAATAACCAAATGACACTTAATCTCCCCAGACAAGTACTATTCCCATGGAAATAGCCACTTTCCAGTTGTTTCCCCTCTGAGTATGGCACATCCTCTACCGTAGCCAAGCCATTCCTGGCTGGGTCTGGAGATGTAACATTGAATGAACAAGAGTACAGAAGAGGTGAGGCTATCTCTAACCCTACATCTTATGTTGCAGTTCTTTTTTTTTAATCCCACAGTCCTGATGCCCTTTGATAATCACTGTTTTCTAAATGTTAGAATGTGTATGTTGGGGGTAGCTGGATATTATGATCAAAGAGTACAACAGACAAAAAAAATCCACTGTTTATATTCCTTACCAACAATACGCTTATTTTCTATTTGAATTTATGGTCAAAGTGTGACACCACTCTCTTTTTCCTTCACTAATTTATCCTGCCTCTTTCTTAGCTGTCACATTACCAGCATGTTATCAAGAACTCTTAGAGGGAAAGTTGGAATCTTGGAATGTTTATTTTCTCTTTCAGGCACCTAGAAACCTTATGAGTAATACACTGCCAATGTGGCATATTCCCAAACCCGGGGCAACTCCTGTTAGCCTGGAATTGTGAGGTAAATGCATTTATTCATGACAAATGCTAACTTAGGGGGACTCTAACCACCACATGGTAGCAATTACCAGAAGTAGAATAATTCTGTGTCCAAACGTGCTTTTTAGGGCCAGATTTAACCTCTCAATGTGAAGATATTACATTCACTTTTAAGAACTTTTTCTTCCTAAAACAAACTTCCTTTTGTTACTTAAGGTCTTTGTATACAGCATTCCATCAATAGAAGAAGAACTAATGATTTTCTTATATTCATAAGGTTCTAAATTCCATAGACCAAAAAATAGACATTTCTCTTTAAGAAGCACGAGACCTGATTTTGAAGATACTAGAACTTGCTTGGCAAGCTGTTATGCAGTGATTTTCACCTACCCAAAGGGGTGAATGGGGGATCTTTTTCCTAATTTCCCCCAAGGCACTGGGATTTGTAAAGCCACTCATCCTTAGGAGGATGCTTTCCTGATGTGCACAAAAACCCAGTGCCAGCTAGCAGCAAATCTATTTCTTGGGCTGAAATGTGATAACACATGGTATTCTGGTTTACTTGATCTTTAGGGCATTTTAAGCTTTATTTCAGAGAGAATACAGACTTAAAACCAGTCGAATAGTCATAGGCAATGAGGCCCTTACCATAATGGGTGGCATACCTTTAGCTACTGGCTCCACTGTGATGATTTCACTGCTGTTGCCTCTCCCGGCTGAGGTCACGGCCACCACCCAGACGCTGTACTGCCGATTCCGACTCAGGTTAGGAATTCTGTAGGAAAATGAGTCAGGAGAGGCTTCAAACTCGCTGATCACCTGTGAGAGGAGACATAAATGTTCCCACATTCAAGGAGGCCAATGGCACAAATGGATCTCCTAAAGGAATGCTTATTAACACATTATCTGTTATAAGAAACAAAAGCCACCTCTCATCCCTCTCTAAAAGGCTGGATCTGCAATATCTACATAGTCTGAATTTGTCTATGCAGCAGCTATGACAGCCACCAATGAGTAATTTAACCCTTTACATTATGGGTCATGGCACGGCTGTTTTCTGCTGGGATAGAATAACAAGAACCAGATGGACCATTCTACCTGAGACAACCAAAGAACACACAAAATACAGGAAACAACTTCAAAGGCATTGCACATCAGGTAATGAAGGACAGTGATCATCCCCCTGAAATATGGGAAATAAACGAGGTGAGGCCAACAGTTGCAGGGTTGCTACATTTTTGTGAGAGTTGCCAGGCCATGGCACAGAGAAGGGAACCCAGGAAGAGTCCAGCAGCCTCCCTGAGTCAAGGAGACAGAGATGAGAGCCTGGAAGGGGGCTGGAGTCCACAAGACAGAGCACCGGGAAGACAGCTACATGGAGAATCTGAAGAGGGCCCCACTTGCGTCTTCAGCTGAGCAGATGTGTGCATGAGGAGAAACTATCTGAGGCCAGGGAAAGAACTACCTGAAAGGATTGGAGGTCCCAGTGCTCAGCTTTCACGCAGGGCTGGGAATAGTGCCTGCCCCCAGCAGCCAGACTGGAAGCCCTCAAGATCCATGGAACCATTGGACAGAGTGCCTAAGGGTCTTACCTTGGTGGTGGGGAAGAATTAGCCCTAGATTGAACACCATACTGGTATTGCCTAACAAATATTAAACGCAAGATTCATAGAGATCAAATTGTCACCAAGGAACTGAACTGCATCTAAGAATAAAAGTCAAAAATTTTACAGGAATAAAAATATCCAGTACCCTGTAAGGTAAAAGTCACAATGTTTGGCATTCAATAAAAATTTTCTAGATATGAATAACCCAACTGTCTAGCAACTTATGAACAGATAAAATGTGTTGCAACCATACAGTGGAGGATTATTCAACAATAGAAAAAATGAAATACCAATACATGCTTAACTTGGATGGATCTTGAAAGCATTATACTAAGTGAAAGAAGCCAATCACAGGAAACTATACATTTATGATTCCTTGTATGAACTGTCCAGAATAGGCAAATCCATAGAGACAGAAAGTAGATTAGTGGTTGCCAGGGGCAGGGTGGGAGAGTGGAAGAACGGGGATAGATTGTTATAGGGTATGGGATTTTCTGGGGGTGGATTATGAATGTTCTAAAATTAGATAACGATGGGGCTTGTGCAACTCTCTGAATATTCTAAAAGCCACTGAATTGTATACTCTAAAAGCATGAATTTCATGGTATGTGAATTATAACTCAAAAAAGCTATTATAATGGATGGACCTAGAGATTATCATACTAAGTGAAGTAAGTCAGAAAGAGAAAGACAAATACCATATGATTGATATCACTTATATGTGGAATCTAAAATATGACACATATGAACTTATCTATGAAACAGAAACAGACTCACAGACATAGAGAACAGACTTGGTGGTTGCCAAGGGAGAGGGGGGGTGGGGGAGGGATGGATTGGGAGTTGGGGATTAGCAGATGCAAACTAGTATATATAGAACGGATAAACAACAAGGGAACTATATTCAATATCCTGTGATAAACCATAATGGAAAAGAATATAAAAATAATATATATATGTATAACTGAATCACTTTGCTGTACAGCAGAAATTAACACTTTTTTAAAACATCTTTATTGGAGTATAATTGCTTTACATTGTTGTGTTAGTTCCTGTTGTATAACAAAATGAATCAGCTATACGTATACATATATCCCCATATCCCTACCCTCTTGCATCTCCCTCCCACCCTCCCTGTCCCACCCCTCTAGGTGGACACAAAGCACCGAGCTGATCTCCCTGTGCTATGTGGCTGCTTCCCACTAGCTATCTCTTTTACATTCGGTAGTGTATATATGTCCATGCCACTCTTCGTCCCAGCTTACCGTTCCCCCCCTCCCCATGTCCTCAAGTCCATTCTCTACGTCTGCACCTTTATTCCTCCCTGCCCCTAGTTTCTTCAGAACCTTTTTTTTTAGATTCCATATATATGTTAGCATATGGTATTTGTTTTTCTCTTTCTGACTTATTTCACTCTGTACTACCATATGACCCAGCAAACACAACACTTTAAATCAACTATATTTCAATAAAATAAAATTTTTAAAAACTACTATAAAAAATTCCAAGGATGATTATAATTTTTGTGACTTTCTGTTTGAATAATTAAAAAAAAAATCCCACAGGGACTCAGAGGCAAAAAAAAAAAAAAATCCAGAAATGCAAAGAAACAAATAAGAAAAAAGGATTAATAAAGAAAATAAAATTTAATCGATCAAAATTGACCCATAGGGCTTCCCTGGTGGCACAGTGGTTGAGAGTCCGCCTGCCGATTCAGGGGACATGGCACAGTGGTTGAGAGTCCGCCTGCCGATTCAGGGGACATGGGTTCATGCCCCGGTCTGGGACGATCCCACATGCTGCGGAGTGGCTGGGCCCGTGAGCCATGGCCGCTGAGCCTGCGCGTCCGGAGCCTGTGCTCCACAACGGGAGAGGCCACAACAGTGAGAGGCCTGCGTACCGCAAAAAAAAAAAAAAAGGGTGCAGAGTCCTTAGTTAAAACTCAGTCATTATCCTGTCTATAAGCTACAATTGGCCCTTATTTATTTAGTTTTTACCTGAAACATGAAGCATAGCTAAAATCAATGATAAAACTATGATTTCTCATGCAACAATATTTGTTTCACCATTTACAGAGAAGACTAACCAAAAGTTAAAGTAAAAGAGGTTTATTTATACAAACTTCCCCCAGTTGGAATGACCTTTCTCTAAGAATTAGGATGGAAAATAAGAGTCAAGCTATTCAGGGGTTCCTACTGGTAATTTGGGAAAATTGGTTGCACTGGTGCTACCACTATGCTCCCCTGATGACTGCCATAAAATTGGGCACCAGTTATTTGGTCTCAGTAGCAGGGCAAGAAGAAAATTGACTGAACAATTTAAATAATTGAAGAGTTGATTCGTTTTCTTTGTTATACATGCAACTGGATATTAAATGTGACTTTTCCTATTATCATGAAGTTTTAGCAGTGTCCTTAAGAGGTGAGAATAGTCCCAAAGATGCCAGTACTTTCTTTCCTTACAAAAATGTGAGACCACCTATGCAGGGATTTCTGATTCTAATGTTCTGACTGTCACTTATCTCTGGGTCCCATAAGAAGCTGAGTCAAGAATAGGATATTTTTGTTGAGAGATGTCTGTGTACATTCCCATCTATGGGTGGTAGGGCCTTTGAACTCACCGTAGAGATAGGTGAGTCACCTTTGAGAAGGTTAAAGGCTAGCCTTGCTCACAAAAGGAGAGAAGGCTAGGACTAGCTGTCACTTGCAGGTGCTTGGTTAAGGATGCTCACACGTAGACGCTGTAAGGGAGAGCAAGGCTAGCTGTCTCCAGAGGGATGCCTGCAGGTAGGAGATGTCTCCAGTAGAGGGGGGTACTGAAAATTATATAATATTTGTTTTAAACAGCATTACTTATCCATAGATGGTGCATAATTCAACCATTGCTAACAAGTTCAAGACGTGGCAACAGGTAAGAGAAAAAGAGCTAAATGGGAAAAAGGGTAATCAGAAACCCATTCAGGGTAGTGAAGCAAACCTATTTGTTTAAACCCTTCTCAATGTTCAGCCAAATATGCTTGTTCTGGGAAAGAGGGAGGATGACTATTACTTCCTATGGAACATTTTCCTTAAAATTTTATATGATGTATAATAGCATTGATTATATTTACATTTCCTTAATTTTCTTTTTATTGGATACCAGATTTTCCAACACAAGGATTGAATCATGTTTAAACTGACTTGCCAATTTCTACCTGTGTTCCATTATATGATACTACCTCCCAAATACTGGGAATGCTCAGTGAGAGGCATTGATTTTATTTCCAGATTTTTCCTGATACTTCAGCTAGGCTGATCCTTCAGAGACTTTGAAGCATTAAATGAGCATGGAGGGATAGAATGGAAAATAGAATAGAAAATAACAAAGCAGAGCTACACTCTAAGGGCAACAAGATAGGAAATGGTAGCATAAAGAAACACAAACTCCCAGTGTAGTTTCTTAGGGATGAATGAATCAAATTTGTCAAAAGGAGAAATTTATGGGGAGGGAGAGAAAGACACTTTTCTCTATATTTAAATATCTAAATATGTAATTTTCTTCTGGTAGATCTTTAACTCTCTAGTCTCATCATTTTCAGAGTCAGGACAGAGATATTAGCCATTTTAGAATATTTTATTATTCCTACAATATGAATTAATTTTGAATGGATTACTATAATTGGGCTAAACCTTTGTTTTAAAGGAAGGCTTGTGTTACTTCATGACCTGTGGGAATACAAAACCAATCAACATTAAGAAAGCTCTGATGCCAGGCATATGACTTGTGTACGCTTGGTTCTTGATGGGAAATTCTGCCCCACAGCTCATTTTTAATTCTGGCCGGTGCCATCATGATGGAGCAGACAGGGCATTTGTGGATTGGGGTGGCCAATATTCTGTGCCCATGATAAATTCCTGTTAGCCATTTGAGAAAAGGTTGTTCTTTCTCATCTAAAAATTATTTAAACATGCTGATTCTATCAGAATCCAGAGTTACCTGACATTGATTATTAATTAATCACTCTCAGTTGCAATCCTCCAAGTGGCAGCGAGTTATGTATTTCTTGGTCCATCAGAGGTCGTTGAATAAGAAGAACAGGGTTCTTCTCTTTAGCTGGTGTCACATAACAGGGGCAGTCTATAGTTTTCTTGAGGGAAGACTTCGGTATTCTTTCAAGACACACACTTAAATTATAAAATGTGTAAGTAGTTTATCTATTGAGCTATTGCAAATATCGTGCTTCAAATCGAATGTTCATGGGTTTTTGCTCTGGGAGGTAGATGGGGTATTATGCCAACACCATTGCACTGGAAGTGTGGAGGCTGATGTGATTAGAAATATGTGTACGATGAGGCTTGACAACAGGTACAGGACATCTGGGGCCAGCCATACAAGCTCGCTGGACTACAAATCTTTCCTTTGGGCTGTGCAGATGCTCTTAGTACCATGCCTAGTAATAATAAAAGCTCATAAATAGTTGCTGAGTTTGAATTCATAGACACTTATTGAGTTCAATTCCATTGTATAGATTATAAGGTAAGTTTGCTCGTCAAGGAAGGAGATATAACCATGGTTTGGCAAATGGAGGAAAAATTAAAATAAGACAACTGACAAATTCCTACTAAAATCTAGAAATAAAATCATTTGAATTCCCTTCCTCAAACTATCCCTCTCATAGTCAAGGACATGAATTCACATTTGTAAAATGCCTAGGAAAATAAATGGGAACTTCATGCATTTGATTTAAAAAAATATTTATAGCAAGTTTTTACAAGGCTTCTGACATGCTTGCCTCCCTAAAATTGTACCCAGAGTGGAAAATACAGCTAACGATATTCACCTTTCAACACCCAAGCCAGAGAGCTCACATTTCCAGTGTTCTGCCTTTCTGTGCTATGGCTTTAGGTCTGGTGGGTGGAGTCATGCATTTCTGAGGAACTCAATAGTATCCTCCTCAAAATGATGTGAAGTTTGCTTAGGTTAGTCTTATCCTAGTGCTTTAATATCACCCCATGAAAAGTCGAGGAACAGCATCTTCCAGTCCTACTTTCACTCCAGAATTACTCTTGTCTTGGGATGCTGGTGTATTATTTTTCCTTTCACGTCTAAGATACTTTTTAACCAGTAAATAAGATAAAATTAGCCATAGTGAGCTACTTTAAATGCTCTTTAGTAATTTCTATAAAACTGGATGTTTACCCAATAGTGGCTGAATCCATTTTCAAATCTCTTACACTATTTAGCTGAACAGATGAACTTGTAAAGCCTTGTAAAGCCTTCTTTAATCCCCTCAATCAGGTGTTATATTTTCCCTTTGTTTATATGTCCCTTATGGTCCTTATCATTATTGCCCTTTGGATTAGTCTCCATGTAACCGTTTTTTTCTCATTTCTTTTCTGTGGTTGATTTCTAGTTACATGCAGGTGTGGTCAGAAAAGATGTTTGAAATAATTCCCATACTCTTAAATATGTTGAGGCTTGCTTTGTGTCCTAGTATGGGGTCAATCCTAGAGTGCCCTTTGGATTATAATCTTGCATGTTCTTACCATCGCTCCCCCATGGACGCTTCAGGCTCTCTGAGTGGGCCTTGCCTCACCCTCCGCCCTCCACTTATCCCCCAGGGGTCCTAGGCTAGAATGTTGCAGGGTCGGGACCCACTAACCACTCTTTGGAATGGGCTGAGGAAATGTGTGTTGTCTTAGTGACTTTAATAATGACCTATAATTTATTTGAGTACAACAGAAAAAAGTGTGTAGAGGATGACTATGGAGTTGCAGGCTGCTCAGATCAAATTATTCAGCATTTCTGATGGATATAAACAGAATTCCACTTTTAAAAATTTCAATTAAGTTTTTAATGAAACACTAATTCTATCAAAGAAATATGGTACTTTAAAAAATTTTAACATCTAGTTATTAACATCCTATTTTAAAAAAAATTGAATGCTATGATTTCATAGATAGAATGTTCACAGCAGTGATTAAAAAAACCTCCAAAGCAGAATAAACGAAATGATAGCTCTTTTAATTATAGGGCAATGACTCTTTCAGAGCATATAAAATCTTTCTGTTTAGTGGCAGAGAAATAGCCTCAATTACATGAAGAATAAACTGTCAGCTGGATCAATTTAAGATTTGCCTCTTTTTAAGATTTCTATGTATAATACATTTTGATCTGATTTCCATTTTATTTCATTATTTTCATCTCTAGAAGAAGATAATACAGCACAAAGATCTTCCTAATGGAATAAACTAAGATGGCCAGCTCTCCTAGAAATAATAGCATATTAAAGCTACTTGTTTTATCTTAGTCAATTTTGGTGGTTTCCTCTGTACTTTACCAAGATCACTCTATCGGCTATTATCTAAATGTCTATGGGCTACTTTTAAAAAAGACTTCCAAACATAAAATATTTTAATTTTGGGTCTCCCAAATATAAAAATTGTTGTTATAATGTTTTGCAAGTGAATTAAAGTTGATATGCAGAAAAGGCATGAAAGAAACTAGTTTCTCCATGCTATTGTTTAGAATCAGGGCATTGTCCCAATAGACAGACTGACATTACAGGATCCTTATATTTCCCACTCTCTTTCAAAGAAAATCACCTCCACTTACTACAGTTTTGTCTTATACTTTCCCTGTTGTCATACCATCTGCCATACAAATGATCTCTCTGTAAAAAAGCTTTATTACTTTAAGTTGATTGCTATCATCTATTCAACAAATTTTGCACAAAAGAACTGGTTTAGCATTACATAACTTCTCACAATATAAGAAAGAAATTGTGAGAAAGGCTGTTCTAGGAAATAAATGTAATATAGGTATAATATATAGTTTTGGAAAAAAAATAGCCATTCTTAATTCTTAATTGAAAACGATCTGAAGCCATTTATTTCCTTAAATAGTACCCCATGTCTGTATCAGACCAAGTCAAAAAGATGATGTTTTCAAAGCTGGAATCTTTCAAAAGCTCCAAAAGCTAGTTGATCAAAAGGGCATTTTCATCTGTGGCTACTTTGGAAGCAGCAAGAAGCAGTGGAGAAGTTTACACTGCTGTCTAGTCTGAATGAATGGCAGTTCAAAGCCAGAATGTGTATTGGCAATTTATCTGCAAAACTGGGCAGGCAATCTTGTGAGACTGTGCTTGAAGAGTGATTTTTAGGGCTTGTTTCTGTACAGAAATTCCATTTGAATAAATGATTCTGCTTCCCTTTGTTCAATAAAGTCCAAAATCGGGCTCAGGATTTTAAAGGCCAAGCTTTCTCCCAACCTTAGCATAGGGGTCGCCTGCATTTTGACCTATTATAGCAACTGGACAGCTTCACTTGATGCCCAATGAAACTGAAGCACCACAGATGATGATTTAAAAAAATTAAAATATGGACTTAACAGAAATATTGAGCAGTTATTGGCTGGTTCATTGAGGATAGATAAAGAACTAGATTATTGTTCTTCATCTTTTTAAAGAACTAGATGATAAAAGATAGCATGTACTTCCCTTCACTCCCCCAAAGAGTTGGAGTCTAATAACTATATGTAAATTGCAGCACAAAAAATTTAAAGCAGATTTAGAACATATTTCATCAGAACTGGCCATGAAATACTGAGATATTTCTAAGGAAGCTCAAGAATATATTGATACTTTCCCAGAAATTTTATAAAACCAGAGTTGGTTTTCATATGCTTAGCTGTAGGTCTGTCTCAAGGAAGCTTTTCTAGTTTTCTCCCAGTCATATAATAAGATGCTGAGTGCTAGAGTAGAGTTCAGTTAATCTCAAGAGCATAGAGAGCCTAATGCATACCTGTCACAAAGAGATGCCCCAAAAAGATCTGCTGACATGTGATTAATTGCGTATGTGTATGTGAAACATGACTGTGTATTCTTTGGATGACTTTTGGAAACTCCATAATTTACAGCTTTGCCATTACAGAATAAAGAGGTCCAGCAATAAGTCATTTAGTTGGAACTGTGGCAGAATGATTTCCATGTCAGTGATTCAAAAGCACAGGCATTTAATCTAAATCCTTAGGGGATGGAAAGCATCCCAAAGTATATAACACACTTTTCCTGCCTTATTAAGCAGAAACTTCATTATACAGTTTAACCTCTATTGGTTGACTCATAGCCGTCATCCATAAAATTTATTTCAACATAGCATTTGCTGAACATCTACTATGTCACCATAATACCGGGGTTTCCAAAGGTATAACAGTAACTAACTGTGGTTCCTGTACTTAAGAAACTGATGTGCCACTGCGGGGGCTCAGTTATGCACCCCTCCAACAGTGATGCAAGAGATTATGCTTACGTCAAAGAGAGGTTAAAAATCAGTGCCGGGGATGCTGAGGCGAGATGGGGCTAGCTTCCCTGGGGAAGGCAGTAGGCTGTTAAGGTGAAGAGCCTGGTTCCTGAGCTCAGACCCCTGTGGGCTACAGACCCTGTCTTTACCTTGCTAAGCTTCGTGGTCCTGAGCAGGCTGCACAGTCTCCATGTCAGCACCAGTACAGAGAAGAGAATAAAAACAACCCCTCTTGCATAAGGTAATCATCAGAATTAACTGATGAAAGCAGTATTTTTAAAAATGTGGTCCATAGAAGCAATTTAGTGGGCCTGGAAATCATTTAAAAAATAAAAGAAGAGAAAAAAGTCCAATATAACAGAAAATATCAGAGTGCATCATGGGTAGTAAGTGAAGTTTTGTTTACAAGGCTTTTGCTGTGTGTATGTACTGGAGTGTGATCATAAAATATATTTCTGATTGTGAGTCATGAAAAAACAAGTTTGGAAACTATAAGCATAAAGCATTTAACACATAGCAGCTAGAATATGGCAAGTGCTCAAAAATGTTAGAATAAATAATGTGGCATTTAAATTGAGCCTTAAGAATAAACGTTATTACATGGGAGGATGAGAGGGAAAAGACAAGGAGGAGGAGGACCTAATACACACACACAATACACACACACAACACACACACACACGCATGCACACATACACAGGAGACACAGTGTGTCTTAGATTTTGGATGGAGGAGGGTTAGTAGAATAGGAGACTGAACAGCCACTGGAGCTGGGTAATGGAAATCTGCACAGGTCATCTTGAGAATTCTGGACTATTTTTAGGTAAAAAGGGAGAAGTTATCCAAGAAATTTGCACAAGGGCATGACATGATCGGAAAAAGAATATGGAAGAATAATTATGACAGTGATGCAGACAGTGGAAGGGAATGGATATGGGTAGTGGAAAGGCCTCTGCCCTAGTTTGGTTTCCCAAGCAAGGACTTGAGCCAAGGCAATGGTGGTGGGAGTGAAAGGAAGGGAGAGGATTAGAAAGATGTTGTGGAGAAAGACTCTCCATGACACAATGTCACTTTGCTGGTGCTATTTCCCTTGGTCATAAAACCCTCTCATCAGGTACAATTCTTCCCCTCCTGCAAGTCAGGGCTGTATATATGTCCTAAGTAACAGTCTCTGACCTGATTATTTGAGTAACACCCTCCTACCTGACTCCTGTGTCAGCCAGTGCTGTCCATGTCACTGTTGCGTCGTTTGCCACACCACACAGAGCGGTGACCATCTCTAGTATTTTCTGCCCTCCCTAGAACTAGTAACTTCTCAAACAAAGACACTCTATCCTTTGTCATTGCAGTCCCATGGTTATATTAGAGTTGTTCTCCAAACATTCTGGTTGGCCTGTCTTCTGGGTATGTGCTCGGATTGTATTCCTGGTTCCTTTGTGGTTGAGTGAGGCTCTGTGATGGATTCTAGCCATTGATTTGTGCTGGAGCATTTAATGCCTATGTCAGACCCTCCAGAGATTTCTTTCCCTCTGCCATAAAACCCACATGGGTCCTTCTTGGAGTGAAGATAACATGGATTAGAGCTACCACCAACTCACAATGAACATGAATGTGAAAGAAAAATAAAACTGTTATTGGTGGAAATCACTGAGATTTTTTAGGCATGCTTGTTACACAGCATAACTCAGCTTCTCCTGACTGATACACCTCGGACTCTGGCTCAGCCCTTGGCACAGGGTAGCCCTCTACAGAGATTTGCTGGGTAAGTGAAGAAATGATTTGGAAACCAATCAGATAATGAGTGGAAAGGGAGAACAGGAGTCAAAGGTAATCTAAGGCTTAGCTTTGTCTAAGGTAATCATTAGCTTAGTCAAAGGTAATGATTAGCTTAGTTGAGAAACAGTAACAGAAGCAGGGGCAAGAATGAATTTGGTTCTGGACATGTTGGATGTGGTGGGGTCTCCAAGAAGACATGGATGGTAGGAAGTTGACAATATAGGACTGATTGGTTCTCTAAGATTGTCAGGGTTAGAGATAAACATTTTGAACCCATTAACTTCAGATGATAGTTAAATTATGAGAATAGATTCAATTATTCAGGGAGATAATAAAGAATATGAAAAGAAGGTAGAGTATTGAAAAATGCCTACCTTTAAGGGTGAGGTGTTGAGGGAGAGGGAGAACAAAGGAGAAAGAATAAAAGGATAATGGAAGCTAAGAAAAACAAATTTAAAAACAAGTAACTATATAATAGCTTGTGATGCTACAACTTAAAATAGGAAGAGCATTACTTCTTCCTAAGAGGCAATGGAATTTTACAACCAGGAGGTCCATGGTGACTTCTGAGAGAGGAACAATCAATATTATGATGAGCATCATTATAAATTCAGGTGGTCACATTAGATACTACTTCCCTGATTCTGTTATTGCACCATTTTTTTGACTTGAGATTCCTGAATACTTGTGGTTCTCTAAAGCCACTCTGTCTTGTCCTCAGCCCCACTATAGCTTTAGGAAATGCAGTCTAGGGAGGGTTGGGAGGCAAACACACACCTGCTACCTTGGCTTGAATGTTGTCTGGACCTGGTAGAGGTTACTTTCTTTGCTTCCTAGAAGACTTGCTTAATTCTGAGTTGTGGGCTCCACTGTGGAGAGTTAGTTGCTATGAGTCTCATTTGCTCATTCAGCAGCATCTACTGAGCTCTACTTTGTGCAGGAACTGGCTAACATTTATCTTCTGGAACTGGAATAATTGAGGTGGATCATAGCTCACTGATATAATTTTTTAGACCTTCTGATTTTTATTCTTCATTAATGAGAAGTTTGTGCTATCTAATTTCACATTTCTATGTCCATCAGCTTAGCCTTGCAAAACAGACAATTTCTACCTCTTAGTGCTTATGTAATATGTAACATTTTTCACAGTCTGCTTTTAAGTAGGGAGGGTCGTTAGAGAGGAAATCCAGGTTAACTACTTTCTCCCTGGGACCTTAGAAGGCTAGCTCATTACTTTGGATTTCCATTGCTTCTCATAGTGTATGAACTGATCATCCAAACCATTATATACTAAAAGTAATAGCTATGGTCCAAAAATTATATGATGAATTCCTTAATCAAACGGATGTGAGGTTTTGCTCTGATTGGGAAGGTTGATGTCTCTTTGTATTAGCTGGTCTCTCACAGTGAGATTAATGTTTACCAAGCACCACTTTTGGACAACTAGCCTTGAGACAAATTTCCAGTTTCTTGTCTGGCAACATATAAAGTTTCATATTCTGATGCCTTTTACTAAGCTGACCTGAGAGAACACCGTGAAACAAATGCCTATAATCAGACAATGCATTGTACATATTAGAGAAAAGAGCCTGTGTCTTTTAACAAGGCACTTTCACAAGGAAGGGGCATGAATTGAGGATCCTGAGAGAAAATTTACATCAGCAAGAGGTTAGCCGAGGGACTCTTATAAAGAAGATTAAATTACAGAGTATGCTGTGTCCTAATTTACCTTCCCATGTTCTACATTCGACTATGAAGTCATTTCAAAGGAAAAAAAATTCAGATACACGAGCAGGAAAAATACACAGAACTACGACTGCCCTCTGGTGTTTCTTTCGATACACTGGCAGAAAAGTAAAAGCCTCAGAAAATTTGATAGCATTGTTTTCTGACTTAAAATTAAATCCCAGACACTAAAGATGGGAAAAAATTCCCCCTTTCCAGTAATTTATAGTTCCTTATTCATTCCATGGGAAAAAAACAGAATAGTAGATGGAATTTTTTAAGTCTTCACCTCTGAAGACACGTGTATTAGTTCTCTCTCATCTTTACTTGTCATGGTATTGTTTTATTTTAAAAATAAGTATTATATGAGAAGTCTCTGTACCTCACACTCAATTTTGCTGTCAACCTAAAACTGCTCTAAAAAATAAAGTCTATTAAAAATAGGTCTCGTGGTTTTAAATGGTATTTGACATAGATGAATAGCAATGTGGTTCTAGAGATGGAAGAAAACTGATTCTGGTTCACTTCATGTTACTGAAGAGAACTCTGGAGTTCTGGGTCCTCTCTGCAAAGCTTAATAAGTGGTGCTTCCCGGGAGACCACAGGCACCTTGTGATAATCATATTTCTAGGTTTACAATGTTTTTTTAATATGGTTAAGGACCACACAGAAACACCTGCTAATGGTTGTAAGACATCAAGGAGGTGAGAAATTCAGTTATTTCCCACCTTTTCTGGTTAGTTTGATCTCGCTAAGGTAGTTTTTGAAAGGCTCTTGTTGAGAAGGTCCTGGATAGTTGAATCCCATTATTCTATGAAGGGAGAGACTGGAAATCCCTTGGGAAATTATTTATATTCCATCCTACAGAGTGTTCGATGGATACTGTGTTTGGGATAGTAACTCCTCCTTTTTTATAGGACTTAATTCGTAGGCTGGGAGGATGGAGAGTAATATGGCACCCACGATCCGCAAACGCGGGCTTGCTCATCTAAGCCTCAGTCACTCAGGACTAATTACAAATAAGCCAGGTTGGGGCTTTTAGTTTAGAGATAAAGAGCCGATTGGGAAGACAATGAGGGTTAGCTGCCGGTGCTCCCTGTTCCCTGCTGGCTCTCTCTAGCTTGTTGGAGTCAAAAGAGCAGTTGGGAGTCCTACAGCAAATCAAGAAATGAATGAATGACTAAAAATAAAGAAGCCCTTCATATTCTAGTGAAATATGGGCACACTTTCAGCAATAATTTTGTCTCTCTTTGGTGAATGTGGTGGTATGTCAGGGCTGAGGCTCAGAGGATCAGAACCTGCACAGGGTCCTCAGTGAATGGCCTCTGAGTAGAGGGCCACCCACCGTGTCCTCTACACTGCTCTGCATCTCTGGACTTTGATGGTGGGATCTGATGGTAGGATTCAGCAGGTGAGAGTTAACAGCATGTTTGAACCCAGACAAGGAACTCACACAAGTTCTGAAACCCATATCTAAGCATATTACCTCTAAGTCTTTACTTCAACTCCAGAGGTGCTGCTGTTGACATATAAACAGCAGAACACACAACTTGATATTTTTCAGAGATGGAGGCCCATCTGTGAGCCACACTCCTGCCCTCCCCCTGTCTCCCCACCATTAATCATCCTCAGTGTCTATGGTGTCACTGGGCCTCTGGGTCCCCTACAGACTCTAGACTTGGGAAAGTATGTCATTTTAATTAAAAAGTAATTACTAAATTAGTTCAGGAATGTTATTCAACCTTAAAAAGGAAGGAAATTCAGACACATGCTACAACATACATGAACCCTGAACATATTATGTTCAGTGAAATAAGCCAGGCACAGAAAGATAACACTGTCTTACTCCAGTGGTATCTATGAGATTCCTAGAATAGTCAAATTCACTGAGACAGAAAGGAGAAGGGTGGTTGCCAGGGGGTGGGGGAGGGAGAATGGGAGGTAGTGTTTCATGGGGACAGAGTTTCAGTTTTCCGAGAAAAGAGCTCTGGAGATGGATGGTGGTGATGGTCTCACAACAGTGTGAATGGACTTAATGCCACTGAATCGAACACTTCAAAATGCTACCTTGTATGTTTTGATATTTTACCACAATAAAACCCAAATTAATTTGTGTATTCACTCCACAAACTGTGAATGGCTATGCACGTCATGCTCTGTGCCAGGAGCTGGGAGATGGAAAAATGGATTGGACACAGCGCCTACCTCAGAAAATGTCATCAACATTTCTACAAAGACATCTTAAATTTCATGAACCATTTTTTGTTTTCTTTGAAATTTCCCCTTTGGATACACACATTCTTCCATTTAAGAAACACTGTAACTCTGTAAGTATCATTCAGTGGTGTTAATACGAATAACAGTAAATCCCATATTTTGAAATATTAAGTACCCTAACCTTTAATTCCTTCACAATGAATTAAGCTGACTGTTGTACTTGTGAGGGTCATAGAGTCTTGTTCAAGTCCTTCATTTCTAGCATAACAAGGGTTTTCCGGCTGCTGGGTCTCAGTGGGTGAAGGGCAGGGAAGGAGGATGGGGTCGGGGTGTGCAGGGGAGGCAGGTGAAGCATGAAGTGCATTGAAGGATGAGCCCAACAGCAAAATCAATAGGTCGTGTCCACTGACGATCCATTAAGGCTTCCGGGTTTTGATTTTGATAAGCCGGCTGGCAGTTTTTGTGGGAACTCACCCAATAAACAATCATTCCAGACAACTGTGCCCCTTAGAAGGATTCAGGAGTGGATTTTTCAGTGAGGTGGTAATGAGAACCTGGCTTTGTATGTGCAGACAACAGGGAGGAGAATAAAACCACTGGGAAAACCCAAGGAGGTGGGAAACAAAGGAAGGAGAATGTCTCAAGTGAGTGCCCGTGGCTTGTTTCTGGAAGATGCTTGAGAGGCACTGGGTGATGTACCAACTTACTGTGGGGTAGGGGTGGGAGCAGAACACGGTGTACTTTCGGATGATGCCGTTCAGCTTGAGAGGGGGGAGCCAGGACACGAAGACCATGGAGGCTGAGGCCGCGGCCGCCTTGACTCCCGCGGGCGGACCTGGAACTGGAAGAGCAGAAAGTTTAGTGACAGAATGATGGAGCCTCCCTCCCCACCACTCCAGACCCCCCACACACACAGGACCCCGCTGGGCCCTGCCACTCTCTCTTCCCAGCTCTTCGGGAGTCAGGGATGCAGGCTGAACTGTGTCCCTCAAAACCCAAGTCAACTACACATGGGCACTTGCCATCTGCCTCTGCAAGGATTAAATCATGAACTGCTGCAGCCGTTGACCTTCAACATCCACTGAAAGGAGTTTAGGGTGGAGATCAGGAATGAGGGACTCTGTGTTCTGGGAAAAACTGGTAGAACAGGCCTTCAGATAGATAGATATTTTTAGGAGAAGATGTTATGAGCCCGATTCTTGCATCTCCTCGTATCTAGAAAAGCACTAAAATCATTAATGGTGACATCTGCTCTTCCTGACTAGCAGGAAGCTTCTGCCAAAACGTGTGCTTAACTGCACGTACCCCCTTCACTGAAATCATACGTAACACTGACCTTCCCCGCTACCTCTTTGGAGCAGTTTCTCAGAGCTCTCTGAAACTCTGTCTCCTGGGCTATAGTCCTTATTTTGCCCCAAATAAAACTCAACTCACAACTCTCACGTTGTGCATTTTGTTTTCAGTCAACACCCACTTGTTGGAGCCCTAACCCTACCATGCCAGAATGTGACCTTATCTGGAGATGGAATCTTTAAAGAGAAAATCAAGTTTAAAATGGGGTCATTGGGGTGAGCCCTGACCAGCATGGCTGGTGTCCTTGTACAAAAAAGGGAGATGTGGACACAGAGACACACATGGAGGGAAGACAACGTGAAGACACAGGGAGAAGATGCCCATCTACAAGCTAGGGATCGATTCTCTCTCACAGTCCTTGGAAAGAACGGACCCTGCCCACCCCTTGATCTTGGACTTCTTGCATCCAGAAACGTGAGACAGAACATTCCTGTTGTTGGTCCCCCAGGCTGCGGGACTTTGTTACAGCCACCCTGCTGGCTGACACAGTGTCTCTCTGACCAGTAATCTAGGAGCTCCACTGGGCCATGTCCTTGGGCATGTCCCCTAAGAGCCCACTTTAGCAAGTATCCTGCTCAGTCAGTTTAGCCAGAATCTCCACAATATCTTATCACCTTTGATATCTGATCAAAGTCCTCACTCTCTGTCACCACCAGGTAATCTCTGATCATCGTCGCCTGTCTTCTGCAAAACTCCTGTGAAGCCAGTTTAGCCAAAATGCCCCTCATCCCTGATGTTTCCTCTTGGTAATTTTTTCACCCAAGGACCCCCCTCCCTCCCCGTCACTCCTTGGCTATAAATTCTCACTTTTCCTTGTTGTATTCAAAGCTGAATCCAATCTCTCTCCCCTACTGCAAAGCACCATTGTGGTCATGCCTTCACCTATCAAATCGTTCCCCTGAATGAAGTCTGCCTTGCTGTTCCTTAACCAGTGTCACAAATAGGTGTTTCTGTGACAGAACTAACACAATCAGTTCAAGTCCCTGTTTTCCTGGGAGCCTTCTCTATGCTTTTCAGTCCCTGATGATTTCCTGCCTCTGACTAGTAGAGAATTTAGCTTCTGGGTCATTCTTGTTTCTGCTACCGTGTTTGGCTTTGAACAGGCTTGGGGGGTACATCTTGCCTCCTGAGTTAGGAATGAGGGCGAATTACCTCAGTCATCAGAGATCACCCTTCTGGGCCCAAAACATGTTGTAATGACACATCTCTTTGGCTCAGGAGAGGCTCAGAAGCAGTTTTTATGAGTATGAATTTTAGTGTCAAAGATTCACGGTTCATACAGACAACAAACTCCCCTCTGTCAATCATCTAAGAATGCAGAAAAGGTTGTTGACAACTTGAAGCTTAATGTGAGAAGTGAGATTGAGCATAAGTGCTCTTCCATCCACCCTTTTGTTTTCCAGGTTGAAGAGGGAGAATGAGGTGAGGTGGGTAGAACATGGGATAAAGAGGAAAGAGTGTTAAATCTGCTGTGAGAGAAACCACGAGGTTATTGCTTTCCTCCTCACTGTTTTAACTTTTCATGTAGAGAGAGGTTCCCCCCTTGATGGAGACCTTGAAATTCAAACCAGTAAGGTCCCCTGTGAGCCCCTGGAGGAAGCTTTGAGCTTCTTCCTTCTCCAAAAACAACCTAACTTTAAAGTAAATATTTTTGGAGTGGAATGTGTATCTCAATTGTCACCTTCTAGGTGACAATTCCAGGTCAAATTATGCTCAAATTTTGACCGTGACTCTTCTAGGTCAAAACAACACAACCAACCACTCTGGCAAGAGTTAACGGGGGTTGGACACAGTCATCATTTGAAAATATAAAATCTTGGGATCCGTTTTTTTTTTTTTTTTTGCAGTACGCGGGCCTCTCACTGTTGTGGCCTCTCCCGTTGCGGAGCACAGGCTCTGGACGCGCAGGCTCAGCAGCCATGGCTCATGGGCCCAGCCGCTCC
Organism: Mesoplodon bidens; assembly: GCF_964165515.1. Lineage (NCBI taxonomy): Eukaryota > Metazoa > Chordata > Mammalia > Artiodactyla > Ziphiidae > Mesoplodon > Mesoplodon bidens. The sequence goes on along the minus strand of NC_138161.1, from coordinate 5,943,544 downwards.
ATGGCATGTGGGATCTTCCCGGACCAGGGCACAAACCTGCGTCCCCTGCATCGGCAGGCAGACTCTCAACCACTGCGCCACCAGGGAAGCTCTGGGATCAGTTTTTGACAAGTTCCACCAAGAACAAAAGGTCTAGAGAAAGGAACACACAGGAGTGATGAAGCTTGGATTAATAGGTCCTTGGGAACAAGGTACCTTTGTTCTGAATATGCTTAGTTTTCTACTGGTGAGGGCAATCACCTAGACATCTACAACCTGGTTCAGAGCCACAAGGGCTCCTCCTGAATACCAAGGGTAGAGCATACATGTGCTTAATATTCCCACGCTAATGGATGCCCCCAGATTGGCCAGAACCCTCCATATCTTCCGTAAAGCAAACCACGCAGCTGGCATCCACCAGGCACTCCCTCTGGCCAGCGTCCTTCTAGGACCCCAAGGACATTGGCAACAACCCCTTGGCTGGCTGCTCATCAGGAGTGTCAGGCTTGTTTCTACCATTTGTGACAATTGTACTTGTCAAGGTAATGCAGTTTAATTTAAGGAAACTGATGAAATATGAGCACACAAAGAAAGCTGTTTTTATGACAATTGATGGGACTTTGGAAAAGCTTTCTGAAGGTAAGTTTAAAAAAAAAAAGAAGCTTCAATTATGTTTGGGCAAGACTAGTGAGAAGAACAGGTCACATGGCAAAAAAATCAAGGCAAACAGATAAAAAGAAATTAAAAAGCAGATTATTGGCCAATGACAATACATGTTTTCTCCACAATCAAGAAATTAAAGTGGAAATTACAGATGATCCATGATGAATACAGTTCAAAGAATGAAAAATGACACAGAACTCTAATCTCTTCACCCAAAACTAAAGAAATGAGTCTGGATCATTTGATTAGGCAATGATTATATAATAAATGTATATTAATATGTTTTAAGTTAAACTACAATGTTTGAGTTCTGTCTCTTGGTCACTGTAAAATGTAGTGATTCCTTCTTTAGTAGATGATTTCCATTAACTTGCCTGGATCACGTCACATCAAAGGGTTTTCCACTGCACTTACTACCTAAACCCCCATGTGGTTCCTCATACACTGATTTATGATCCATCTTGTACAATCTTTCCTTGTAGCGTTATTAGAATTTTGCACAAGAAAATAATAAATATACAGAAACTGAGGCGCAAGACATTGGAGAAAGATTTTCAGGATTTCTGAGCCAATACTTTACGAATGAGAATTTAAAATTTTAGTTCTGGTTTGGATTACACCACAATGGTTAAAGGTGTGGGCTTTGCAGCCTCCACTGCTGGCTTTTGTCCAACTTTACCACTTGGTTCTGTGTCCTGGGCAAGTTCATAAGTTCTCTAATAAGTCTTAGTTCCCTCATCTATGAATCCAGAGCAATAATTATACCAAGTTATTATTTTACTGTTAAGATTATGAGAGAGAATTCATGTGAAGAATTAATACGAGTCCTGTATATAATACGCACTGAATAAACTCTAGCTATTGTTTGTAATAACCATCGCCATTTCTTTATCGTACATATTGCTAAAGGATTCTGGCCTTTACTTTGTAACTCAGTGTTGAATTATAAACACCAAACGTTGAGAGTGGCAGGAGACAGAGATGGCTTAGGAGGGTGTGTCTGGGACATAGTTTGTTAAGACGCACTCCTAGTCATCAGGTTACATTTTGGTAATCTGCTTTTTTTCTTATGAAGATATAGGTGAGCTTAGGTAGCCTTCGTCAATTTCTGGCCATTGTTGAGTGAACTTATGGCTCCAGGTTTGACTGGTTGAAGTTAAGAATGCAGCGGCTGAGGACCATCTCTTCTGCATTCTCCCATGTGCTCCCCTGTGCACGCAGATGCTCTCAGAGCTCTCATATCCGATGGCCTCGGCATCTTGACTCTGACTGACACACCTTAGACTGATCCTGTTCAAAGCAGGGCTCATCACCTTTTCTCCCAAGCCTCCCTCCTCCCGTCCTCTATTGCAGCAAACGGCACAGCCATCTCCTTGGTCTCAAGAGCCAGAGCCTAGAATTCTCTTCCCTTCTCGCTGCCTCTTGGTGGACATGTAAGGTTGGTGTGTGCTTCAGACCTCCACGTGGACGTGTCAGGTCAGTGGCTGGATTCTCTTCCTGGCTCTGTGTCACTGCACAGCACTGGAGCCCTTTTTAGGTCCCTGGATGTGGCGTGCGTCTCCTACATCAGGTCATTGACACATGATGACTGAAAGCCTTGGGCTCCTCCTGCCTGGAATTGTTCCCCGCCCTCCACCTTGTCCTTGGCAACTCTAACTCACCTCAGCTTCTGCTAGGGCTCGCTTCCTCGAGAAAACCTTCTCTGTCACTAGCCTAGGTGAGGTCAGGACGGGTTGTCTCTGAAGACGCTTCTTCATGGCACTTGTCATAACCCACTCAGGAGTGATTGGTAAATATCTGTCTCCCCCACCAGCCTGCGAGTCCCACCTGTCCTGTTCTCTGCTGTGTCTCCAGTGCCCGGGCCAGTATCTGGCACATACTAGGTCCTCCAAGCAGATTTTCTAAATGAGCTCAGTGTGGCAGGCAGGATTCTAAGATGGTGCCCAAGATTCTCACCCTCTGATATCCACACCTGTATAATTACCTTACCCGTGAATGTGGGTGGTACTTGTCACTATCATGGATGGATCACTCTCAAAATCAGGTTACATTTTGTGCAAAGGTGAAGGGAGCTTGCAGATATAAAAGGACCCAATCAGCTGACTGTAAGTTACTCGAAGGGAGAGTAACTTGGGTGGGCCCGACCTAATCAGATGAGACTCTTAAAAGAGGGTCTAGAAGTCAGAGAGGGATTTGGAGTAGCAGAGACAGGCTCCTGCTGGTGATGAAGAGGTCAACTGTCCTGCTATGACCACACGACCATGTGACCCTGCTGGGGCCATGTGACAGGGATTGGGGAGTGGCCTCTGGGGGCTGAGGAGATGGTCTCAGCCCTAAGGGAACTGGGTCCTGCTGACCGCCAGTGAGCTCGGGTGAGGATCTGACCTCAGATGAGACCCCAGGCCCAGCCAACACTGTGATTTCAGCCTGTGAGACCCTAAGTGGGGACCTGGCTAACCCATCCCTGGACTCCTGACCCCAGGAAATGGTCAGATAATGAAGTTGTATTGTTTTAAGGTGCTAAGTTTGTGATGATTTGCTACACAGCATAGAGAATGGGCCCAAACAGTCAAGCCACCTAAGAGTGTATCTTAATGAGAAACATCAAACTTATTGTTCTGTAAAAATATTGCCTCAATCTGAAGTGAGACAAAAGTCTAATAAGTACCTCACAGACACTCTGGTCAGCTTTGTTTTTGTCATCATCATTTTTCTGGTCTTAGAGATCAGCCACAGGCAGGGGTATGTGTGTGTGCAGTTTGTGGCTTGTGTGGTGTGTGTGGTGTCTGTGGTGTGTGTTTTGTGATTTGTGTGATGTGTGTGTGATGTGTGTGTAGAGTATGTCTGCATGTGTAGCGTGCGTGGTGTGTGTGTGGTATGTGTGTGTGTATAGTGTGTGCACGTGCATGTGTGGTTTGTGGTGTGTATGTGATGTCTGTGCTGTGTGTGGTGTGGTGCATACATCAGTGTGTGTGTATGTGTGACCAGCCATGACAGCCAGGTTCACCTGAGCCCCAGGCTCCGCAGCAGCTTTTCTGAGCCGTGAGCAGATGACGTGATGCTGAAGGGACACCTTCACAATAGCAGTTGTCGTCACGGCCAAGCAATGCATGAGGCCCCTTTTCTCTTCTGGTTTCCATCAGGCTCCAGTATGTCTGGCCTTTGCACCCATTAGAGCAGTGGTTTCCAAACACTCCTTAAAGTGGACAAATCCTTTTAAGTGTCATGTGGGAGACCCATGCATAACACAGTGGAAGTGGAGTGGCTCCTCCTGAAGCAGAGATGGGAGGGAGCCCCTCTGGGGCCCTCCCCATTACCACTGGGCATCTCTGAGGCCCCCCTAGGAGCCCTTGGACTTCCTAGGAACCTGTGTGAGAATCCCTGCAGCAGAGGAAGCTTTGACATCCACGTGGTGGAAGGCCTCTCAGGACATCCTGGTCTGTTGTGTTGCCGGTGTATCCGCTACTGCACAGAGCACATCATAACCCTGCCAAATGCTGCAGGACTCTGGAATCCTAAGCAGTATTGATTCCGGTTAATTGACAGGCTTTCTCATGGCACACAAAGCCTTCAGTGTCTCCTGAAGAGCAGCACTGCAGGTGGTTAGGCAAATACACACACACACACACACACACACACACACATACTCAGGGTCCATCACCTTTAAGGTGAACCAGGGTGCAGTTTACACTATCATCTGAGAACACACCATCCATGCCTTCAAGAGGATGTATGGCTCAAGATATGGGTAGCCAGAGGAATCAGATATCCTGATGTCTGTTTATTTTTCTCTTGCTCTTAGCTCCACTTTCAGATGTCCTGCTAAACAGATCATTAACCATGGCAGAGAGGGACCGAAGATCACATATTACAGCTCCCGCTGGCCTTCTTCTCACAGAGCTATGCGCAGAGCTTTGTGATGTATTCAGTAAATATTTGCACTTAAACACAACCCTCGCTATTTATATATATGTAATGTTTTCTTTTGTGGAAAAGGATCAGGGCTGAAACTACCTTCTGCCAGCAGACTGAAAATAACAATTGGAAAAATAATAGATTGCGTTTGTGTGTGTTCTCTTTCCCCATGGCTTGGCTCAGATTATATTCTCAGCAAATAAAATGGTAGCAGGATTTCACAAACGTTTTAGAATTCAGAATTAGCTGTCTTGTGTTCAAAACAAAAAGCTTGATTGACAAATAATCTTTTGTGGTCTTGCAGCAATAAAAAATGTGCAAGTTCTCAATGATTGAGCAGTCCTGGGAAGAGGACCTGAGACATCAGGTGTTCTTACAGATGCTGGGAATATCTCCGTGGACCCACAACTATACTGATGGAACTGAGACTATGGACCCAATAGTATGGCCAAGGATCTATATCAAAGATCTATATCAAGATCTCCATATTCTTGGAGAATTCATGTCCAAGAATCTTTATAGAAACTGAGAAACTACTTATGGAACAGAAGACTTGTAAACAAATATTTCAGTTGTGAATTATCCCCTGTAAAAGTAAACATTTTGCCTGTTTTATTTTTCAATTTTATTTATTTAATCTATTTTTTATTTATTATTGATTCTGTTTTTATCTCTTTCACTAGCAAGTGATAAAATTTTCCTTTTAAAGATGATCAGTGACCTAACAACATAATTTAAAATTCCAGGCCCCGTGACACTGAGGGGTGAGGACGTTAGTTTAAGAACTGTTTTGGGCAGAGAAGTCCTAATTGAATGTTTGCTGTGAATGTGTTAATATTTCTTTACTTGCAAGAGCATCAATAAACAATGAAACTTCAACCTGTGCCTAGAAGAGTGCTTTTCTGAGGAGAAACAATAAATGTTGACAATTATTATTTTATATTTTTACATCATTTAATTGAAGTCGGCAGTGTTATCCAAACTTCAAATCATAAGACTTCACAGAAGCATCAACAGGATTTATACTCTGACTTTGATTACGCATTCCTTTCAAGCAGACACAAAATTGTAATCAGTTCTGTAAACTGCTCAAACGTCTATTTATATTAGACTTTGAGTCTATAAGGATGGCTGGCGCAATTCTTCACCATTTCTAGATTAGTGAATTTTTCATGTGAATATGGGAAATAAACTCATTATTATACTAGTTTTTCTCTCCTTCTACCTCATCTCTGCTCTGCTTTTTTTTGAAAATGCTGATGATTTATCCCAAGTAAATACTGACACTCAGCCCTGCATTGCTCTCGCCCACGTTAGCACAAGTGGAATTCTTGATCTCCTCCCTGGTACGCCCAAGGCAGGGCTTTCCACAATTAATCACATCTCCCCATACTATTAGCACTGGATAGGAAAGCAGAGAATAATTGATTGACACATTACACTTTGGGTCTCAGGGTCAAGTTCGGAGACGGAGCTCTATGATTCTAAAACTGGAGGAGTAATGGAAAATGGATCCCAAATTACCAGTCAGTATGGAGCTGTAAAGAGCTTTCCGCTTTTATTGGATTTCTGTACGTTTTTCTGAAAAATGCAGGTGTCAAAATTCATGTTGCTGATCAATTTGCTCTTTAAATACTAATTCCAGTGACATCTGTGTTATCGCTTAGCAATGCAAAAGAAGGTTCCACCCTCATTCTGAAGGAGTGGAGATCAAATAATCACATGTCTAGTGTCAGGAACCATCCCACGATGTGTCAAGCTAGGTGATGTTTGCACACATCACTTCACTTTTCATGTCTTAATTCTGTGCAGTCTGATGGTCATGGAAATTTTGTACATGAAAAAGGTCCAGTTCAGAGAAAGTGAGGTAAGGCGTCCAAGTCCCACAGCAGCAGGTGGCAGAGCCAGCATCTAGACACAGCTCTCCGTTGATTACATTTTAAAAATGAAATATGGCCGTCTTCACCCAGGACATAGCTTGGTAGATATCTCTATGAATGTGTGACTTCCTAATGGCATTGCATTTTGACCTTAGATTTCCCTAAAGAATGCAATTTCTTTGGGCGGCATTGGCTGACACCTGCACATAACTGGGAATAATCACTTGTGTGTTCTAGAAAAACTGAGGGTAATGAGGTTAAGTTTGTGGGCGGGAACTAGAATGCATGAAGGGCTAGAGAGACAAGAAACATAATATGTGAGGGTAGACGGACAGGACTGCTTGGGGAGCAGGGCTGGGTTTGATGAGGGGAGAGCAGAGAGTGATGCTGTGAATGTCAGGGGAGTGTCCTTAGGAGACAGAAAAGCTGGGCAGGAAGGGTCTGCCCAAGCCTCTGAGAGTGTGTCCCTAGCTTTGCTCCCACAGGACACAGTGGGTGAAGCAACAGCATGTTGACTGTCTATGTAGCAAAGGACATCAAAACTGCCAACACGTGGGCAGTCATGGGCAATTGAAAATGGCTCTCCCACCCACACCCTGCCCAGCTTCCTGGGGAACAGAGGCCCTGCAAGAAGACAAAAAAACAAAACTACAGAGCCAAATCAGCATAGAATTCAGGTGTAGTGGTTCCCATCTCAACTCTGGCTTGGGTATAATTCTGAGCTCTGATTTGGAGGATTCCACAAGGGAATCAATTTGATATCAATTGCTCTTTCTTTTATTAAGGTGGAAACTGTTTTCTCACTGTTGCCATAATATGTATTATAAGTTAAATTATTCTTCAAAAAGTCTTCAATAAGGTCCCTCAGGCTTTCCCTTAAAATAATATGAAAAACTATTTTGCCGTACAGTTTTTGTAGGATTGGGAAATAGTCACATAACCAAGTCCAAATTGTGATCTGAAAAATGTTCTATGATTTAAAATTTTACTAAATCATCATAAATTCTTGTAAGAAATTTAAAAAAATTAACATGAAGCTCTCACACTGAGGGCTTATTCTAATGCCAGCACAGCATATGACGATGTAGACCATTACATAATTTTTAAGTGGAAAGATGGAAATGATCAGAGCTTACACTAATAGCTAAAGAGTCACTGAAATTATTCTAATGGGATACAAAACAGGGATGGCCTTGGGATACAGCCCTGGGATAAAAGGTACTTTTGTTTAAAATAATATGTGCCTCCCCACCCCAAGAAAAAAGAAAAATTATAGGGGAAGAGAGAAACAATGGATAAATCAAACAAAGGTGACACAGGAAGTGCTGGTCTGAATCGTGCTGGAATATTTTGGGAGGGCAGCAAAAAGTGTGCATGGAGCAAAGTCAAGAATAGGTGGGTGAATTAATTCTCTGACCCAGCCTTTCCAGCAATAGCTCCTGCCCGGGAATGCTGCCAGCCGGTGGGAGCCTCCTGTGTGGCCCCTGGAGGTTCAGATGGGACCTGAGCTCTCCCCCAACAAGCCGCCCCCTTTCTCACCATCCTCTTTGGTCCGAGTGAAGATCTGCTCGCTTCGCACGCCGTCCCCAGCCCGGGTGAAGGCCAGTACCTGGATGCTGTAGTTGGTGTATTTTTCCAGCCCGTCCAGCTCCAGGGAGGGCTGCGTGGTGGTGACGTTTTTGATCTCACCCAGCTCTGGAGGACAAGAAAACACGAACCTGTTACCGCGGCTGTGGGCCCCATCCTTGCTGCCCAGCACTGGGCCACGAGCCTCCATCAGTCACGTCCTGAAATCATGCAAGGGGACTAGGCGCAGTCTTCATGTGACACCAACGCTCTGCGACATTTGGAAAAGGTCATTTGCACCAAATTGCCACAGAGCACAGGGTGGAAAATCGGTCTGGGAAAAAAGCAATTCACTCCAAGTTAGGTGTTATAAAACCAACGCTGGCACCATGGCTGCCCTCCTGAACTGTCCCCAAGCAGGTTTCCTGCACCCCAGGCCCCAGGGAGCCAGGACCACTATGCTTACTCTGCAGAGACCCTTCTAACTGCTCATCAAGAAGCTTCTACAAGTCGAGCTTCATTTTTCCATTTAAAAAAGCAAACTTCTTTAAGGTAGACGTGTTTTTCAGCACCTAACTTAAGTATATGAGCGACTGCAGCACAGCAAGCCCCTCTCGTCACCTGGAGTGAACCCTTCGGCTGATGTGCCGGGGACGTGGCTGATCAGCTAAAACTACTTCACGTTCTGGTGTGGGATCAGCTAATGACATGCAAAGATGGACCTTTATGCTGGCCCATCTGAGGTACATGATACACGGCAGTTTGAGAAAACTCACGGTGATGTGTTAAATACCGCCTCGGGTGCTCTGAATTTTGAAATGAGCCACTGACGGACGACGGACGAGGAGAGAGGGGCCTGAGGACTGCTCACCTTTAGGGCAAGTGGCCGTGTGTGGGATGTTTGGTGCAGGCTGGTCCCCGTTCCTGCTGTGCCCGGTTACTCAGAACTGGGCTGGGATACGGGGTCCAGGAGGGAGTCCTCCTTGGTGTCTGGCCACCTCTGCACACAATGCACACAGTGAGGCTGCCCCAAAGGGTCTCTCGTGCTCTCTGGCCTCAGTAAAGGCAGCTGACACGCCGTGCGTGCTTCCTTAGGTTCTGGGTTCCCAGGTTAACTCATTTACCCAGCATGACCATGGTCTTGTTTCCACAACCCATTCATTTTACAGGAGAGGAAACTGAGGCAGGCAGAGGCTCAATGGCTTCCCCAGGTCCCGGAGCCGAGCACGGGGGCCGAGAGCATGGGCCGTGGCACCACAGGGCATGGCCGCACGGCCACCGTCCCCACTCTCAGCCACTCCCTGTGGCAGCTCGGTGGGCCTGCAGGGCGGCCTGATGAGATGCGGTTCTGCCGGCTGGTTTTCTCTTCCTGCTCTTTGATTTTCTTTCCTCTTGTCCTTCTGGCATATTGCATGGAAGTTCGGAGATTAGTGGCCAGCTGTTTGGTGATTATGGTGACTGTTTTTACTTTTCGTCATCAAAAGGATCAAGGCTGGACTGGACATAGCAGGATAGTTGAATTTAAAATAAAGCAGGGCGTAGCCAAGGCTTGTCACTCACATGCCAGGGACCCCTGTGTGTGATGAGGGCTATGAGGGGATGGGAAAAATGGGCACAGACACAGCCCCGGACCCCAACAGGAGCCTGATGCCTGTTCCCTCCTTGGGCAGCTTGTGGATGAGTTCTGGGGGCGGGATGCTTTGATGGGGGGAGAGAGCACAGCAAAGGGTGCAGCCCCCCAAAGATGCCTGTGGCCTAGTGTCTTCTGGGGGAGACCAGCTGCTGGCAGACTTTTAGGGGTCACAATCTAGAAACCAGAGCAGACGGCTTATGAAAATAAAAAAAAAATGTTTGCTCCTGTGTGGTCACTGTGCATTTGGAAAGCTGACAATCGTTACCCTCAGATGGGTTAGAAATTCTCTCCTGTGAAGGAAAAGTCTGCCCTGGGTGACCATCAGACCTCTTTCCATTATATTATTCATTTATAATTTTCATTTTCCTGAACATAGATAATACAGGTCAATTGGAGTAGGTTAAAAAATTCAAATGCTAATGGAAAAAGTTTAAGTATAGATCTCATCAAGATCTTTTCAGATTTAGGAACTTCTACATTATGACAAAGATTACACACACACACACACACACACACACACAGTTAGGGAAAATGCAACTTAGGGGAGGTTCTTCCACGGGGCTGTGTGCTGGGCTAGTAATGAGAAATTGACTATATCATGTGACCTCATGGGGCCTCTGGTTTTATGCTTTTGTTTTTATCTTTAAGAAGGACCCAGGGTCTCTACGTCACGGGGAAGTATGAGCTCCAATTACAGTGCAGGGGAAAGATGTGCCGATGGGACAGGGCTGTTCCCCAGTGAGACACAGTGATGGAGAAGAGGACAGTGAAGAGGGAGAAAGGCAAAGTGGGACACCCTGATCTGTTTAAAGAAAGCAACACTTGACCCAAAAGAATTGCACCCGCTTATGAATTACCATACTAATTAGAATTGGTATTTGGATATTGACTCATATTGGAGTTCATATTATTTGGATGAATTAATTTATCACGAACCATGAATATGAATGCAGTCCAACCCCTGTTCAAAATTAACCCCCCAAGGATTTTTAAAAACTACCTGTGCCCCAGAATCGACCACAAAAGCACCTCATTCTCTCTGCTGGGAGGGTATGTCCCTGACCCATCAATGTAGAGGAAGTAAAAAGCAAAATTATGAAAAAAGCCAAATTCAAAACAGCGTGCTTCATTTGTCGTTCTTTCAAGCTCCTTTTCTTTTTTTATGGCTTAAACCCGGTTTCTATCACCTACTTTTCACGGCCCCAGTGGAGTCATTTAAATATATATATGTATGTATATATATATGGGACAGTACAGTAGAAATTAGCACAACATTGTAAATCAACTATATTTCAATAAAATAAATTTTTAAAAATATATGGAAAGTAAAAAATAGTGGTCAGTTGAAATCATGAGTAAAATAATATGAAATTAATATAGAAAATAAATTCAGAAATCATACCATTTATAGTACAAAAAGGTTTTTTAAGAAAAACTTTATATTTTAAAACAAAATAGTTTTATGTTATTTATTTACACCCTTCTTCATTCTTAAAGGGTCTAAGGAAGAAATCAAAATAGGTGTGGAAATCACTTTTCCCAAGCACCTCCTGAACCTGCCAACATTGTAGCTAAAGTCTTGGTTGGCACTTAAACGTTGCTTTGATTCAGAATCTGTCATTTTTGTCTTGAAGAAACACAGAGGGATGAAAAGCAGCTCCAATTCCGATGGAAATAGTGCATTTTCAAAGTGTGCCATTTTCCTAGCAATCTTAGACTAACTGCTTCTGTCAGGTCTTAAAAATTCTTTGACTTTCAGATTATAAAATACTCAGAAATTTCACCGACCTATTGTACATTTAACCTGTCCTATCAAATATATTAACCAGTTTTATCTGGTCATATTAACAATAACAAAATTCTTTTTAATGCATATTTTTAAAAGTATTTGGGGCAATTGCTAATCACAGCAGTAGTAACAATCTCTTTCTCTCTTGGCCTGCACGAGTGAGTGTATGTGTATGTATGTGTGGTGTATTCTCAAGCTTAGCAGGTATAGTTCTTTCCATGATCACTATGTGTTGTGTGTCTGTGGGAACCTCAGGGCTGCAATCTAAGAGCTTGTGCAGAAGAATCCAGTAATTCCATGAAATTCCCTGCGAATGCATAAATGTCACTTCTCAGAGGTAGCCGGTCAAGAATGACTGTTCACAGCAGGTTTCTGAGGGTTTCTTTCTCATCTTTTGGAGATTAAGTGTAGTACTACTACATTGGGCATTAAGTACATCACCTTGAGCTTCATACAGTGAGTAAAAGTATCTTTAGAAACTGTATGCATTTCCAAGCATTCTTTATTTAAAGACTTTTATGTTTTTAAATGTTCAAGTTTTTAAAGTTTTAAAGCGTAAAGGTGACTGACAATATCAACCATATCATCCATCGTAGAACTAAGGTGCTTATAGGCATTATTAGCACAGATGAGTAAAATGTGAAAATGTGATGAACAGTACCCACCGGATTATGGAACGGTTTCCAACAAGAACAAAAAAGGAACGATTTTAGTGTAACACCGCCTTTAGGTGAGTATGTTAGGGTGTTTAATTTCATCTTATTCAAGATGAGGACTAGAAACCAGAAGAAGTATATGCAACGATCTATCACTGTATTGTGTCAGTAAAGTAGATACTTTGAAAGTTTTCGTTGCTCTGTATTTTACTTCTATGGGAATTTTAAAGCTCTGTTTGCAGGGAGGAGGTGAAGTGAATCATCTGTTTAACTCTGTCCCTCCGTGGGGCTGGCTGTGCCTTACTGGGCTGGAGGTTCTGTACGCATCACATATCCCCACTCTCACTAGGCTAGAGCATCCATCGGGGCAGATGCTGCATCCTCAGCTCCAAGCAGGAGTTCAGCACAGAGTAGCTGCTCAGGTAACACGTCTGCTTCGGGGGGGCCCAGAAGGTGAATCAGAATGTCTCCCCCCCACCACCAAAATAAAAAGGGCTTCCCTGGTGGCGCAGTGGTTGAGAGTCCGCCTGCCGATGCAGGGGGCACGGGTTCATGCCCCGGTCCGGGAAGATCCCACATGCCGCGGAGCGGCTGGGCCCGTGAGCCATGGCCGCTGAGCCTACACGTCCGGAGCCTGTGCTCCACAACGGGAGAGGCCACAACAGTGAGAGGCCCGCATATCGCAAAAAAAAAAAAAAAAAAAAAAAAAGAATGTCTCCCACTGCTGGCACTATGAAAAGCGCTACCTCGACATCAAGGGAAACAGATCTGGTCCTCACCTCTGAGACACAAGTCTGGCTGCAGATGTAAACAGCTAAGCCTGGAACTCTGCTATTTACTTAGCAAATTAAGCTGCCTTTGCTAATGTGTCTTCCTTCCTTTATTCTGGTACCAACAGTGGAACCCCTGCAGCCTCTGAGGCCCAGCGTGTTCTGATTACCTGGGTGGGGAAAGCGACCGGGTAGGCAGAGCAGACCCAGGTGGTCCTGAGCAAAGGTGGGAAATGCCCTGGGGGCCTCTGTGTTTGCCCAGACTCAGAGGACCCACAGTCAGAAGAGCTGCAGGAAGCCCCAAACCAGAGGGGAGGCACCTCTGAGGGTTGGATATGGGGACCGGGGGAGGGTGCAGGTGTGGGCCACCCAAGTCCTGGGCCACAAGCAGAGAGCAGAGCCTTTCCTGTTAGGGGCTGTAGATCAGGGTGGGCCTGTCGTGCTCCTGGAGCGGGGCTCAGCCTGGCTCGGTGACACCAGGCCTCTGTTCTGCTCAAGACACTTGGAGCCCCAATCTCACCACTCCCTGAGCTGACCCTCTCTCGTGCCAAGTCTTGCCTCCAAACTGGAGAATTTTGTCTTACAACTTGAAAGAAAAAAAAATAATCACAAAGAAACAAGAAGGAAGGGAGGGGCGTTTCCCTGGTGGCGCAGTGTTTGAGAGTCCGCCTGCCAACGCAGGAGACACGGGTTCGTGCCCCAGTCCGGGAATATCCCGCGTGGTGCGGAGCGGCTGGGCCCGTGAGCCACGGCCGCTGAGCCTGCACCTCTGGAGCCTGTGCTCCGCAACGGGAGAGGCCACAGCAGTGAGAGGCCCACGTACTGCAAAAAAAAAAAAAAAAAAAAAAAAGAAAAAGAAGGAAGAGAGGGAATACAAGGAGGAAAAAAGAAAAAGGAGGGGACAAAAATGGAGGGTTTGGGATGAAAGTGCTCCTCATGGGAACAATAATACTCCTCCCAAGGTGTTCTGGCTCTGGCATTCTTCCTGAACCCCTTCTAGTTCAACTACAGGAGCTTAAGAATTTTCCCTGCTGAGTCCTATCAGGGAATAGGAGGAAGTCAGCCTTTTAGGATACACATCACGCAGAACTTTCTAGATACAGATCAAGGTTTTGGTGCTGCCTGCAGAGGCTTGACATAGATACTCATAATTAGGAAAACACATCTATTCCTAGATTCCCCAAGTGCCACCCCCTCCTATCCTTCAAATTGTTTTTTGAAGGTATATGATTTAAACAGCTGTGCACACCTGTTAAAATGTCAGATATGAGATAACAGAAAGACGTGGGGAAAGGAGAAAAGTACCCATCGATAAAGAACTGCCCACCCTGTGCTGAATCCCACGGTAGGAGGAGGGGGTCTGCAAATTCCATTGCGCATCCTCTGGGGCAAACTCAAAGTTCTAGTTTAATCCCCTTACCTCCGTCCATGAGGTTCGCCCAGTAAATGACTCTGAACCCCTGGAGAATTCCATTCAAGGCTTCCTTGGGAAGTGTGGACCAGGATATTGATATGCTTTCTGGTGATGTTGCTATGGCTTGGACATTTTCGGGGGGGTAACTGGGCACTGAAATTAGATAAGTAGAATCTGTAATAACTGTGGGTGGTTTAATTAGCAAAGCAATATTGAATAAGCAACATTAGCTTAATATTTCAAAGTACAGGAAAAGAAAAAAATGCACTCAATCCCCCAAATTAAGGAAAAAAATGAGTACCATTTCTCTATACAAATATTATGATAACTCAGTAAAATGCAATGACTTCATATGACTTCCACTATCTCTCTTTCCAGAATAACTGCTTCACTTTTAAGCCCCAGGCTTATGGAGTTGAGAACACTTCTGATCCTATTGCATGAGTAAAACACCATTGCTGGTCTGGCTTATTTTCCCATTACCCTTGCAAGTTACTGTTGTAAGTTATATGTACTTTATACAGTACATCTCCTCATACTGAGTAATACCTGGCATGTAAATTGAAAGCCTCACTATTGAAAGTGCCAAAAAGCAGACACGTCACCGTATTCACTGTCCCATCCCCAGCAGGACCCCTTTCAATACTACACCATTCGTCAGAGGAAAGAGCGAAACTGGACTAGGATACAGGCTAGAAGGATATTTGAAGTATTTTCCAAGTGGGTTTATGCAAACCTTAAATGTCGTGGCTGGGAGAGGGGGCAAAACAGTGACTGAACTGCAAACATCAGTGAAAGATGAACATCAAAGTGAAAACCCAAAGGCCTATCTAACCACGCCTGCAAAGACTATGAAGATGGAAAGAAAATCCTGGACTTCTGGTTTCTAGCTGTCTAAGACTTCTCTCCCTGTGAAAACGGTCAGAAATTATAGATGTAAGTCACCATGTGTGTTCTCAAACCTATGACCCAGTGGCATGAGAGGCAACTGCCGCACAAGCTTGCTGCTGGAAGAATCTATCACCTACTCCTACAGCTAACCCTATATCTGACCTCTGCATCTAAAAGATGGTGCTTCTGGACACTAGGGCTCTCTCTCTTTTCAAGCAATGCTGGAAAATGTGAGCTCTTAGGTGGTCAAGGTGGGAGGGTACATTAATTCCTTATGGCCACTAGGGGGCGCTCAGTCACCGTGAGATTTGCTCCAAGGAAGCTTGCTCATTCCTGTTCTCTGGTCTCAGAATGCTTGAAAATAAAAAGCAATCAAAAAAAGAAAAAGAAAGAGAGAAAGAGAGAAAGAAAAGAAGGAAAGAAAGAAAGAAAGAAAGAGAAAGAGAGAGAAAGAGAAAAAGAGAGAGAAAGAAAGAGAGGAAGGGAGGAAGGAAGAAAGAAAGAAAGAAAGAAAGAAAGAAAGAAAGAAAGAAAGAAAGAAAGAGAAAGAAAAAGAAAAAGAAAAAGAAAAAATCCTCCTTTACATTGATTTGTGAGAAATTCTTAGAAAATCAGAGTTCTACATTCTGGCCAGACTGCTGCAGTCATAGGGAGAGCTGTGGTTTCACGCGGGAAAAGCCCACCTCTTGGGCTTGATGGAGAAGGGTGCTGAAAAAGGGATGGATTTGGCTTTGCAGTCAAGGTCTGTCAAGGGCACCGAACCAAGGCAGTCCACGAGTTAATCAGGGCAGCTTCCCCACCGGAACCCCCAGTCCCTGCCGGCCTGGATGCCATTGTCACTGCAAAGCCCGAAGGCGGCCACGCTCTGGGGACCCAGAGCAGCGGCTGGAACCTACCATCCTCGAGGGTGGTGGTGATGACTTCCTGAGAAGAAGGCCCCGTCCCGGCCCGGTTGCAGGCCTGCACCACCAGGCCGTACTGGGTGAACTTGTTTAGGTTGCTGAGGGTGTAAATCTCACTGTCCCCCGTGGTGTCGATACTGATGATGTTGAACTGGAAGTTGCCCCCAGTGCTGTACTCGCGGTAACCTATTTGGTAGCCACGGATAATCCCATTTTGCAGATGTTTCTTGGGAGCCTAAACAGGAAACAGAAGAATCACTAAAGAACACTGTTTGTGACTTGGTAAAAAACAATGCTATTTTCGGATGCTTTAAACCTGTTCGAAAGCCGGTTAATCCTACTGTATACCTATGGCCAAGCTACGGATTATACTCCATGAATAATTTGGATGTTGCAAAGTTACCAAGTAAAATGTGAGTAGCTAAACAATCAAATAAAAAAGAATACTCGAGGTGTGACAAGAGGAAAACCGGCACCTGCCCTCCTCTTAGGCAAATAGAAATGAAATCGAATAAGTGTGGAAATAATCGTAACAGGTGTGGCAACAGTAATAGTAATAGTAGCAGCAAGCTCATACCTAGAGGCTGCTCGTGGCCACGTGCTCTGCCTTTACCTGCGCGAATGAGCCCAAGCCTCACTGCAGCCCCAGGACATAGCACCACCAAGACCTTCATGGACACAGGAGGTCAGACATGAGGGACGGGAGGGGAATCCACCACAGAGCCTGTGCTCTCAGCCCCTCCCCATCATGCTGCCAGGACAGCCGACTTCTCTAAGTGGTGGGGAAGTTTTGAAAGATGGATTGTGTCTGTGGTACCTCTGCCTACGCCAACCATCACCTGGGGAGTCTGATGTTCGTGTTTTCATCCAGCAAAATCTACAGAACTCTGCCACATTGTTCCAGGCACTGGGGAACAGAAGTGATTTTTTAAAAAAAGGTCCCTGCCCTCATGGAGCTTATACTCTAATGGAATGTTCCAGAAAAAAGGTGTTTCCACGTCGAAAGCTGGATGTGAAGGGGATTCCACCCCTGGCAGGAGGGCAAACCTCTTTCATTAAGGCCTGAGTCATTCGGGGATCATTTTATGGTGATTTAAGCTGGGCAAGGTGAGGCTAGAGTTACGAGTCAGAAACAGAACAATTTTCACTGACACGTTGGACTTTTTAAGAATCCAGACTTTTTTCAAGTATATTTTAAGAACAACATCAAAGTGATGCTCTAAAGTAATAAAGGTGTGGTAGGCTTTCAGGCAACCAACAGCTATGTGTGTGTGTGTGTGTGTGTGTGTGTGTGTGTGAGCATGTGTATTTGTATTATGTCTGTGTGTGCATACGTGTGAGCAGATATGTGTATGTATGTGCATGTGTATGTGTACATGTGTATTTCAGTACAAACCGTGGATTAAGGTCTCTTGGGGCTCTGAAAAGCTTTCTGAAAGTGCTTACAATCCCATTGGAGAGAGGAAATACGCACTCAGGAAACTGCAGAAACATCTGAAGCGTTCAGGTGTGTGGTACTGGACGGTGAAGGCCAGCGGGCTTCTCGAAAGTGGCAAAGTGAGCGTGTCTGAAGCAGTCAGAAGATGCTGACCGCAGGCGGGGCTGGAGGGATGGCCAAGGCTCCGGAAGGGGAGGGAGGGTGTGGGGTGGGAGAGAGAGAGCAGCTGGAATGGATTGGGGCGGGGCTGCTGAATGCCCAGGGGTGAGGAATGGCAGACAGAGAGGATCTGCCCAGGATGGGGGTGGGGTGAGGCTGGACCACCAGCAGGAAGAAGGCAGAAGAAAGTCGGGAGCAGACAGCGCCATGAACGAATTCAGCAGATGCTTGTGGATTGCCTACCATGCCAGCCCCCCACGACATGAATGTCGCCAGCTGTCTTTGGGTGTTTGTCTGAGTTACACAAGGGCAGTAAAATCACATTTCTTTTTTCAGACGAGTTTCCTCATTTATGCTTTTCTTGGATCCCACTGCCTTTCTCAACAACTCATCTGATTTCAGGCATTTACATGGTGCTAATAGGTATCAAAGAAACAGCCTGGAAACCATTACTTCTGCAGTCAAGTTGGCAGTCACACGTTGACACAAAAGCACACCCTTTTCTTATTATAAGCAAGTGTCTATGCGCTCCTGCTTTTGCATTGGTGAACTACAACGTTTCACTCTGATTTAAAATTGGATCCAAAGATTTCAGATTTTGAGAATTCCATTACCTGGAATTTGTTTTACCTAAACCACTGAATTGCATTTGTATCATTTGATTAATTAGCAAAAGCAATTTCCCTCCAAAAGCCATGGATAAGTCAAATATAAAACAAAGATATTTCTCCTATTTCACAAAGTTTTTTAATGTTTAATATGGTCACCCAAATATAAAGGACTTTTTAAATTTAAAAAATACTCTAATTTTTCAACAGGCTCCCTGTGACGATTTAAGTCTCCCTGAGATGCCAAGTCAGGATCCCAGGAGAGGAGCTATGGAGTCTGATCAGGTAGGGGGGTGTAGGGAGTGGAGGCAAATGCCCACGAGAAAATGTTCACTCACAGCACCCAATTTAGCTGAATCTTCTACAAGCAGAGGGACCTGCTGGCTGACATTTCCCTTCCTGGGTTTGGGGGAATTAATCATGCCCGTGATTTGGTTGCACAGATAGGTGGGTGGAGAAATCTTCCTTTTTTCACTTTCTGAGGGTGAAAACACATTCTAACTGCTTAAATAGGATAGGCAACACAGCGGTTTTTGTTCTGTTCAGTTTAAATATTTTGTACAAAAGAAATAAAACATTCTTTACATTTTTCTTAGAACTAAATTTTAGTCCTGCTAATTCTGGAGTGACACGAAGGTTATTTTTGTTTATTAGATTCTTCTGCAAAATATTTTGCAGAAAATTATTTTAGTGTTTTTCTTGTAATGATAAAAGTATACAGCCACCATTCCTATGTAATCATTATTCAAATTCTGATATTTTTTTCTCTAAGTGAAATTGAAGTTTGTTTTTGGTTTTCACATGGTCTTCATACTCTATAATTTAGTGACTGATTATTTTTATTTAATATGCTATTATGATCATACTTTCATGTTTACTTCCAGTTTTTAAAAATCATATTCCATGTTTTGTTGAATCATTTTTCCAACAATTTTGTTCGGGATATTGTTTTGTAACTTATTTCTTACCGCACGTGAACCTCTGTGATACAGTGCATCTGTTTTTAAGTTTGTTTATTGGACTGAAGTCCCAGAAGTGGGACTTATTGGGTATCTTATTTCAAAAAGGTTGTGTTTCAGTTGACTGTTAATGAGATAGGATTTTTTGTTATTATTCTTTTAGATGTGAAATCCAATATGGTAATGCAAGGGACTGTGTTTATCACAATGAACAAAGAAGAGAGCTCTCTTCCAGTTTTCTTAATATTCTGATTATTTTTATTTATTTATTTATTTATTTTATTTTATGGGTGTGTTTGGTCTGCATTTCTGTGAGAGGGCTTTCTCTAGTTGTGGCAAGTGGGGACCACTCTTCATCGTGGTGCACGGGCCTCTCAATATCGCAGCCTCTCTTGTAGTGGAGCTCAGGCTCCAGATGCGCAGGCTCAGTAATTGTGGCTCATGGGCCTAGTTGCTCTGTGGCACGTGGGATCCTCCCAGACCAGGGCTCGAACCCGTGTCCCCTGCATTGGCAGGCAAATTCTCAACCACTGCGCCACCAGGGAAGCCCTTAATATTCTGATTTTGAAGAGGTATGTATGAATAGAGTGGTGAGTTATTTGAAGGTAGCAGTGGTTTCACACATTTCTTTCCAGGGCTCTAATACAATCGCTAGTTATCATGCAGAATGAATTGTTGCACCTGAGAAAGAAGCGATGGATTTTTCTTACAAATGAAATATGCACTTTTGATTCCACAGCATGCGGGCCCCCAGAGGTTTTGAAAACCATCTGAAAAGGATTGTGTTGCGGGAGAAATGGGGAGTGACTACTAATGGGTATGGGCTTTGTTGTGAGTGATGAAAATTTTCTAAAATTAGATTCTGGTGATGGCTGCACATCTCTGTAAACATACAAAAAAACATGGAATCGTACACTTAAAACAGAAAATGTGATGGTATGTTAATTTCATCTCAATAAAGCTGTTTTCATAAACGTTAGTGTGCTGAAATCATCTCTCAGTTATTTCTCTGTCTAATTCAGTTACAACAGTAGCTTCCTTCACCACGACCACAGTGAACACCACCAATCAATACTCACCACCTCTACCACCACATCTTCACCATCACCATCACCATCACCATCCCCACTACCTACATGCACACCACCCCCCCTTACCACCTCCACTACCTCATGCCCCCAAGACAGCCATCACTGTACATCACTGCCACCACCTCCATCACCTGCATCATCACCACCTTCATCACTGCCATCACCTCCATCACCAGCATCATCACCATCATCACCATCACCTCCATCACCAGCATCATCACCAGCATCACCACCACCACCATTACCCAATGCCACAGCCATCTCTCCCACCTTTACCACCATCCTTATCACCTCCTTCATCAGTAAATCACTGCCATACCTCCAATACATCCACCACCATCACCACTGACACTAACATTACCCTAAGTATCACTGTTACCACCATCACCTCCAACACTAACTCAGGGACAAAATCACTGCCACCAGTTACTACTATCCCTCCAGCACCTCCACCACCTCCATCACCTTCACCTGTTGAGCACTTGCTTTTCCCAATCAGTGTAATAGGTGAGATATATATCTCCCCATTTATCTTCACAACAACCCCAAGAAGTCTCATTATCCTTCTTTACAGATGAAGAAACTGAAGGTCAAAGAGGTTAAAAACATTGTAGAGTTGGAATTCTAACCCAGGTTTTTCCAAGAGATGTATTTAGTTTCCACCACTCACAGAGCCCCAGATAACTTTTCTCCTTTTTGCAGCACTTGCTAATTAGGTTTGTAAAGTTACACTAAGCAAAACATTTTTAATCAAAGAAAACTCTAGCAAATCACATGAAGAGAAAGTATTGTTTTCATGCACAAAAGTAAGCAACAATTCTAACTGTAACAGGCCAAGTTTAAGTTCTACTATTCATTTGTAGGTTGAATAGTCAGATGTAAATTTAGGAACGTGTTAACGTTAAAGAAATTCTTGAGGACATATTAGAAAACAGATCTCTTTTAAAAATCCATAAGTGCAGGGATTTCGTACACTAAGTGCAGGGAATTTATGGGCTGTGGTGCAAGTTCCAGCTTTTTTTGAAGAGACTCTGGGGACCTCTCTGAGTTACATGAATGACAAGCCAGCAGGGGAAGTGGGTATGGACCAGTGGAAGCACTTCAATCCATTTGTCTGGCAGTGGGCTTCATATCACCCTAAGACAAGTTAGTACCTAATACCCCTTACTTTAAAAGTTGTTTTGGACGATACTTTAAACATTCCTGTTTGGAGCATGTGCCTACTTGGAATAAAGGGAAACAGGTGGCTGATGTACAAAGAGAGAACATCCAGATGGGAAGGCAGTTGAGGATACTGTTCTCTGGCTGTTCAATAGCCTCAAAGAACAACTGATTAAGTGGGTCAAAAATAATTGTTTGCTTTCATGAACCTAAGAGAATGGAGTTAATGGTGAGGTAGGAAGAAACGTAGAAGAAGGAATCAGGTAGGGGTCTTGAAAAACATTTTGAATCTGGGTTGCAAGATACTGGAGAAGACAAGTATCCTAAGAAGCCACTTTGATCATGCCCTCCCTCTCCCCAAATCTCAACAGTGCCTATTGTAAGATTTGAGCCCTACAGGAGTCTTTCCAGACTAATGTCTCCTGGATATCTCTCCATCTAGGATTCTCTTTTACTGCTTGATTAAGCTTGGGGATTCCAACTCTCTTACACTTTCTCATCTCATGAAAGCCCCAGTCAGAGAATGAACTTCTTCCTTTTTCCACTATCGACACATGACTCACTCCATGGCCAGCTCCACTTCCAACTCATTGGGGAGCCTCCTTTGTCTCCATCCAAGGAGTCCTCTCCTTCCTCTGGTCTCCACTGGCACTCACCCATCCACCATCAGCTCAGCAAGAACTGGCCACTTCCATCTCCTGTATGGTCACCATTAACATATCAAATGTCTGGTTTCCAAGAACTTGACTGCAAGTGCCAAGAGCACAAGGGTTCCTAAAAAAAAGTTTGAAATCTGACCCACTGCCTTGTCCAAATCAAGACTTCAGCACAGTGGACATTCTCAAAAAAATTATTGTAGATAAAGAAGAGAATGGTTCTGAGCATTTATGAGGTGTAAAAAAATGATGGGTAAGAATGACCTTAGATTTATATCTTACTGAATAAAGATCTAATGGGCAGGGTATAAAGACGGAAGAGATGCCTGGACTCCAGACCCAGGATGCAGCTGTTGATCAGAGGCCTGGGTCAGTCAGTTCAGAGGGAGCTCTCAGGCAGTGTGCCCCAGCCTGGACGTGTGGGTTCAAGCTGAGAGCTGGCTTCCGTGCTGTCACGTAGCATGGCAGCCAATCTATCGAGATGAGAGATTTAGGCAGCATTGGGTGGGGTCCATTCCATTTCCCAGACCCCATCAGGGAAGAAAATAGCTTCTGAAGAGCCAATTTATCTGGACAAGGTTGTCCATTTTCGTTTCCTGCTTAAAACAAGGATTCCAGAGTTTATGCACTTGTCATCCAGCCAGTGGGTCATACATGCTTACAACAAGGATCAATGAAGACCGACCAACAGATTTATAGCAAACCTCTCCTGGCAACCAGCCCTCTTAATACATATTAGAGGAGGACATTGGAAAGTAAGTGATTGGGGGAAAGAAAACAAGCTAAAGTGAAGAAGGGCTCCCTTCACTCCATAGTCAAGAATTCAACAATCTGAGTGTCTTTCCATGCAGGCTGTTGCTGTCATTCACAGATGACTTTGATATGTGAGTGTTCTGGTTTTACCTTTTCTCAAAGCCCTTTGAATGCACTACTATTCTAAGAGAAGGCCTTAGCTCTCCACTGTTGTGTTTTTCTTGTGAGGATTCATTGTTTTCCCATGTTGAAGTTTCCTCTTCCTTTCCTTCACCTTTGCATCCAGGAATGGTCCAGATTTCTTTTCATTTGTCTCATTTATCTGCTGTCTGTGGCCCTCTCTTTCTCCCCTTCCAGCCCTGATTTTGTTTTTTCTCCTGTGGTTTCCCTAAACAGCTTTCTTTCACATCCATCCAGGAGCCCTTTCTCCAGCCTCCAAATCCCCCCCAGCCCTCACTTTCTTTAAGAAACCGTCTCTTTTGATCTCCATGACAACAGGAGCCCCGTGTCAATTTCCTTGTGTGGTTTGCAAGTGCCTGCATTTTACGTGTCCGCCAAATCAGCTTGTGAGCCACCCGTGGCTGGTTCTCCGCTCTTTATAGGGAGGGTAGAAACAGGGATGAGCAAATGCTCAGGGCACCAGTGTGTCTGTGAGTGATTAGAACAGGCACCTCATCTTCAGAAAACCACCAACCAGGTCCTGTTTCTGGCATGCTCCCCTCCCCCTCCCCACTGCTGGCGGGTGGACTTTCCTCAATGTCAGGGTCCATCCGTTGACCTGGAGAGCCCAAGGCATCCACTGCAGAATCCTGCATTCTGGGAACACTGTGTCACTCCGACGTGTTGAGTAATTCAGTTGAAAAATGATTTGAAACGTTTCCTTTTAGATTCCTCCAAATTCACTTAAAATGTAGTCTGTACTCATTCCCCTTTTATTACAGGGGTGGGGGACTGTCTTTTTCATCTCTGTGTGCTTCCTCCAGCCCCTTTCCCTGCTCCCCAATACAAACAGCATGAGCTCCATAACTTGTTCAGTGAACGGATGCATTAACTGTAACAGCCAGCAGCTGGTGCCTCTTCTAGACAAGGCATTGCGTGCAGGGAAGATGTGCAGTGAATCCCTGAGTAAAGTGGAAAGCGATGACGGCAGTGGTGAAGATTTGCACAAGGGGCTGTGGAAGGGAAAAGGAAGAGATGCCTTTTCCAAACAGGTGCAGGAGGATTCCCAGAGAAGGGGGGCAATGTTATAGGAAAGTAATAAGTGGACCCGGCCGCAGGTGGTGAGGGAATAAGAGATGGCTCAGGAATGGAGAGCAGCTCCAGCGACCCTTCAGGGAGGTACATGGGGTGACTGGGTGGTGGTGGCATGAGTGCAGGAAACCTAGGGAAATGCTGGGGCCCCACCCAGACCTGCTGACTCAGAAACACACGCTGGCTACAGGGAGGGCGTGCTGGTCTGTGTTTTAACAAGCCCTCCCTGGGATGCTGAGCAAGCTCAAGTCTGAGAACCACTGCAGTTGTCACTCAAAGTCATTAAAAGGTTTAGGATTGGCCTCACTTGGGATGGACTTGAGTTAAAAAGCAACGGCTGCACATTCCCCAATTTTTCAGGTCACCAATAACCCATTTTCCTGGTCTCTGCAGAACAGAAGGGGTTGAATGCAAGTAGGACTGTAAGCCCTCTGTGGTCCGGGAGTCACACAGCAACAAAGGGACCTCTTCACTGGGGGGCTGGGGTGGAGGGGAAACAGCTGCCTTGCTGAACAGAGCCCTGCTGGGGCTCCCCAGTCCCCGTGGATGGACAGCACAGCCTCTCTGGATGAATGGACCGTGAGTTCTCAGGGAGAGATGGCAGACAGAGGAGGAATCTTACATCGTTGCCTCAAAGCACATTTTCCTTCCTGTCTCTCTCCTTGGGTTGGCCTTCCATGGCCACTCTGCCATCCACGGGGGCTCTAAGTTCATTCTCTGCATTGTAGGTCTCCTACAAGGGATACGTGCGGCCATGTGGCTCCCTGCTCAATGTTATTGTTGGTCGAGAGACAGGTAAAGAGCCAAGGGGCCACGTGGTGTGAAACAAAAAGAGGACATGTGATCTGACAATGAGACATGCTTAAGTTACGATGAATGACAAAGTGTTTGAAGTGTGTACTATCTGGAGAGGCCAAGAACTTGGAATTGGAGCTGGATGGTCACCGTAGTCTAGTCAGACTTGGCAGCCAAGGAGGAGATGGTGACCAAGGGTATGCATTGGCTTGGAACACAAATGCAGAATTTGAGAAACATTTTGGAGAATATTATGGGATGAACTTAAGGCTAACTACTGTACAACAGGGTGCCATTTTTTCAATTCCTAAACTGTAGGGCAGCTCCCATTTCATTCACTCATTCACTCATTCATTCATTCATCCCACCAACAAACATTTGTTGAGTAGCTACTCTTGTTAAACCCCTTTCCCTTTTTGGAATTTTGCTGTCCTTTGCAAATCCCATTCTCTGGTAGCCACATAGAGCACTTCTCACCAGCCATAAAGGCTTATCCAGTGGTTTCTGCTGACGCCCTAACAAAGGAATTCACAGAAAATATGCAGACCAGGATTGGGTTTACCTATCAGCACTGAGGTCTCTAGGGACATTCCCCATCTAACATCAGGGCCTCTAGATGCTGTGCATCCTTCTTAAGGTTCTACGTCCAACTCAGGTAGCTGGTAAGGAGGGTATGGTGGCTTCCGAAGCTCAGAGAAGCTAGAGAAGACTTCTGAGAAAGAGACTTTGCCAGAAGGGTGATGGCTCAGTGTGCCAGAGCTTGGGAGTGGAATCAGTCAGAAGTGGCAAGGAGAGGGAGGTGCCCTGGGCTCAGAGCAGGGGAAGAGCAGGGAGAGGGTGAGGAGGGGGGCTGTGGAAGTTTCCATGGGCCAACGAGGGGTGTGGCCAAGGTCCAGCCAGGAAAGAATCCACCTAGAGACTCTGAGGTTCTGGGAGGCTGGTCCGGTACCTCTGAGCCTGCAGGTAACAGGAATTTAGGGAAAACAGGGGTTTGGTTTTGATGCCAAGAGGCAGTGTGTACTAGTCTGTGAGTATGAAGGCTGGGGTCCCAGCTATTTAGTAGAAGCTGAGTGATCCCAAAGGACTTGGCTTCCCCCATGCAGACAGGGGTATCCAGCCTAGAGGAACTCCCCTGGAGGGAAGGGGTGCCCCCGTGGCTGGCAGAGTGGCCATGGAGGGCCAGATGGACCCATCAATAGGCCACAGAGATTTAGGGGGCCACATCTGACCCAGATCTGCTAAGCTAGTGCAAAAGGCAGGGAAGAGTCCCATAGTGCTTTAAATCTCTGCCCAGAGGACCAATGAACAGGCAGCTATTGTGACGAGTTTCAATTGTATGTGGCTGCTTCTTTGGGTATCATCTTGGTTTATTAAACATGGTTGACAAACTGTGGTCCTGGGGCCAGGTCCTTTAGCCACTTGTTTTTATATAGCTCTTAACGAAGAATGTACATATTTTTTACATATTTTTAAATGACTGCAAAAAATCAGAAGAGGAAGAATAGTGTGTGACAGGTGAAAATTATACGAGCTTCAAATGTCAGTGGAGCTGAGTCAGGTTTTACTGGAGCCCAGCTGCATATCTGCGGTGTCTGCTTGGAGCTACAGTGGCAGAGTTGAGGGGTTGTGACAGAGACCTCATGGCCTACAAAGTCTAGATTATTTGCTTTCTGGCCCTTGACAGGAACAGGTTGCAGACCCCTGTAGGACACAGTGTTGTGGACAGAAGCTGCCTGCAGGGTGAGATCCACTCTGTGGGCTGGAGGTTGAAGGCAGGGAGGGATGTGGGGAGATGATCAACGGTGGAAGGAGAAGCACCTCCGAGGGGGCGGGGGTTGGAGAAAGACCGGGGTTTGGGCCAAAGGAGAGTCAGTGATCCTCCTTGCTGGGATGTCAAAGTTCTAGCCTGTGTTCTATCAGAAGACAAAGAATGCCTGCATCCACAGTGGACCTTTGGTCCTGGGTATGGTACCTGCCATCTACACCTCAGTGATGGTCCTAAGCATAAGCATAGGATGGCATTGCTCCTGCAGAGCTAAGTAGAGTCTCTTGTCTGTACTTGGGTAATGAAAGGCTTTGGCCTCAATTAAAGGCATCAACACTCATGAATGGGTAATGGAGGAAAAGAACATTGAAAAGCATCTAATAGGCTACTCTGCCCTGTCAGGAACATGCTATAAGCATTGGGACAAGGGCCCCCCCCACCCCCAGGGACGGCTCTGGTCTGAAGTGGGGGGATGGGCCTGACACATTCCCAGGAGCAAAGAGAGCCACTGATTCTGTCCATACCCCCGGGAATGACAGCACCCTTTCCCTACGTCGTATTTTCCTTCTTTGAGAATCCTCACTTCTAGGAGTCATTGAGAACATGCCTCCAGAATTCTTCTGTTATTTATATAAAGACAGGGCTTATTCCCACTTTAGATTGTGACAGGGAGAGAAAATGAGAATGAAAATATACTTTTAAAAAGTAGCATTATTCTATTTCCTGTATTTCTGTGATTCCTCAAAGCACAAGAAACATTTATGTTTGGACTCAACATTTTCAAAAGAATGTACCAATGGAAGGACTCCATCATAGGAACTGAAAGGATGTAAAATCAGTTTTCAAAAATTTTAATACGAAGAGGAGATTGACCTTTAAAAAAAACTGTGGATGATTACCTAGAAATAGAGTTAGTTGGTTACATCTTAGTGAATTAAATTAAATTTACTTGTATTAGTGAAATGAATCTGAAAGCATATGTTGTACTTTTCTGTCCTACCCCATGTAACCGTGAAAATGGAATGTGGAAATTAGATGCCCAAAGTCTCCCAAAGCAGTTGACTCCTGCTTTCCCGGCTGGAGTTCTTCCTGCAACAGACCCAGAAGAACTTGGTCCAGCTTATTTTAAATGATAAAAGTAACATCGCATTTCTTCCCTTATCTTAGGAGACATGTCCATATTGGACAGATGTTTTCCTTTTATTCTTTGATTTTTCATTCTAACACCTGTGCCCCATTTACTAATTTATCTATCCTATTTGATTTCTCTGATAAGATGGGAAATGTCGCCAGCAAGATGGCTTAATGATGGCTTTCTAAGAAAATTAAGCACATTAGTAAATCAATGAAGGTAGAACATACCCTCACACCATATACAAAAATACTCAAAACGGCTTTAAGACTTAAACGTAAGACATGACACCATAACACTCCTAGAAGAGAACATAGGCAAAATATTCTCCAACATAAATCATAGCAATGTTTTCTTAGGTCAGTCTGCCAAGGCAATGGAAATAAAAGCAAAAATAAACAAATGGGACTTAATCAAACTTACAAGCTTTTGAACAGCAAAGGAAACGAAAAGACAACCTACAGGATGGGAGAAAATATTTGCAAACAATGTGACCAACAAGGGCTTAATTTTCAAAATATACAAGCAGCTCATACAACTCAACAACAACAAAAAAACAAACCACCTAATCGAAAAATGGGCAGAAGAACTAAATACATATTTCTCTAAAGAAGACATAGAGATGGCCAACAAACACATGAAAACATGCTCAACGTTGCTAATTATTAGAGAAATGCAAATCAAAACTACAGTGAGATAGCACCTCACACTGGTCAGAATGGCCATCATTAAAATGCCTACAAACAACAGATTCTGGAAAGGGAGAGAAGGGAACCCTCCTAAACTGTTGGTAGAAACGTAAGTGGGTGCAGTCACTGTGCAAAACAGCATGGAGGTTCCTCAAAAAACTAAAAATAGAGCTACCATATGATCCAGCAATCCCACTCCTGTGCATATATCTGGACAAAACTATAATTCAAAAAGATAAATGTGCTATAATTCAAAAAGATACATGTTCATAGCAGCACTATTCACAATAGCCAAGACATGAAAGCAACCTAAATGTTCATCAACAGATGAATAGATAAAGCAGATGTGGTACATTTATACAGTGGAATATTACTCAGCCATAAAAAAGAACAGAATAATTCCATTTGCAGCAACATGGATGGAACTAGAGATTACCATACTAAGTGAAGTCAGACAAAGACAAATATCATATGATATCACTTATATGTGGAATCTAAAATATGACACAAATGAATTTATCTGTGAAAGAGAAACAGACTCACAGACATAGAGAACAAACTTGTGCTTGCCAAGGGGTAGGGGGGTAGGGGAAGGAAGGACTGGGAGTTGGGATTAGCAGATTCGAACGATTATATATAGAGTGAATAAGCAACAAGGTCCTACTGCATAGCATAGGGAACTATATCCAATATCCTGTGATAAATTATAATGGAAAATAATATATAAAAAAGCATATATATGTATAACTGAATCACCCTGCTGTACAGCAGAAATTAAGACAATGTAAAGCAACTATACTTCAATAAAAAATGAATAAAAAAAGAAAATTAAGCACATTAAATAGTGTATATTCATTTATTCACTCACTCAATGGGTGCCATTCAATTCACTTATAATGCTGAAGGCCATATTCACTTTAGTTTGGTCTTCTCATTTGTTCTTTGTGAAAAGTAGGGCTAGTATTTTATGAGAGCCAGTAAAACTACATACGAGCCAGTCTTTTGAATACTTTTATTAAAATTGCTACCTATCCGTCTATCATTTAAATTATTTAAAATAAAAATTTTATTGATTAATTTTTTGGCTGGGCAGATTTCATGATATTTACATTTACTGGGAGGTATTTGTTATCAGAAAGGACTGTGCTGTCCAGAGCCATCAGAGGGGCCGGCATCCAGGGTAAAGAGAAGAATCGGGGCTGTTATTCACTGAACCAAACTCATATCCTCAAATGCTCTCCCAGTCTCCATCCTCCGTGGCTGTCAAGACAGTGCTGGGAGATGAGTACAGACAAGGCTATGCTGTTGCAATGGCTACTGTTTGTCTATGACTTAATGAAAAGGACACTCAGATCGGACATAGTGGAAGGATTCGAGCTTCAGCAATGACAAACCAAGTTACTTGCTCAAGATCATTTTTACTAAATGTAGATGGGAGAGTAATATCTAATTATGTTGAAGTCTAATCCAGCACTTTCTGTGTATCAGAGTATCCTTATTATATGTAATTTACTTGCTGTAGATGCATTTAAATTATGCTAATCCTACTTTATGCATAATGTAATGAAATACTGTCAAGTTATACTTTTTCATATACTCTTTATGTTCACTGCAAGTGTTATATATTCATAAAGGATGACACTAAGTTTTCATGGCTAAATTATGCATAGTGTAATTGTCAACAGACAATTAAATAAATTTTAATATTATCCTGACCATAAGCAATTTTTACCTTAATGTCCCAACTTTAGAAGCCAATCCACTTGTTAAATGTGATGATGTACTAAATAAAGACCTATGGCTGGTCCCCAGTAAATGTCCAAAATGCTCTTTCAGTTCCAACCTCATGATTCCTACTCACTATTCTTGTTTGCATTTCTGATAATATGTACCATCAGTCAAGGCAAAAATACCATCCTTACCTCCTAACTTATTGTAACCTAACAGTTCATAACTTGTTTGTTTGTTTATTTATTTATTTATGTTAACATCTTTATTGAAGTATAATTGCTTTACAATGCTGTGTTAGTTTCTGCTGTATAACAAAGTGAATCAGCTATCCCTATACATATATCCCCCTATGCCCTCTCTCTTGCATCTCCCTCCCACCCTCCCTATCCCACCCCTCTAGGTGGTCACAAAGCACCGAGCTGATCTCCCTGTGCTATGCGGGTGCTTCCCACTAGCTACTTTACATTTGGTAGCATATGTATGTCAATGCCACTCTCTCATTTTGTCCCAGCTTACCCTTCCCACTCCCCCGTCCTTAAGGCTATTCTCTATGTCTGCATCTTTATTCCTGTCTTGCCCCTAGGTTCTTATGAACAATTTTTTTTCTTTTTAGATTCCATATATATGTGTTAGCATACTGTATTTGCTTTTCTCTTTCTGACTTACTTCACTCTGTATGACAGACTGTAGGTCCATCCACCTCACTACAAATAACTCAATTTCATTCCTTTTTATGGTTGAGTAATGTTCCATTGTATATATGTGCCACATCTTCTTTACCCATTCATCTGTCAATGGACATTTAGGTTGTGTCCATGCCCTGGCTATTGTAAATAGTGTTGCAATGAACATTGTGGTACATGACTCTTTTTGAATTATGGTTTTCTCAGGGTATATGCCCAGTAGTGGGATTGCTGGGTCATATGGTAGTTTTATTTTTAGCTTTTTAAGGAACCTCCATACGGTTCTCCATAGTAGCTGTATCAATTTACATTCCCACCAACAGTGCAAGAGGGTTCCCTTTTCTCCACACCCTCTCCAGCATTTATTGTTTGTAGATTTTTTGATGATGTGTGAGGTGATACCTCATTGTAGTTTTGACTTGCATTCCTCTAATGATTAGTGATGTTGAACATCCTTTCATGTGTTTGTTAGTAATCTGTATATCTTCTTTGGAGAAATGTCTATTTAGGTCTTCTGCCCATTTTTGGATTGGGTTGTTTGTTTTTTTGATATTGAGCTGCATGAGCTGCTTGTATATTTTGGGGATTAATCTTTTGTCAGTTGCTTTGTTTGCAGATATTTTCTTCCATTCTGAGGGTTGTCTTTTTGTCTTGTTTATGTTTTCCTTTGCTGTGCAAAAGCTTTTAAGTTTCATTAGGTCCCATTTGTTTATTTTTGTTTTTATTTCCATTTCTCTAGAGGTGGGTCAAAAAGGATCTTGCTGTGATTTATATCATAGAGTGTTCTGCCTATGTTTTCCTCTAAGAGTTTTATAGTGTCTGGCCTTACATTTAGGACTTTAATCCATTTTGAGTTTATTTTTGTGTATACAAAAATAAAAGAATTTCATTCTTTTACATATAGCTGTCCAGTTTTCCCAAGCACCACTTACTGAAGAGGCTGTCTTTTCTCCATTGTATATTCTTGTCTCCTTTATCAAAGATAAGGTTACCATATGTGCGTGGGTTTATCCCTGGGTTTTCTATCCTGTTCCATTGATCTATATTTCTGTTTTTGTGCCAGAACAATACTGTCTTGATTACTGTAGCTCTGTAGTATAGTCTGAACTCAGGGAGCCTGATTCCTCCAGCTCCATTTTTCTTTCTCAAGATTGCTTTGGCTATTCGTGTTCTTTTGTGTTTCCATACAAATTGTGAATTTTTTTGTTCTAGTTCTGCGGAAAATGCCATTAGTACTTTGAGAGGGATTACATTGAATCTGTAGATTGCTTTGGGTAGTAGAGTCATTTTTCACAATGTTGATTTTTCCAATCCAAGAACATGGTATATCTCTCCATCTGTTTGTATCATCTTTAATTTCTTTCATCAGTGTCTTATAGTTTTCTGCATACAGGTCTTTTGTCTCCCTAGGTAGGTTTATTCCTAGGTATTTTATTCTTTTTGTTGCAATGGTAAATGGGAGTGTTTCCTTAATTTCTCTTTCAGATTTTTCATCATTAGTGTATAGCATAATTAGTGTACAGCAAGAGATTTCTGTGCATTAGTTTTGAATCCTGCTGCTTTACCAAATTCATTGATTAGTTCTAGTAGTTTTCTGGTAGCATCTTTAGGATTCTCTATATATAGTATCATGTCATCTGCAAACAGTGAGAGTTTTACTTCTTCTTTTCTGATTTGGATTCCTTTTATTTCTTTTTTGTCTCTGATTGCTGTGGCTAAAACTTCCAAAACTAGGTTGAATAAGAGTGGTGAGAGTGGGCAGCCTTGTCTTGTTCCTGATCTTAGTGGAAATGGTTTCAGTTTTTCACCATTGAAAATGATGTTGGCTGTGGGTTTGTCATATATGGCCTTTATGATGTTGAGGAAAGTTCCCTCTATGCCTACTTTCTGGGTTTTTATCATAAATGGGTGTTGAATTTTGTCAAAAATTTTCTCTGCGTCTATTGCGATCATATGGTTTTTCTCCTTCAATTTGTTAATATGGTGTATCACATTGATTGGTTTGTGTATATTGAAGAATCCTTGCCTTCCTGGAATAAACCCCACTTGATCATGGTGTATGATCCTTTTAATGTGCTGTTGGATTCTGTTTGCTAGTATTTTGTTGAGGATTTTTGCATCTATGTTCATCCGTGATATTGGCCTGTAGTTTTCTTTCTTTGGGACATCCCTTGTCTGGTTTTGGTATCAGGGTGATGGTGGCCTCGTAGAATGAGTTTGGGAGTGTTCCTCCCTCTGCTATAGTTTGGAAGAGTTTGAGAAGGATAGGTGTTGGGTCTTCTCTAAATGTTTGATAGAATTCGCCTGTGAAGCCATCTGGTCCTGGGCTTTTGTTTGTTGGAAGATTTTTAATCACACTTTCAATTTCCGTGCTGGTGATTGGTCTGTTCATATTTTCTATTTCTTCCTGGTTCAGTCTCAGAAAGTCGTGCTTTTCTAAGAATTTGTCCATTTCTTCCAGGTTGTCCATTGTATTGGCATAGAGTTGCTTGCAGTTCATAACTTGTTTATAACCTAACTGTTCTAAAACAGAACAGGGAAAGTGTCTGTCCTCAGGTATCTTGTATTATGCCAGGTTCATCCAGGCTTCATGTGAAGTTTTCAGGAGAAACCATCTGAAAGGACTGCAGGCTGATGAATGGAGTTGGCCTTGCTCTGAGTCCTTAGTTGAAGTTCAGTTTTTGTCTTGTCAGGGTGAATCAGCTGAGAGGTCCAGCCTTTTCCCTGGGATGGAATGGGGACAACCCTTCTAGGCTGAGTCTCAGCTAGCTTGTCTTCCCGGAATGCCCAGGTGTGAGCCTGCATCCCATACTCTTGGTGGCTCAGCAGCCTTTGGAAAGCTGGCCAGCATCTTCTTGCTGCCCTTTGAGGCTGGGAACTAAGAGGACTGCCTGCTTAGCTTGGGAGGCCAGCCAGGACCTTTAGGGCAGGCAGATTGGCAGCTCTGCTCTGGGACAGAGAACTGGGGTCCTAGGAAAAAGGCCAATCACATGGCTAAACCAAAAGGGCTAATCTGATGGAGAGTTGCGGAGAGAGGCAGAACATATTCCAAAGAAGCAACTAAGCAATGAATGGTTTTATGAAAGGGATCTGTATATTTTATACATGTACAAAAACGTAAGATCCTAATATAGTCATGTACGGCTTTTGAAGGTGTCCAGAGGTCTCCAAAGGAAAGGTGCCCCCTCTATATATGCATATTTTAACATGAAGGTGAACAGTGGAGTGGTTCATGTATTTATTTAACAAATATTGACTGCACTTCTCCTGAGAATATAACAAACAAACAAAATATGCCCTCTACCCTCATAGAGCTTACAGTTTAGTCAATCGTAAGAAGTTAAGAGAGAATAATCGTACTCCCTGTGGATGACCGAGAAGTTTTGAAATCGGCTTGGGGTTTTCTTCTCTCACTGCAGGGGAAGGAGGTAAGAGTTCTTAATATGAGAAGAGCGGACAGTTCCTTCTCTATTTGTCAGGCATACTGGTCATCAGGATTCTTAATAAAACTGCAGAAAATCTAACTCTAGAACCAATTGATTAGTTCATAAAAGAAATGTAAATTCCGTAACTGTTTCACAGCCTAAGGATTAAAGCAAGAGTTTAAAAATTAAGTAAAATTAATTTCAAGGCAACCCTTTTGAACTTCAACTGACTCAGGAAAGAAAGCTGTCGACTTACTACTCCAGATATGCTAAGGTTAAGTTTACAATTTGGAAAGAAAGTGGTAGCAAGTAAAATGTACAGGTTACCTATTTTCTTTAACCTCGGTGGGGTTGGGGAACATTTATAACATGAGGTTGGAAGGCTTTGGAAGAGGAAATCATAGCTGTTGAACCTTTCCATGTACAAGTGCAATATCGTCATTCAAGGTACTTTAGCTCATCAATTGCTTTGAAGCCCGGCAGGCAAAGTCAGATTGCCAAGGTAGGTAGGGGTCCTTTGACAGTCATGAGCCCTCAGATCTTGGGCAAACCCCTGTAACCTGAGGAGGTTGTACAGAACTGGGTATACCCAGCACACAGATCCAAAAGGATAATGCATGTAAGAATTGAGCAGAGCGCCTGGCAGAGAGCAAATGCTCAGGAAGACAGGTTTCCCAGGAAGCCCAGCCAGGAAATTCCAGTGCTAGAAGGTGCTCCTTTCCAGTGGGGTATTCCTTTCCCTGGAGGAAGAGGGATTTGGATGTAGAAGTCAAGTGGCGTCTGCAGTTTATTAAATCATTGCTATGAAGATCACTGGCAATAAGGCAGTTTTGTTTTTAAATGACAAACTAAGCCATTTTCCCATCGTAAGAGCTCTTCTCTGAAACATATACTAGATTGTAATGATGCCTCAATTACTTGGAATTATTGGGGATTGTGGAGGTGTGGGGCTTTAGTTAAAAGTATCCTTCAGATTTCTAAAATTTAATGAAATCCCCAAATACCCAGTGTTCATATTTTATGGAAATCACGTGTCTTCGGCAATGTTATTCATTCTAAATAAAATCTCAGTCAGAGAGGATGATACGGAAGGGCAGGAAAGTGGCAAAATCATTCTCAGGATTTTTATCCGGAGTCAGTTTGTTTTCAGCAATGCAATATTTAAGCAGTGGACAATTTCATATTTTCAGGGTAGCCTATGGCTCTAAAAGATTTCTCATTCAAAACAAAACAAAACATGTACGTCAATAGGAAAAAAAAGTCTCTGCCTTAAGTTGCATACTCTGGGTAAATGTTTTGAGATATCTATAGTAATTAAATATTCCAAACTCTGGGAGTTTTATTTAATGAGCATATGTAAATAGCCTTCAAACTGTCCTTAATTTGCATAAAATGGGATCAGTTGATTCTGAGACTGACCAGAAGTGAAGGTGACAGGGACTGTCAAAAGAGACTCGTTCGTTCTGTCAGTGTTTTTATACTTAAGCGACAGACTAAAATCTGAATTTTCTGAAAAACCAAAGAACTCTCATTTAGTTTTACAATTTTCAGGTACTTGATCAAATACGTGGTTATCAGTAATCCGTAGCCTTCAATATTCTTTCTGATTTTGAATAACCCCAGCAGAAACATGCAGTAAATTGTATTTACTTATGCAAAAGGCTTATGCAAACTTTCTGTTTTTCAAGGCGTGTGGAGCAAGAGCTAGGAAGTGAACTTTTATTATCATTTACCTAATTTTTATTTTACTTAGAACTCTTTCTTTATCTCTTGAGTTCTTGTTAAGGCACTGCTTAGCAACTTGAAGTAACTCAAAATATGTAAAATTACGGAAGAGCCCTGTCTGAGCCTTCATCTTCCATAATATAGACAAGTTAATATGGTCCCTGTTCTTGGGCATCTTCCTGTGGGCTTACATTTAAGTGACGCTCGGATGCCCATTTCCTCTAAAATGTATCACACTTTTACTGGATCATTACTACCATTTATTTTGCAATCAATTAGAGTAGAAACCCGCGTGCAGAATGGCTGGTCTATCTGGGACACTGAATGTGGGTACAGTGGTCCACCACTGTACACTCCGGAGTATTGTACTGTAGCATGAATTAGACTCTTGCCATCTTACAGCCTGGTTTTGGGAGATCCTAAAAGCTAGGGGGCCTTCTCCATGGCAGTTTCTGAAAGACATGTGCTTCAGAGGCTAGCGCGACACAAGCACTTGTTATTCACATACGCCCTCATTCATTCATTCATTCACACAGACCTGCCAGCCACGAGGATCAAGGATAAATAAGACCCTCCCTGTCTCCAAGAGCTCACAAAACAGCAGAGGAGATGCGACAAAATGGACTGTAGAAAGCGTGTGACAGGGATCTCATGGGGCTATCTCCCAGAATCATGGGTAACACAAAGGGTCGAACAATTAATTTGGAGATTTACACATCTTCACCGAGGGAGTCAGGCAGGACCAGAGCCCTGAGTAAGCAGGATGGGACAGGTGGGGGGGGAGGGGGGATGCTACAAACATTGAGAGCAGCAATGACAGCTGAGAAGAGAAGAGGACAGCACGGTCCCCTAGAACTGGGGGAGGAGAGGGTGGTAAACCTGAGACAGGATGCTGCAACCTGATGCTGGTGGCTGGGCTGTCCTCTGGGGTTTGGTCTATAGCCAGTAAGGCATGTGTAACCTCTGGTGGACTTGAAAACTTAAACACCTGAAACAACTTTTCTTTGGTGAAAGAAATAACCAAGTTAAGCAGGAAAAGTTGTTAATTTCGTTCACTAGAAGGTGTCTGTTACAACAGTGTTGCTTGTACAGGGATAATTAAACAAATTTAACTTCTGTCTCTGATGTTATGAAACGTCTGCCAAGCTGCCCCTGACCTTTAAGAGGTTTAGTGTCTAAAATGGCTATATTCCCACCCAAAGCCCAGAGCCGTTCTTCCCTCTATCTCATGTCTCTTCATTGAGCACATCTTTTACTTCTGATGAGTTTTCTTGTGACCCTCAATGAGTTTCTGCCTCAGTCCCCCCAGTATTTCCATCCTGGCTGACAGGTGTGTGGCCCCCTCCTTGGGCTAAAACAGTTTCTTCCTCTTTCTTTACTTCTTTCTCCTCCTCTCCTATTAGCCTCTTTACCCAAGATGTAAATCTGGGACTTTAACGCCATAAAATAAAGGCATATTTTATGTAATACATCATACTTTGGATTACCTAGACTCGTATACAGTTTGGTTGAATCAGTGACACACTTTCATGATGCAATCAGGCCAGTGTGAAATGACAGCCAATCAACGAGCAGCCCCTACTCCACTCAGTGGTACCCACATCCTTTTCTGCAGCCTGCTACCCTGTGAGAAATCACGGTTCCATGAATAGGACAGCAAAACCAGTTCACAGTCTCGTGGAGGTGAGGCCTCCTTTCAACAGCCCACGACTTGTTCATCCTTTTGACATTCAGAAGAAATTTAACTGCAACCTACTGACTTTTCCTGCTGCTTTTCTATGGAGACAGAAAGGATGCAATGGCTTTTAAAGCCTCTGAAGTTTCTATTTTTAGTTATAAGAGCTCTGGGGACAGACACCTCTCTCCTGCAGGATCCAGAAAGCTCTAGGGGCCACCGTAATAGCTTTTCAGTGGCAAAAGGCAAGAGAATGCGGAGGGCTGGTGGAGGAAACTTCCCAGTCTTTAACACAAGACAAGAGTGAGTCAGCATTCCATTTGCCCAGTGGCTGGGCTGCGTGTGGGGCTGTGGCTTGCTGAGCGCCTTTCATCGCGCAATGTGTGATGCTCACAGCTGGCGGATGTGCTCACAAAGACGAATGGCCCCCTCCCCACCTGGCTCGGCCTGCCCTATCTGAGCAGCTGAACAGTTGCGGTGTGTTGCCTGCTAGAATCACAGCTCAGTGGCCGGGCTGTAAAAAGACAGCACAAAGGGGCTTGCTGCCCTACTGTGTGTTAACACCCAAGGTGATGTCCACCCCAAACTTGAAAAACCTTTTCTTTTTATTTGTTATAGAGGCTGGTCATTTTATGAAAGAGCTGTTGCTAGAAGGAAAAAACCCAACAAGTGGTGCAACGAATAAGGTTTTTAATGGGACCGAGAGGTGGGCAGTTTGAAGACCTCACTGTGGCTCTTACCTTCCTCTCTGAGTGAGAACACAGAAAAAATGGCGAGGAGGGAGGTAAGAAGAGAACATGTGTGATGAGAGAAACCCAGAAGTGGAAAAGTAAGTGCAGCTTTACAGACGTTCTGACCCAGTAACAGCATTCTAGATAAAATGGAATTTGGGCTAAGGCAGTTGGCTCCAAGACCACATGAAGGGGGTGACTAATTCTCAAGCAGTTTCACCCACCACGTCAGTGACTTCAAGATCCCTGGGGCAGCACTGCCTAGTGTGCTGGTTTGTGATGAGCTTGGGCCAGAACATCAATCAACACTGTTTGCTTCACTGAGAAAGTTTTGCTAAGAAAAACATGTCTGCCGGAGGAAACAGCATGCTGAATGGTGTGCTTGTTTGCATTGTGGCTCACGCTTTCTCTCCCAGCAGCTGGCAATGAGCCCTCAGCTCACCAGCAGCCAGTCCGCATCTGCTGGCCATGCTAGAGGGACCACTGCCTGGGACGGCAGCTGGCCCAGCCCCGCCCCCCTTCCCTGGGTGTGTGTGAGGCCACCGCTAGCTGGGGGCACAGCAAGGACCTTTTTCCTCCCTGCCACTTGGTGGGCTGTCTACCACACCATGATTTGTCATTTAGGAAAAGCAATTAGGAAAAGTTTCCACGGGGATGAATTAACGAGCGCAGTCATGCACGTCCATTTCCCGATTTGCGAGTGCAGAGCAGCGCTTAGGACACGATCACGATTCAAAGACTAAAAATAAGGCCCCCAAACTTCACTCTCTGTAGATACAGAAGTTGCTGTAAATGTATTCAAATGTGGATACAAATGCTGGATTTTAATAAAAGGGCTTTTAATCTAATTCTGCCACATAAAAGTTTCATATGTATAAATTTGCTGTACACCTGAAACTAACACAACATTGTAAATCAACCATACTCCAATAAAAATTGAAAAAAAAAAGGCGGGCTTCCCTGGTGGCGCAGTGGTTGAGAGTCTGCCTGCCGATGCAGGGGACACAGGTTTGTGCCCCGGTCCGGGAAGATCCCACATGCCGCGGAGCGGCTGGGCCCGTGAGCCATGGCCACTGAGCCTGCGCATCCGGAGCCTGTGCTCCGCAACGGAAGAGGCCACAACAGTGAGAGGCCCGCGTACCGCAAAAAAAAAAAAAAAAAAAAGGCATCACAAGGCACGATGCCTTGGCATCATAACACTTAACGTGAGTGAAGTGCTCTCCAGCCCCCATGGACAAAGTGCCAAGAAGACAAGTGTTTGCTGGGTTTACCTTCCAGGTGACCCTGATGCTCTGGGATGAGATGGGCTCCAGGTGAACTTCCTGAGGTGGGCCGTCAGGA
Source organism: Mesoplodon bidens (assembly GCF_964165515.1). Taxonomy (NCBI): domain Eukaryota; kingdom Metazoa; phylum Chordata; class Mammalia; order Artiodactyla; family Ziphiidae; genus Mesoplodon; species Mesoplodon bidens. Next base: position 5,903,718 of record NC_138161.1, on the reverse strand, counting down.
GCTGTAAAGACCAAAACCCACAGACCAGTTAGAGATGGTTTCCAGAGCAAATAGGAACCCACACGACAATACACAGGCCCAGAAGACACGCCACAGCAGCTTTAGTGGGAAAACCTATTTTGCAGAGTCACTGCATACAACGTTTACCTCGTGCTCACTCGCTCCTAGAAAAAATAGATGCTGAGGACCCATCCTCGTATTCTTCCTCACCTTGTCCTTGACAACTTGATGAGTAAACCTCAGGTTAATAAACCCATAAAACAGGAAGTTGTAAAACAACATTTCTTTGATAAAACTCTAGGGTGGCTGCTGAAGACCCCTCTCCTTCCTTTGGAAGTTTTGTTTAGTGACGTGCATTGAGGCCCCTCAGGATGCTCAGGGCTACTTAGGGAAGAGAAAAAAAGGCTTCTGAGTCTCTTTGATGGCTTTAGTTCTCTACACTTTCCAGTGGGAAACTCCTATTAACCTGGGGCTACAGCCACAGAGGACAGACACAGTGGAAGAGTAAAACAAAGCATGCAACTCACTCCAAATTATTTCCAGTGGTTGCAGGGGGGCCACTTACCTCCCAGGGACAGTCAATCACTAGGTACTAGGGATGTACCCTGTACTACATACACAGCGTGGAACTTAGAGAGAGGAGACATCCCTGTCCAGCAAGAGTCTGTAATCTAATCAGAACACCGGGCCAAGCACACAGAGAGGAAGATGTGGATACAACACAGCACATACTCAAGTGTCTTCGGAGAAATGGAAGCAGACAGTAACCCAGGGGTCAGCAGGGAGAGACCCCACTGGGTGATCACATATTGTCTGAAGGACAGTTTTTCAATCCCTGCTGAGCTACAAATGGCCATTTCTGTGGACGTGGAGATGCCAGGAGCACTGGAGATGAGAAATCAGGAATGGCGAACGGAAACCAACCTGAAGGGTTTGGAAGTGAGAGGAAGGGGAAAGAGAAGGGTCATTTTAGGGGAGATGCGAGAGCAAGGGAAACATGTTTTCTGTTTTTCAGAGAAAGAAGTTTTGAGTGACACCACAGTGCAGTTGCTAAGTTGGTGGGTGTTTGAGTCCTTCTGCCTGAGTTCAAATTCTTGCTCCCTCGCTTAGTAGCTGGGTGGTTTTTTCTAGGTTACTTAATTTTTCTGTGCCTCAGTTTCCTTCTGTATATAATGGGACAATACAATTTATGTCAGGATTGTTATGAAAACAGTGTGCTCGCTCAGAACACATAAGCAGTCATGATGATTATTATTCTCACTGGGTGTTTTTATGGGGGAAGTTGGAGAAATAGCCAAAAGAAAAGTTACACTCGAAGGGACAATGCCCCAGCAGAGAAGCCAGAGGACAGAAGCAGGAGGGGAGGTGGTGGGCAGAGGTGGGGTGTAGGGGCCAGAACCGCTGGGATGCGAGGAAGAGGAAGCAAGAAGGAGCTTTGGCAGACCTACTGGGGAGGGAAGCAAGGTGAGCGAAAACACAGGTATGCTTGCTGCTTGCAGGGAGCAGGTTCAAATCTGATAGTCTCTCTTTTCACCAAAATTCTAAGAGGCAAAGTCAAGGGAGAGTAGAGGGCATCAGGAACACAGTAGAGGCTTGGACTGTTGCAGTGGCCAGTGGAAAAGAGTGTGCCCTGCACGTGAGAGCACTGACCCACCGGCGGGGGTGATTTCACCGATGAGGATAGTATGTAATGCAGCCAGCGGTCCATTGCGGGGCTTTATGAGATCACTGATGGCTGCAGGAGAAATGTCGCTGGGTGGACTGGGGATAAACAGTGACAACGGGAGAGAAGCAGCGGATGCTGGAATTGTTACTAACTAGAGTAATAAAACCTGAGGGCTGCTCCCCCACATGAAGGAAGAAAGGTGGGGGGCAATTCCACAGTTGGGGCTGGTGGGACTGGGGGAGAATGGTAATGTGAGGGTGCAAGAGAGGAAGCCGAATTTCCAGAAAAGACGATTCATTACATTTGAGAAGTATGAATTGGAAGGGAAGTGGGGACATTGCACTGAGGTGTCTGCTCAGCTGCTGGAAATGTTTACAAGAGCCAGAGAGAGAGTCAGGTCAGCAGGTTGCTCCCTTCCTCCCGCCCTGCATCTGCAGTCTAGCGAAGCCCTCCCTGAAATCGACCCTTAATGTCTCTGTTCTCTGCTTTCCCTGTCTCTCTCCTCACTGGGGACATAGCCTCTGCCCCTGATACCCTGCTCCAGACCAGCATCTATGCCTGGCCCAGGTGTCAACTTTGTTCCTAAACATTAATTCTGGTCTTCACTTTACCTCTTTAAAGGGGGACATGGGCCCAGCTCACGCTTCAAACTTCTCGCCCTTCACACTAACTTTGCCCCTCTCTGTGTCCTGCCTTCCTCGGCAGGTGTCTGTTCTGCGCACCCCCCCTCCACGCACCTTATGTCCTAGCCAGGTCCAGTATCTCAGGGGAACCTAAACACACCTGCCCCCGGGCAGATCGGAGCCTGTCTTTTGCCTCCATCAGTTTCCTGCCCGTGCCCACAAGCCCCCCCCCGCCCGCCTCAGCTTAGGGACCGTCTTTCCCTCTTTTCCCAACAGACTTGAAGCTGTGTGGCCTCAGGAACCCAGTCCAGAGAGAGTCCGTGCTTTGAAGGGTGAAGCAGTGCTCGGATGCTGAAGCTCAGAGCACACTTCTCCCTCCCCAGAAGGGCACAGGGTAGTTGGTTTTCTAGGGGTCCTGCAGCCCCTTGGGTTGACTGATTCTCCAGGTGAAAAGGCTGTGCTAGTGTTGAAGCTAATTTCTGGAACAGTAACCCAGGGAGAGGCTGGCATCCAGATAACTGTGACCATTGTTCCGTGTCTGCACCACATTTCTGCTCACAGGGTCAAGCCCTTTATGCCGGACCATGTTGATAACAGATCCAAGGAAAGCACGTGGAACAGATTTCTCTCACACACCGAGAGTTCTGTGGTCAGCAAGAAGCATGTGGTTCATCCATTAAAATCCTTGAAAAATTATGTTGAGGTCTGACGGCTATACTGATGCTTGATTATTTTAATTTAATTATGCTAAATCATATCGAACAAGGAACCTGCTCGCTAGAAATCGAAGGCACTGTTGGGGCCCCATCCATTCCACATCCTTTGGCCTTGGCTGCAACCTTTTCAGGGGCACGGCAGGCAATAGTCACAGCCTTCTTTTTCTCCTTGAGACATATTCATAATTAAAAACAAAGGTACTAGGAGAGTGCTTAAAAAATGTCCTTGATTCTATCAGAAAACATAAAGTGAGAATTGGGGACAGTTTTTCTTTTCAGTCTGGTCTGGTATTTTATGAAGGTCCCTGTGAAGTGGTGGAGGGACAGTCCCTGACTCCAGGACAGACGTGACTATTTGTAAGGGCACAAAACCTTTTTTACTTAGCCTATAAATACTTCTGTGATTTGTTAGGAATTCATTTATTAGTCTGCCTAGTCTCTGAAGTGAATGCACTCAGACCTCCCCTCTCTTAAAAATAAAGTGATAGGACTTCCCTGGTGGCGCAGTGGTTGAGAGTCCGCCTGCCGATGCACGGGACACGGGTTCGTGCCCCGGTCCGGGAAGATCCCACATGCCGCGGAGCGGCCGGGCTCGTGAACTATGGCCGCTGAGCCTGCGCGTCCGGAGCCTGTGCTCCACGGCGGGAGAGGCCACAACAGTGAGAGGCCCACGTACCGCAAAAAATAAACAAACAAACAAATAAATAAATAAATAGATAAAGTGATAGAAACTATATTAAAGGCAGAGACTAAAAGAATGTAACACATATACTCACAATGGCACGGTGCCCAATATAATTAGGAAGAGTTTTTGTTTGGGTGCTGAAATTTCTACTCTAAGCTTCTAAAACATTATAAGACAAGCCCTTTAAACATGATATAAAAAATGAGCCTGTTTTGAGAATTTTAGTGCTTTCCTTACAACTCCTGCGTGGTCATGTTTTTTTCATGGATCCTCATCTCACTGCAGAAGGACAATTTCTGTAAAATTAGAATCCAAGGCAGATTGAATTCCCAATGCTGACATGATTTAAGATCAACCATTAGGCCTCCACTGATTTAACGACATTTGAAAATTGTGTTGACATTTGACACTTAAAAATTTATTTAATGCTCTTGAATTGAAGCTGTACTATAAATAGAAAGCATGGTTTTTTCTTCTTTTTTTTAAAGCAGACTATTTAGCTTTTTCCTGTGGGAAGAGAAGGCTAGAGGTAAGAATTAACGATGGATGTGATTTTCCAAAATACATAATTTCTGCATTTCTACAGAAGCCAAAATGATTCAATCTGTAAAAGAGTAATAAATGAAGACTATAATTTACAGTTCCTAATTTTGTTTCTAGGCAAGGCAACATCTACTAATTCTGTTTGGCTGAAAATACAGGGATGACAGACCCTTCCTAATTGTCAAACCCGAGGCGGTCCTCTATCCTTTCCAAGCGGGGAAGGAATGCCGAGACTCAAGCCTCAACACTCCCCTCTGCCCGCAAATTATTCTCTCCTCCATGTATTGGTCTCCTGGCTTCGCTCAGAGGCTTGGGGCTCAGTTGCTTATGGGGCTGGGATGAGCCACCCCAGTGGGAGGCACTCCCAAACTTCTATCTGATTCCTCTTGGGGAATTTACTGAGGGCCTACCGTGTGCCAGGTCCAAAATTGGGCAGAGCCTGGGCAAAAGTGGGCAAAAAAAGGGACTGATGGAAAACTTCATGATCTACAATCACGTGCTCATCTCTGACAGAAGCAGTGTGGGGAATTCCCTGGCAGTCCAGTGGTTAGGACTCGGTGCTCTCATTTCCAGGAGTTCAATCCCTGGATGGGGAACTAAGATCCCACAAGCCATGCAGCGTGGCCAAAAAAAAAAAAGAGAAAAGGAGCCTGGGTGAGCAGAATGTGCAGAATATTATTTGCTGAGCACAGGAGACCAAGAGAGAGTTCAGCCAAGATCAAAGTAAAACCAAGAACAGTTGACCCCTGGATGGGGAAAGGATGAATTCATTTAATGATTATTTATCAAATAAATAGCATATTCATTTAAACTGTGATTTATTTAGCACCTGTTATGTGCCAAATGCTGTTCTGGGTGTCTGGGACACAGCAGTGAACAAAACAGACAACTATTCCTGCCTTTGTGGGAGGGACCAAAACTATAGATCCTAAACAAAAGAAATCAGCAAATTATATGGTATGCTGATGGTATAGAGTCTATTTTTTTTAAAAGGAGAGTGTTCAGGGAGGGAGGGGACCGAGAGTGCCTGAGCAGGAGTGGACTGATATTTAAATGGTGGGGGGGGGGTCAGGGTAAGACTCACAGTGAAGGTGCAACTGAGGAAAGACCTGACAGAAGTATGCGGTGGTGGGGGAAGGACATTCCAAACCGTTCCAGAATAATCCCAGAATATTTCAGAACATGCCAGAATAGCCGGCAGGAATATGTGGAGCCTGGATGAGGAACAGCAGAGGGGCAGTGATCTATTTAGGCTTAATGTCCAACGTCTCTCAATGGACGCTGGAGCAGAGTGACGATGACAGAAGCAGGTGGCTGAAGGCTGGGTATTGGGCCATCCTGGTTCTCGGCCGGCAGACCCTGTGCAGTGGACTCTCTCCTTGAAGAGCACAGATGATGCCACACGGGGCCCTAGTGGGCCCCTCTATTCACGTGTCTATTGTGCGTCGATGCCTTTTATCCTTAAGCCCTCATCACATCCCCTTGCTGGAACCTCCAGCTCAGCACACAGGAAACTCTCCTTCTAGATCACAGCTGCCACTCTGAATGTGATGAAAGATGATGCAAAGCCTGTTCACTCAGTCCCGGACCCAAAGGAAGCCCACCAGCTCCCTGTGGTAAAACCCTTCGTTAATCCTGACCTTCCATCTCTGATGCATCAGCAGTTATTCAACACTGAATTTTGCCCCACGTCATTGAACATTCACGTTCTAGGGACAGAGTCATCATGAAAATGGAGACGGGATCAGCCACCCCCAACTCGGTCACAGGCACTAAGTGACACGTGACCTTCGGGGCACAGTTGCCAATGGGGAAGCCGGTCATGGGTGAGGGTCAGCTGCGGACGTCACGTGAGGATCAGTGTCAAAGAAACCTGGCCAGTCAGGGCTCTTCTGATCCATTAGGAGCTAATATCCTTAATGCCTGACCTTGTCTCCACTTTCTCTCTTGACTTCTCCTCTCTGGGGGTGCTAAGTGTTGCTGAGGGGGGTCGGGAGGTGTGCTAGACATTGATCTGTGCTTCGGGGCTATCTTCCAAGGTCAAGTGTATCAGAGGGTTTGTTAATACGTGTGTGAGTCTCACTGGGAAATCACCACACAGTTGTGCATTTGGAACCAGGCTGTTTTCCAACATTAGCTGGGGCTGCTCCAGGAGCGGCAGTGATTCCTTCTTCTCTCAGCTTTGTGATGGATGACACAACAGAAATCCAAACCCGAATTCCCATCGTGGCAAGACCTAAGTTAGGGATCTGGAAACTGTTTCTGTAAAGGGCCAGATCCTAAAGATTTAGGCTTTGCAAGCTACATGCAGTGTCTGTGGCATATTCTTCTTCCTTTTTTTTTTTTTCTTTTTATAATGCAAAAACTGTTCTTAGCATGAGCGTTGTAAGTGGAATTTACATGGCTTGTAGTTCGCTGAACGCTTAACTGCAAGAAGGATGGATGCTGGTTAATTGGGACCTGTGGTTAGCCTCAAGGGTAACTGCTACCTACCCAGCTCCAGCTGCTGGCTGGGATGCCTCCCGTGGTCCTAGTTAGAGCTCTGATGAGTGCACCTTCTCTCTCCTGCCTCCCTCTTTGTCCACCTTCCAGACCTGCCCTGTTGCCTTTCTCTACTTTTCTCTCTTCATGACGCCATTCAAAATTTCAGTGTGGTTTTAATCCTCCATATATTTTCCTCACTGCCCCACTGCCCCGCCCCCCATACACACTGCTCGTGTGTTTATTTCTAAGACAGTCCTGTAAGGCAGGTTTAAGGACGTTTCATCCACATATACTGAGCCGTCTCCTTGTGTCAGACACACATGAGGGGTACAAACATGAGTGGCCCATGGCCCCTTGGAGAAATGATGGCTCAAAGGCTGTTGTCAGAAAGAATTCTACTTGGTGCACTAACATCATCCCGGAGACTGGAAAAGGCACCGCACTAGGGGAGACGTTTGGCCTGCTTTTCAGGGGACAGTGCAGAAAAGTAGGCGTAGACCTTGAAAGGCTTCCAGACAGGGGCAGGTGCAGCTCACACACAGAGGAGGGGGCAGGATGGGGGCTCATCTCTGATCTGGCCACAGGGAGTCCAGTGTAGCTTCAAGGTAGTGATAGGGTGGGGAAGACCCAGGCCTACACCTCACAGGCTCATTTCCTCAGCAGGTAGGCAGTGAGAGGCATCCTCAGGTGCCCTAGACTTGGGCACTGCATTACCATAAAAACGAGTGGGTCTACGGCTTCCAGAAGCTTCCATCTGGGGATTCTCACTGCTTAAATGATGACCTCATTTCTTCAGGGAAAGAGAGCAGTAAGGGCCGGAAAAAGTTCTCTCGAGATGGCTTCAGCTCCCGAAAAGATGTGCCTTTGGGGATCCGCGCCAGGAGGTGGCAGGAACAATCTAGGGCCACCGCAGGCAGTGCTACAGAGGGTATCTTTGGTCAAGAGAGCTGCCCTCTGTTTTACGTGAGTCACACGTAGGAAAATGACTTTTTGATTTCAGTCACGCAAACCTACACACCAAGACAAAGCCAAATTCTGCTTTGCGGCTTTCCTTTGCACAAGCCTGACCTTTCCTTGCATTCTCTCTTAGCTCATATGAAGAGTAAATGATAGGCCGTGGGGCTGCCAGCAGCCAGCACCCAGATGAAACCCCAAAGGCCAGCCCAGGGTCCAAGCAGGGGGCTCTGCATCCGTCTGTCTGCAGAGATGCCTGGGAGCGGGCTGCACACTGGTGACCGGTGACCAGGAGCGGCTTTTCACCTGGCCTCCCGGCTGGAGAGAGAAGCGCTGCCATGGCAACTGCCAGCTTCAGGGAGATCACAGAGGAAATGACAGAATAAGCAACAGCAGCTGCCTTGGTCATGGCGATGGGGAAAGCAGCGCGGAATGCACCACTGGAAAAACATCATTGCCTTTAGAAGGTTGTGGAGATGGGCAGAGTTGGAAAAGTGGCTAAAAGGAAGGAGAAGGCTCAGCCCTGAGCCACAGTTTTCATTTCGGGGCAGCTTATTCTCCCTAAATCCCCAGCATGATGAAATTCCAGGAAATTAGTGTGTTGTTTACATAAATATTTAAATAAGATTCTAGTTTTGCAGGAGCCTGTTAACACTCATTTCCTACTTATTTCTGAGCAATACAATGTACTTTCAGAGATTGGGATTTTTTTTTCAATTATCCAACATGTTTGCGGTGAAGAGGAGAAAGGCATCATTATGTGCATTTTGCTGATGAGAAATCACGCAGTTTCTGAGGGTTAAAAGCGGCTCGCCCTCAGACTGGAGCATAACGCTATCCTATCTCCCATCCTTGAAAACAATTTTCAAGAACTGATGTGTTCTAGAGTTGAGAAATGAATACTCATCTGCAGTTCAGGAAAAATAGTATATGTTAACCTACTTCCTTGAGGACCATGTTGATTGTGCACAGCAAAGGGATTATATTTTTGCATGTGCTGTGATCCAGCAACCCTACTTCTTGGAATTTAACATAAAAAAATAATGTTGCAAATGGGAAAAGATATATCACAAAGATGTTCATCACAGTAGTATTTATGATAATGAAAAATTGAAGAGAAATGCAAATCAAAACTGCAGTGAGGTACCACCTCACCTCAGCCAGAATGGCCACCATCCAAAAGTCTACAAAAAATAAATGCTGGAGAGAGTGTGGAGAAAAGGGAACCCTCCTACAGTGTTGGTGGGAATGTAAACTGGTGCAGCCGCTATGGAGAACAGTATGGAGGTTCCTCAAAATAACTAAAAATAGGGCTACCATATGATCCAGCAATCCCACTCCTGGGAATATATCTGGAAAAGATGAAAACTCTAATTCGAAAAGATACACCCCAATGTTCATAGCAGCACTATTCACAATAGCCAAGACATGGAACCAACCTAAATGTCCATTGACAGATGAATGGATAAAAAGGATGTGGTACATATGCACAATGGAATATTAGTCAGCCACAGAAGAGAATGAAATAATGCCATTTGCAGCAACTTGGATGGACCTAAAGAGTATCATACCATGTGAAGTAAATCAGACAGAGACAAATATGGTATCACTTATACGTGGAATCTAAAAAATGATACAAATGAATTTATTTACAAAACAGGAACAGACTCACAGACATAGAAAACAAACTTATGGTTACCAAAAAGGAAAGGGGGGAGAGATAAATTAGGAGTTTGGGATTAACAGATACATACTACTATATGTAAAACAGATAAGTAATAAGGACCTACTGTATAGCACAGGGGACTATTCTCAATATCTTGTCATAAATTATATTGGAAAAGAATCTGAAAGAGAATATGTATATATATATACACACACACACACACATATATGTATAACAGAATCGCTTTGCTGTACACCTGAAACTAACACAACACTGTACATCAACTATACTTCAATTAAAAAATAAATAACCGACATACCTAAAAACGTGGGGTTTGCTAAAGAAATGGTGGAAGGTAGCATTCATTACATATGGTAGGAAAGTCCTCAAGAGATACAGAAGAGTGACATCTATGCCAAGTGCCATTAATGAAGGTAACAGAGAAGCAGGTGGTGGGAAGGGAGTCAAGAACAGCCCCCGTTGAAAGATGCAGCGACCTCTTGTGGAAGCTTAGACATTTGGGGGTGATCCCCTAACTCTTGGTGATTTGTGAACTAGGGGTCAAAGAGCAAGCTTCCACCTTCCCTGCAGCAGTAGGGACTAGCTGGTTAGCTCTGACTGGGGGCAGGAAAAGAAAAGCTAGGTTTTGGGGCTGGACACTCTTTTGCCCCCAAAAGATGAGCCAGACCATGGTTCCTTACCTTTCCTTCCCCAGAGAAGCCCTAAGGCAGCTTGCAGCCTCCTGTCCTGCCGGGAGATGGGCTGGCAGGCAGCGTGCACTGCCACTGCCTAAATTGCTCAGTCCTCTGCCAAGAGGTTATTGCCACCCCCGGCAACCACGAGTGAACCTCCCTGTTGAAGGGTTTGTGTCCCTGTGTGTCCGTGTGTGCGTGTGTGGGTAAGCATGCACACGTGCGTGTGTGAATACTTTAGTGTGTGATATCAACATATTCATAGCTAGCGCTAGGTGGTAGGATTGTGTGAGCTGTTCTGCCTTCAAAAAGCCTATCTCTACCTTCCATGTCTTCAACACAATAAGAGATACTTTGTAATAGGAAAAAAGTGCGATACTCTTGATGACAGAGATATTGACATTTCTAGTCAGTCAAATAACCTGTGCCTCTGTCTCCCCCCTCCCCACCCAGAGAATACTCTTGCCACTTCCTAGTTAAGGGATCCCCCCTCCCCTAACTGCACAGCCACTTGAGCAAGACACAGGCTCTCGGTTCTCCTGCCCATCTGGATTCCACGCATCCAGACAAAGGGATTGAAAGAACAGCGTGGTTCTTTAAATCTCACCAGCTTGTTAGCCTCATAGGTCTTTCTTTTAAGTCTTAGGTGTGAGAACCTTGACCTAAGTCCTGTTTGAAGAGCACTGCTTTCAAAGTAGGCGGCAGAGAGCCGTCTGTGTTTTTGATGGGGCGCAGAGCTATGGAGAGCAGTCATCAAAGCCGTGACCCTGCATTAACCACCTGAGTCCCGCGGGCCAGCTCCCAGCCCCTGGGCCCCCGCCGGTCAGACACACCTGCCTCGTCCGCGGTGATGGACAGCTCGTTGCTGGGCTCACTCTTGCCAATCCGGTTCTTGGCGTACATTCGGATGCTGTAGGTGGAGGAAGGGTGGATGTCAATGATGGTGGCCGAGTTCAGCTGAGGGGAAACATCTTTGGTTCTCTGAGCAGAATCCCAGGAGTCTTTGGGGTTTTGTTTTTCAAAAAAGAAGAGATAGAGATGTGAGTTTTTTCCCTCTGCCTTTGAAAGTTCCCAAGTAGGAATTAAAAAAAAAAAAAAAAAAAAAGGAAGAAGAAAAGAAAAAAAAGTGACAACTCAAAGTGAATTCTTAATGCAATGCTGCCCGTGTTTCCGCGGGCTGGCCATCAGAGGGGGTGTGACACCACACACTCGTTACCCACACTGAGGGGGACGGAGACTGTGGGCAGCTGGGTCCAGGGATTTTTGTCCAAGGCAACACAACAGACCTCCTGGCAGAAATCGCAGAGGAAAATAGAAGTGGGGGGAGCTCATGCCAGTAAAGTGAGAAACAGCTACTTTCAAGCACTCATTGTACAAGATAATAAAAGAAAGCACGGTTGGGACAACCTTCCACCCAAAAGAAAAAAAAAATCCCTGGTTCTAAAAGGTATTTGAAAGCCAGCAAAGCCTTTGGCCATGTCAGACCCCTTGTTCTCCAAAAGGAGAGTGGTAGAAATGAAACACATAAAAATACATAAAAACTCATCTCAGTCTCCAGCATGAATACTGGTTATCAAATGTACTTCTCAATTGTAATTTTTGAAATCATTTTGTCTCCAATCTTTTACTGTAGGAATTATTTTTCAACCACAGCTCATTTTAAAGGCAGCATATACCTCATACAAAAAGTTATCATTAAATCCATGACAGTGGTGCACCTGCTGGCTTTAGAGCTTCAACCCGTGATGAGCACCTCAACAAATGGTTCTTCTTTCAGAAAGAGTCTGGGCAGGTGCTGATCAGGGGTGGGGGTCAAGAGATGATGTTGGGTGTGGGAGAACCAAGATGCCCCCGAGATGGTGGCAGAGAGGATGTTTGTATACTCTCACCCTCCCACCCCACCCCAGAATTCCCTTGCACTTGCTCCTTTGTGCTCATCACACTTTTAAGAATTTCACTGAGAGTCTGTGTTCCCTCTTGGATTCTAAGCCCCATGAGGGCATGGTCCACGCTGGCCACATTCACTGCTGCATCCCCAGTGCTCACACACAGCCTGACAAATAATAAACGCATGTTTCATAGATGAATACATAAATGGCAAACATACAGACCTCTGGGCCCTCGGAATGACCCCACTCCCTTTCCACGTTAATGATGACCATGGAAGTTCAGAGGGCTGCCCTGGCCAAAGGTCATCATAAGGGCAAGAGATTGTCTGGACTTGCAGAAAGGATACGTAGCTTCAAGTATGACCTTGAGTGCTCTCACGTGACAGGGAATGGAGCCTAATGGAAACTAACTACTAATATTCCAACTAAAAGCAAAAGTCCCATTTGAGTCCAGAAGACTGAAGGTGGAAGAACGTGACATAAAAAGAGAAGATGCTGCAGAACACCGAACGGTGGAAGAACAGAAGGATAGGATTCATTAGAGGACACATGACAGGAGGAAATTCCATACCAATGGAACCTCGTATAAATAGGAGTCTTGTCCCACAAAGAGAAAGCCAGGCCTTCTGGAGAAGACGCATAAGACAACAGAGAGGAACCCCAGGCACTGCAAGATGCAGAGACAGTTGCTCACCAGCCCCAGGGGGAACCTGACACTTGCAGGCGTTGAGGGTTCTGCCCAGACCATTATGGAGGCTTCTGCAACTGACTGAGCTATGGAGACAGGCCATCCTCCCCAAGGGCGTGTCTGCGATGTGGCTGAGAACCTGCAGATAGGTAGTGATGGCTACCGCCCACCTCGTCCTCCTGTCAAGGAAGTCCTGTGAATAGCCCGTGGGGAGTGACCAAGGCAGGGGTCTCAGGCAGGAAGTGAGTGGTCCTTGGAGAACAGGCTCCGTTCTCAGCTTCTTTTCTTGCAATGATTAAACTTTGAAAGAAAAAGATGATGCCCATGATCACGACTGAAGGGTGAATTGTTTGGCTAAAGATGAAAAAGTTGAGAAAGAGAAAGAATGGGTTATCCCAAAGGGTTTTAAAGTAACTGAATGAAGAAGAAGAAAGTCTAGTTAAATCTCCAAACACACTCTAGCAAGTGATATGGCATCAAAAGAAGAATACAAACAGGGCACCGGCTAACCAGGAGAAGAGCTTGGAAAGGGACTAAAAAATGCTACATCTGATCTCAGATGCTGACGTGCAAACGGGCAGGTCACGGATTAAGGACGAAGTGTGCCTGAGAATACAACACTGGGCATTAGAAACAGTCCCAGAGAGATCCTGACACTTGGGAAAATGAAACTGCAGATTGAAATACAAATAAAACTAGCAAGAATATACCATAGGTGAAATAAAGAAACTTCTTAGGAGGAGTAAGTCACAAGCAGAAAGGCACGCCTGTACATCCAAGAGCTGGAGGGTGCAAGCATGGACGGGGAGAGTTTGGTAAAGACATGAAAAGGAAGAGCAGGGCGAGGAATAAGATGGTTGTGAGGACGGACTACAGGTCTCCGTACCCAGTGAAGGAAGCAGAGGGTGGTTTCCAGACACAGCGAGCACATGTAGCATTGAGGAAGGTTTATAAGTCACATGAAGAAGATCGTTTACAAGGCGTCTGTTTACCGCGGTGTGGGCTGGGTTAAAGGGACTCGCAGGGGATGCTGAGGTTCCCAGCACCTAGTAAGAGCGTTGAGCATCTCCTTATCAGGGCCAGGAGGGCCAAAGGAGAGGAACAGAGTTTCTGGGGTGTAGACAGGGCTGAAACCTCAGAATAGGGCCCCTGACGGAAGCTGTGCACACAGAACAGTGATTCCGCAGGATCCTTCTGAATCATCCTCTGTGTCTGCCACTGGGCCCCCCAACTGGGAGTCAGAGGGAAGGAGAATCTGAGCTGTGAGCCACGGAGCTCAGCCTTGGGGAGAAAAGCAGACACTGGGTTTGTGGCGGAAGTCAAGGCAGCGGCCGGTCGGAGAAAAGCCAGCAGCAAAGGGAACTCAGGCACTGGCGTAGCATCTGCTCTCTGGGTGCTGCTCTAGGCATTTTACAAAGGTGACTTCTGCAGTTCCCAAATCTGTGGGTACATCAGAAACACCTCAGTGCTTTCTGACAACTGTGCTTTCAGACACACGCAATCAGAGTCTCTGGGGGGTGGCGCCCCCAAATCCGTGCTTCAAAAAACCTCTCTCTCTGGGTCATTCTGATGCACAACTAGAGTCTGGACAGACTGCTTTATTCGACTGGGTTCTTACAATATTCTGGTGAAGTAGGGGTTTTTATTTTCAGTGTGAAGGTCAAGAAACTCAGACCCTGTTATCGAGCTGGTGAGAAGTGGGGCTGGGATTTGACCTCACCCGTGTTTTCCCCAAGGTCTAGGCCGTCTTCCCGCAGCACACAACCTTCACATAGTCTCTGCAGGATGCCTGATGGATGAGACTGGCTTTCAGTTTTCCAGGTATCTGCCGGAAGTCTCATGTGCTTAGATGAAAACCTCTGACGAACTTTTAACTTAGCTTCCTGGCGAGGAGGATCAATGCAGAGAGCTGGGTCAAGTGCAAGGGAGGGGAACTTTGCCAAGAATTATTGTAAGTCCTCTGGGTTTGTAGGAGCTAAGGGTGGAGAGCTGTGCACAGTCAGATTCGTCCCTTGGTTTAGAGAGGAGATGTCAGAAACATCTGATGAAAAAGTAGGCAGGGTTCCATGACGTGCCCTAGAGAGACCAGTGGTGAATAGGATGAGGAAGTTCAGAGTGGCCTCCCTGCCTCTGAAGTCCCCATCATCCCCCATGGGAAGGACTGGAAGAGCCCCCAGGAGCGGTGTGGTTGTACTGGGGGCTCGCTGATGAGCCCAGCTTGGGTGTCAGACACCCCGAGTCAGGAGGACGGCAGATCGTCAAGGACAAATGTAAGAGGGTGAACTTGATCTGCAGAAGGGTCGTCAGAGGCCTGAAAGAGTGAGGGCGGCCCAGAGTTTGAGAGACAAAATTACACAAAGGAGTGCAATGAAGAGGCAGCTCAGAGGACGAGACCTGCTGTGCTGGGAGAGAGAAGGGAGGCACTGGGACCCAGGGGAAGCCGCGTCTGCTCCTTGTTCTCCAGGGAGAAGAAGCCTCGGTGAAATGGGGAAGGGGGCCTGAGAGAGGAGGAGGGAGGTGTGCAAGGAGCTAGGCCCGGTCAGTGAGGCCCCGGGGAGAAGGACAGAGGCACCCCAGAGGGGACGTGGGGACAGGCAGGCTGCCTTCCAAGAGGGGAAGGAAGTAGACGCAGGGGACAGCAGGCCGATCCGCCAGCCGTGCACGGGGGACAAGATGCTGGAAGGGGATGGAAAGGGGTTCTTGGTGTCCATCTGGAGGAGAAGCAGTGGCTAGTAGGGTCCTAGTATGTGGCAGATAAAGCAACCCGTGGGATTGGGGCTCCATGGAGAAAGTTGAACATTCCAAATGAGGGAGGCAAAGGCTCCCTTGTGTCTGTGCCCGGTCAGATGACACCAGGGCTGTTGCCACGGGGCCTGATCAGAGCAAGTGGGCCAGGAGATGGTCACTGGAGATACAAGCAAAGGTACTTGGGATGTTTTGTCTGTCCTGGCAAATGGAAAATTAAGGAGCCTCATCTGTTTTCATATCCTGGAAGGGATGTCATTTGACAAAAGGGCTTATGGGGTGGAAGAGGGCCACTGGCTTCAGGTGCAAGAAACGTAAGAATGTCTAATAGTCCTGGCCGGCCCGAGGCAGAATCGTGCTTTCTCGGGCTGGTGAGTTTCCATTGCTGGGGTTGGTCAAGCATAGCCTGCAGGATCGCTTGCAGGGACCCACTTTGCTAGGAATGTGGTCATACACTGTGTTCTTAGCAAATTAACAAAAAAGTGGAAGAAAGCATCTTTTAGGGGGATGATTTCATTGCCTAAAACTCAGGTTGAGAGTCAACCAGTCAAAAAATGTTTCTTACAAGTCTAATATGTGTGCTGGTCACTGTAGGCGATGCAAGGACATAGCACAGGGTTCCTCAGATGTAGTACCTACCCTGAGGGGTCACTAGATCCCGCAGGGGGACAACTACCCAGCACAGGAGACAGCTATTAAATAAACAGTCACAAGCTCACCAAATGTTCCAAGGCATACAGGGTGCTCTATGAGTAGAGAAGGGGCATGCCATAAACTGGGTAGTCAGGGAAGGCTTCCTGGAGGAGGTGACATTTAAGCTGTGACTTGAAGGATCAGTTTCTATGTACTCTGCCTATAAATTGCACTCACTTAAATTATGGCTGTACTGTTTGTATACCCAAAACTTATTGAGGAAGCAACTAACACATGAAAATGCTAACACTTTTCCTACAGCAGTGACTGTGATTCCTGCCTGCTACTGATTGCTCCTTCCTCCCAGGCCTTTCAAACTGAAAGTGATGGAGGTCCTGGAGGGCCCTGGTGCAGACCTCAGGCCATGGCTACCTGTCCATGGGCTTTTCGCCAAGGACCCCCATGGTGCTCATTCTGACCCACAGACTGCTGGGTTCCAGGACTGCAAGGATGCCTTAGCCATGAGCTTGGCTCTGTGTGTGTGTGTGTGAGTGTGTGTGTGTGTGTGTGTGTGTGTGTGTGTGTGTGGAGTAGAAGGATGGAAATATATCCCTTGATTCTGACCATCCCCAGCTTAACAGATAAGGAGCTTTCCTTCTTTAATTATGTACAGTCCCATCAACTTACGCATTTGAAAATGCTGTTGGCAATAAAGGAAATTCTTAGGTTTGGACTGCACGTAAATCAAATGCCACAAGTATTACTGAGCACGTCTTATGTGGCAGGCACTGTGCTAGGTGCTGGGAAAGCACCGAATCAGAGTCCCTGCCTTTGGGAAACTTACAGGAGACATGGGAGACACTGAGGGTCCTGAATGGGTAGCAAGTAGTTAAACAAACACAGATCTGATCCTAGAGGCCTTTTACGTGTAAGCATTTTGGTGCACGCTGGAGTAATACTAAAAGCTACATTTATTACACATTTGCTATGTGCCAGACGGTGAGTTGTAAATGCATTCCCTTCTCAATGAGAATTCACCAAATATCTGTGAAGTGCTGACACATGTTAGGCCTGTGCTAGGTCCAGGGGAACTGGGCTGGACTCAGCACACCCCAAGGAGCTCCCAGTCTGGTAGGGCTGACATGTTAATAATCATCAACCACAGCTCTTGACCCCATTCACCAACTAGGTCACACTGTGCAGTACCAGGGCTTAGAACTTCACATACTTTTTGATGGACCAGTTAAACCCACAACATCATAAAAATGTCAGCTCTCCGTTAAGCTAATAAACAAATTTAATGTGATCTCATTAACAATAACAAAAACATGCTTTTATGGAGCTAAACGTGTTGACCCTAAAGTTATATATGGAAAACTAAGAAAACACTGGAAAGGCAAAGTTACAAGGGTGGACTAGCCTTCCTAGATATGAAGACATAAAGCCTCTGTGATTAAAATGCTCTGGTACGGGTTTCCCTGGTGGCACAGTGGTTGAGAGTCTGCCTGCTGATGCAGGGGACATGGGTTCGTGCCCCGGTCCGGGAGGATCCCAAATGCCATTGAGCGGCTGGGCCCGTGAGCCATGGCCGCTGAGCCTGCGCATCTGGAGCCTGTGCTCCGCAATGGGAGAGGCCACAGCAGTGAGAGGCCCGCGTACCGCACCCCCCCCCGCCAAAAAAAAGGTCTGTACTGGTGCATTCATAGATAAACCAATGGAGTAGAATAGAAAGTCCAGAAATAGACTCAAGTACATATGGAAAGTTAGTATGTGATAGAGGTGGCATCTGAAATCACTGGGCAAAGGTGGACCTTTTAATAAATGATGTTGGGGCAACAGAAGACCCATTTTGGAAAAGATAAAACTAGATCTATCTCTCCCAGCATACAGAAGAGTAAACTCCAAATGGTTTGGAGATCTAAATTTTGAAAAGAGAGGGAAAGAAACAACATGAAGTACTAGAAGAAAAGAGGCTGAATTATTTTATGGCCAGACGTAGAGAACAACTTTTCTAACTTAACTCAAAACCAAGATGTAATAAAAGAAAATATTGATAAATTTGAAAAACAAATACAGAGTTAAATACGTGATCGCACATGATGACACCTGCCAGGAGAGGAAGGGGAGAGACTCTAGGAGCACATGAGAGGGAGGCCTGGCCTCGAATGTGGACCAGGGATGAGTCCCTGTGGAGGTAACACGAGAAGTGGCATCTAAGTATCAGGTGGGAGTAACCATGGTAACTGTGTGGTCCAGGAGCAGGAGGGCAGCCTTTGAGGGACCCTTGTCACAGTGATGCTTTGGGAGCCCATCTCACAGAGGAGGATGGTTTGGGGTGGGTACAGCTGGTAAGAGACAGGGCCACAGCTGAGCCAGGACAGGCTGGACCCCAAACCCCTTTGAGGAGCCACTGGACCATCACCACTGGACCATCACTGGCACCTGGAAATGACTGATGCCCTGAAGACAGGGAGGCACCGAGCTGCTCCCCTGAGAGACTGACTGGGCACTAGCTCCCAGACCCACAGTCCTTCGGTCAGTGCCCAGTCAAAGAGGCTGGCGGGGTCTGTCCCTCCCTCTGGGGACTCTGCAGAATGTCCGCGTCATGCACGTCTGTGTTTCTGCTGAGTTCTCATGGTTGCCATCAGTTTCCAGGCTGTTCTCCAAGAGAACACGCTGGTCTCACCTAAGAAGCACTTCCTTTACTTCAAGACCTGGATCTCAGAACTTCTCAGTCTTGGGTTCCATCCTGACCTTATTTGCTTAGAACAAAAGCAAGGCCTCCTCTCTTCCTTTGACCCTGGGCAAGCCCGTTGGTCCTGATTCCTGAAAGATCCCTGTTGGGACCAGCACTGCCCTCAGCTTGCTCACGGGGCATCCTTCACCTCCACCTGCAGTGGACCTGCCACATTTCTAGGGGACAGTGTGGCTGCAGCTACTGTGCTCCTCTCAGGAGGCTTCCTCAGGTCCCATGTAAGCATCACCTCACTTCCAGGTCTCTGGCTGCAGCTCAGGGGACCAAGCCAAGCCATTTCACCTCCTCCGACGTCTTTTCTTACGCATGTCCAGCCCGTGACTTATCACCAGCCTTGAACACTATTGCTGCAACCTCTAGTCTTGGTTTGATACAAGGTGTTTTCAACACCATGAATTGCTTTCCTTAAGCCCCACCCCTTAGGCTTTGTCTGGACTTGCTTCCTACTCCCGTCTCACAGATTCTCCTGCTCTGCCCCTTGCCCACTCGTACTGAAACATTTCCTCCCTCCTGACCCGCCTTTCCAGTCGCCTCCAGCGTAATCTTTTACTCCAGCTTCAGCTCCAAAGATACGAAGTGGGTCACAACGGTGTGCTCTGAAGTAACGCACGGTGCCCAGAGAGTGAGAAACAAGGACAGTTTCCTGGCCTCTGAGATTGTCAACCCTTCACGTGCTGATGCTGCTCCAATTCCTCGTCTCTTTTGTGTCAAAGTCCAGACCAGGAGCCACAGCGGTGGTACCCTACCCTCGGCCTGATGGGTCCTCATGTTCCAAGTGACCTTGTCATTGTCACTTTAAGATGATCGACAGGCACGCCTGTCGTGGTCCTGACAGCTGGGTCTGTTTCATTTCTGAGCTCCCTGCGAGCCGGCCACTTGCTGGCGCAGAGGAAGCACAGGAGTGCTCACCTGCATTCGGGCCCCTGGCCTGTCCCTGCACATCCAGGAGGGCCCTGCAGGGTCAGAGCCCATCTAGAGAAGACGTGGCCCTCTGCGCAAACCACCACCCCTCAGCTCAGCCCACAGACACTGAACAGCTGGTACTCAGGGATTCGGACACGAGGGAAGCAAAGGGAAGCCGGGGAGGTAGAGAAAATGATGACAGAGGCCAGGTCGGGTCGGCAGCAGCCCATGCGGCCATCGGTGGCGACAGTGCCAAAGTGGCCACAGGGAGCAATCAGACAGAGGTCCTGCTGGTTCAAAGAGAAAAGAGGCAGGGCTGACCCAACGAAGCCATCTCGACAGAAAACCACTCCCACCACAGGACATGTGGGTGTACTTCACGCAAGGAAAGAGAGAAACTGGTAAAAAGAGCCCCCTCTGAGTTTCCCGGAGTCCAGGTTCTTCTTACAGGTAAAATCCATTACAAAGGCAAAAAACTAAAAGGGCTTTTTGAGGTGGAAACAAAGTCGGAGGCAGTCAAGGACTTACCTGATTTATTTTTGCATTCAATATCGTAGCCCGTGATGGGGCTGTTTCCATCAAATCCCATGGTCCACCTGAGGGTGATTGTGCGCGCCCTCACATCTTTGATCTCAATTTCAGGAGGGTCTGGAGGCTCTGTGCGGTCAACAGAGAACCCGGGATCAGTTCAGATGTTGCTCAGACATAGACGCTAGTGGAAAAGCTGAGGGTGACTCACAAAAGCTTTGTCAGCATTCGACATGGGCAGATGATGTTTTTTACCTGGAAGTATTTTTTTTCCCCAATCCCTTTGGAGGATGGAAAATTTTCACTTTTCAAATCTGCCAATTTTCATACCACTTGTAAAGCTGGACCAAACATGGAAGATTTCAGTGTCACTCTTCTGGTCTGGCTTGGGATCTATTCACTCAAAAACTATTTTGGCCCCAGATGTTAAACTTTCATTCGGATCGTCTAGTATAAGCATCACTAAAACTGAGCAAGAAAGGCACACTATCAGGGCTGCCCAGTCATCCAAACCCAATGCCTTTAGGGACTTGGTGCCCTGTGTTTTGGGGCTGCATCTTGACATAATCATGAGATCTGCAGAATGGTGCTTTAGCACCAACTTTGTACAGATTCAAAATTTTCTGAGGCCTTGGAAGTGTGACACGTCAAGCTGAGGCCACACAGATTCCCAAGCCTGGGCACACACTTACTGTCCTGAAACAGCCGTGTTTCTCCCCCTAGGCTATGTCCATCCTACCTTGCACTGTGAGCTGAATTATTCCACGGTCCTCCCCATAAGAATTGATAGCGTGACAGGAGAAGAAGCCAGAATCTTCTCTTACCGTTGGCAAAATCTACGCGTAAAGCAGAGAGAGATCCATCTTACCCAGTAGAACGGAGCAAGGGAACAACGCAACGGCTTTTGGCTGTAAAAATCTTCTCTCCTCTCTCACCCTCCTCCCACCCCCAAGCACCACATACACACACTCACAAACACACACACACACAGGGACACACAATTCTGAGAGCAAATTATTTCAGCACAATTGTAAAGGTGCAGATGGATAGAGTCAATGTAGACGGCCCACGTCAGCTGCCAGCTTGTGAAATTGGATGTGTAATTTATGTAGGATGTCACGGTCAGGTTGATATATATTCCCCATATACTGGTTTTTTTTTTTTTTTTTTTTTTTTAATCTCATAGTGGATTTTTCAAGCATTCAAAGCAGCCCTGCCTGAAAAAAACAGATCTATAAACACTGCAATAAAGGTTTGGCCTCCCAGGCTTCCAGGATTGGACCCTGGGAGTGAAGCAGTATCAGCGTTTCAAACACAGGGCTTTTTCTTTCCATGTGTGTCCTACGGCATCATGTCTCCCCCATATTAAAAGAATCACCCAGCTAACTGCCAGTGGTGCTAAAAGGTCTAAGAGACTGCAGTACTTTTTTATGTTGGGTTTTTCCTCAAGATGCAAAATATTTTCCTTATAATACGTTTTGTCCAAGAACCCATCTAATTTTTCTTTTCACAGGAAGTTAAAACGTGCGCAACATAGGCTGTCATTCCGCCAGGATTAACTGTCATTAAAAGACTCTGTTTCTCTCTTTCTTTTTATTATTATGGTTGGGTTCCCTGCCATGTTCCCAATAATTTTACTCTTAACAATTTTACGTATGATAAGGCACTATTTTGGCCGGCTACTCAGCAATCCCATTATGGGAAGGGGGAGAGACAGTGCTTCGTAAATGTTTCAAAAGCTGATTTGCTATTGGCTACCCATATGCACCAACTTATGTGAAAAGACAGGATTATTCTGCCCATGAAGGTAGCTTCTCATCTGCCCTGTTTGTCATGTTTTACCTGCAGAGTGGAAATCACCTCCTCTCCCAGCTCCTTGACGGACACGAGATAGCGGGCCATTTCAGGGTTAATGATTCGGTCCTCCTTCTCCCAGCGGACTATGATGGGCTTCTCGCCATGGGCCGTGCAGCTCATTTCCTTCTTCTGACCCTGAGTGGCCAGGGTGGTGTTTGGATAGGACGTAATCATCGCAGGAACTGAAAACCCAAAAATGACACAACTTACTCGGCAAAGCAGGGTTCTCGGCTTCCCCCACCTTAACACGCAGCTCAGTTTCTTTTTTTCTCTCTGGCTGCACTGCGTGGCTTGTGGGATCTTAGTTCCCTGACCAGGGAGCATGGAACCCGGGCCCCCGGCAGTGGAAGCGCAGAATCCTAACCACTGGATCTCCAGAGAATTCCCGAGGAGGTGTTTCTTTGAAATAAAATACATTCAGGAAACTGCTGAGCAAGAATCATGATCAAGATTGTTGGAAGGTGGCAGAAAAATGAAACTGGACTAAATGAGCCCTAAGCAGAAATTGCCCTGTGGTTCCATACTCGTGGGGTGTTGCTCTCTTCCAATCCCTGTGGATGGCAGACCCACATCCCCTAGAACACACAGGACAATGATGTGACTTGCTTCTCGGATGGGAAAGGGGGCTTCCATTGAGAATTACACTCCTTCTGTAATCTCCTACATTTCTAACTCTCCTTGTCAGCTTGGGAATGAAACCTTGTTAGTCAACTGAGATGGAGCCCTGGCTGTTGCTAACCAATCCTTGAAGTGACCTCTTGACATCCCATCCCATCCCACAGCTGGCACAAACTTTTACAGTCACTTGGAAACCTTGGACCTATCCTTCTCCCACTGTTTACAGCAGGGAATCTCATCCCGATACATTGAGAGAACAGGAACCTTTATTTGTGAAACTTGTCCAGTTCCCTCTCTCCACCTCAAAATCCATCTATAGACTCCCATCCTGGGCAATACGCCAGGAGACATGAGGCCCCAGGCCCATGCCACAAACCACCTAGAAATGCTGGACAGTGTATAACAAACACCTTTTAAATGCATACTAAGTTTATAAGAAAGTGAAAGAAAACCCAGGAGCCAGAAACAAAGGTGGACGTTGAAAGACCCAGGTATTACAGTGCTGGTGCTTTGACTGCCTGTGAGACAGGAGATAAAAGTGAAACCTCCAAGCAGAGCTCCTCAAAGGGCTCTATCCTAGGAGCAAGCCAATCACCAAAAATCAGTCAATACATAAGACCGCACGATGGCAAAGGGAGAAGCAAACTGCCTTGGCTTGTGTTGCGAATGAAGAAAAACCATCTCCCTTGAGAATTTGTAGCTGGTCTGACTCTACATAGGTTTGGAGTCAAATTCCTGCTAAAGGATTCATGTGATGGTGACCCTAGTTTGGTAATGGGCCTGAGGAATCCAGCAAAAGCAAACAAAAACACACTGGAGAAGGATGGGTCCTTTATCCAGGCCCATTGAGATTCTCCCAGATAAACCTTCTCTAAACATGAACTCACAAAACAAAAATACAAAACACATGAGGAAACAATCTACTCTCATTGAGAATCAGCACCCGCCAAAGACTTCAGAGGTTAGAATTACCAGACACAGAACCTGAAATAATCATACACTAAACGTTTAAAGATATTTTTAAAACATGAGAGAGCAACACGATGATATCAAAAACAACCAGAAAGATTTAAAAAGAACTAAAACAAATTTATATTTTTCGCCTGTTTTTTAACCTCATTTTCCCAATCACAGAAAGAAAGACCCTCCCTCATTTATAAGGTCAAGCTCACACTATGCTCTTTATATCCCACCTCAGAGCCCTCCAGTGTCCCATCCCTGGGCACCTGACCACAGAAACACTGGGCCTCCTCCTGAGACTGGCACATACTGGGGCATGTCTTCCCCAAGGCCGGTGGGGAGGGTTTGAGACAAACAAGCCAGAGATCTACCAGCTTTGCAGCCTGAAACCCCACGGAAGGCCCTGCACTGTGACGTTTCTCTATAGTCAGTGGGTGTGTGGCAGAGATAACAAGATACGGAGTGGACAGATTCAGAACCTAAGAAAAGACGCACTGTGAGTCCCATATTTTAAAGAAAGCCGCCTACAGCCATGGTGAGATTCCTCTTCCTGCGTATCTGAGAATTGGCAGAACTGGCTCTACCATCCCTAACCTTTGGTCCTCCTCCCTCTCTTCCTCTGGCCTATTTAAGAAAATTTTTACTTTTATTAACAACTTCGCAGAGGTATAATTAACACACCACAAAATTCTCCTGCTATAAGTGTACGAGTGAGTGGGCTTTAGTATTGTCTTCGTGTCCTAGGGTGGCAGTAACAAATGACCACAGGCTGGTGGCTTACAACAGAAATGTAGTTTCTCACAGTTCTGGAGGCTAGTCCACAAGTAAGATGACATCAGGACTGCGCTCCCTCCAGAGGCTCCAGAGAAGCATCTTTCCTTGCCTCTTCCAGCTTCTGGTGGCCCTAGGTGTTCCTTGGCTTGTGGCAGCTTTGTTCCAGTCTCTGCCCTGATCCTCACATGGGTACTTCCTTTGAATGTTTCTCTGTGTCTTCACACGGATTTCTTGTAAGGACAGCAGTCATTGGACTTAAGACCCGTTTTCATTCAGTATGACTTCATCTTAACCAATTACATCTGCAAAGATCCTACTTCCACATACGGTCATATTCTGAGGTTCCTGGTGGAGGTGAATTTTGAGGAGGCACCATTCAACTCACAAACAAGTGTATTTACATTATCCAACACACACACACACACACACACACACATTACTAGTACAACCCAATACAAGTATATAGAGTTGTATGACCATCACCACCTCAAATTTTAGAGCATTTAGATTACCCCAAAAGATTCTGCCTGTCCATTTAAGGATTCTTTCCTTTCCCACCCCCAGTCCTAGGCAACCACTAATGGACATTCTGTCCCTCTAGATTTGCCTTTTCTGGACATTTCCTATAAATAGGATCCTACAGTAAATATATATTTTTTGTCTGTAGCTTTCTGGGTGTTTTTCCACTGTGCATGTTTTCAAGGTTCATACATACTAGAGTGTGTACTTAGTACTTTTGTTCCTTTTTGTTACTGAGTGATAGTCCACCGTGTGGATAGACTACATTTTGTTCATTCATTCACCAGTTGGTATACATTTGAATAGTTTCCACTGTTTGGATTTTACAAATAATGCAAACATTTGTGTAGAGGTTGTTGTGCTGACTTATGTTTTTATTTTTCCTGGGTAGGCTGCTAGGAGTGGAACGACTGGGTCACAAGGCAGTTGTATGTTTAACATTTTGGGAAACTGCCACACTATTTTCCCAAGTGGCTCCACCATTTTGCAGTCTCTATGTAAGAAGATTGGGCATGGAAAAAATGTTCCCCTTCAACCACGTGATGGAGACAGGCCCAGGCTGAGCAGCTGCAACCAGTCTCCTGCAGACACGTCAAGATGATTGGCCAGAGACAACCTGGAAAAATGCCCCCATATAAGCAACCTAAGCAGCCCCTATTGTGTGCAACTCACTCCGAGTTCGCCTGTGTGCTCTTCCACATGTACTTTGCTTCGAATAAACTCTGTCTCTATTTCACAATCTTGGTCTCTTTGCTGAATTCTTTCTTCAAAGAAGACAAGGACCGAGGTCCTTCTTGCAGCGCTTCCACCACCAGAATCAGTGGGGGAGCTCCAAGAGTAGAGATTGGATAAAACCGCAAGAAGGTGAGCTGGCATATTCTGCTCCAGCATGATGCTTCCTGGCTGTGGAAACCCCAGGTCCACCACGGTGCTTCCACTACAGAGGAGTTGAGGGTGGTGAGGAAGGTTCCAGGAGAGGGAGATGTCTGCCACCTGGGAGAACTAAGAAAACTCAGGGACCAGAGCTGTCCCTCCTCTGAGATCTTGAAGGCAGAAGGCTTCCAGCAGTAGCCTGTGTAGGAGCATGAGAAGGGTCTATGGGTCTGTGAACCCGGGACGATTGTCCCGTCTCCAATTCTCCTCCTCACTGGGGACAAGGTCTGAAGCCCTGGGAATTCAAAGGCCCCAGGTAAAGGAGCCACGGACCGGTCCAGATAGCCACGAACCATGGGGCACCAGCAGAGAGGAGGCTGGTAAGCACACCACTGGTAGGGCCCAAGGGAGGTGTGGCATCCTCTTCAAGAGTGTCTCCCACAGCAGGGGAGGCTGGGCTGCAGCTCCGAGAGGAGCAGGGAGCAGAGTGGACCTCTGCCCCCACCTCCCTGCTCCTGCCTTTGTCTTTGCATTATCTGTCATCAAACAGCTCTGGCTGCTACTGAACACTTTTGAACAGGGGTGTGGAACTTGGACATCTTATGTGTGGATGGAGAGCTGAAAGAGAAAGCTCACAGCTTGACCAAGGGGGAGCTGGACAAAAGCTTTGGACACCTGTGCTTAGGACCGTGGAGCACACCTGCTCTGTTGCGCAGAGCCCCATGTGTGACCCCAGGCTGCCCAGCGCGCTGCGATGCCTGGGATCGCTTTCCTGAACCTGGTGGTGGGGAGAGGCCAGGCTCATCTGTGAGGTTCTTTGGACATGTCTCCTTATCCGTTTTCCTTTAAACATGGAGTAAGAATTTTCTTTATAGTGGCTCCATTTCAGTAAACCTCAACCATAGGGAATATATTTATGAAAAAATGAAGCAATCATATATCGTGTCTAAGAACCCCAAAATGCCCCACAAATGTACAAAATGCAAATGTTTTAGCAGCAGGGGCAAGTCCCTGATGCTCTCTGTTTAATGTTTACAAGCAGGACACATGACTGCAGTTAAGATACTTTTCTGCCCATGGCAGATGCAAACCCACCCTGGGAGAAGTTGGCAAGCTACCAGGGGTGGGACCACCAACAAAAGGGAAGGAATGAAAGAGCTGATACGAGAGAGGGAAGTGTGACAGCGCCGACTAGGCATGAACCTCAGGACGCATGGTGATGCGGGGGCCACTTGAGTCCAGCAACTCCGGTGTCCATCCTCCCGTCACCCCACACTCATCTCAGCCACCCCTGAGTGTTTCTGGGGGCTCCAGAGGACCATCATTGTGGGTTTTTAAATGATGTTCCTGAACCATTAAAAAACGTTATACTAGCCTGGTGTGGTTGGTTTAAAATGATTTAAAACACTTAAGATTTCTTTCCAAAATGGCTAATAAAAACATTTTAAGTGTCCAAGAGGGTAGGAGAAGTCAGTTCTGTGGGCAATTTACTCTGGGCTCAGGGACTCAAAATCTCTGTATAAGCATCCCTGAAGGTCGTCTTTCGAAAAATATACCAGAACGGAAGGTCGTGCTGTCATTTTCCTGGGAGGGATTTGGAGGGAAGCCACTGCCACTGCCACTGCCACTGCCACTGCCAGCAGACGACTGCACTTGGTAGGGTGTCCTCAGCAGTGGGTACCAGCTCCTCTAGTTGTACTCAGGGATGCTCAGTAATGTGAGTCAGGTTAACTGTTCCTGGTGAAAAATCCTTTTCCACGATAATGGCAAACCTCATATTTGTATATGTTGTAAAATTACTTGTAAACTTGAAACACAGTTGACTTTTTAATTAAAAAAATTATGTTCTAAGGAGACAAATTATTTGAGAATCTCAAGATGCTTCCTTTTGCTTCTACAATCACTTCATCTTTTAAAGACAGGAATTGGTTTCCCATAGTAAGATTTATTAGATAAAACTGAGGGCCAAAAATGTAGAAGAAAATGGGAAAGTTAATTAAAGTATTCAAGAACAGGACAGTTTATGTTATGTCTAGCCCACACTGGACAACTCATTGCTGAGGAAGACACCTAGGTGACAAAATATTTATTTTCATTTGGATGTATATCCATGTTTAGGTATATTTTGAGGGTTTTTTTTCTGTTTTTTTTTTTTTAATTGAATGGCAGATTCTTTAAATTCTATGGTGCTTTACAATTTTCAGAAGTTTCACACACATGGTTTCATATAATCCCATAATAACCCTTTTTAAAATCCCCTATGCCTGTCTTGCCCCACGCCTCTTCCTTCTCCCCACTGGTAACCACTAGTTGGTTCTCTATATCTGTGAATATGCTTCTTTTTTGCTTTGTTCACTAGTTTGTTGCATTTTTTCGATTCAACATACATATAAGTGATATCATAAAATATGTATCTTTCTCTGACTTACTTCACTTAGTATGATATTCTCTAGGTCCACCCATGTTGCTGCAAATGGCACAATTTCATTCCTTTTTATGGCTGAGTAGTATTCCATTGTATATAGGTACCACATCTTCTTTATCCATCCATCTGTTGACGGACACTGAGGTTGCTTCCATATCTTGGCAATTGTAAATAACACTGCTATGAACACTGGGGTGCATGTATCTTTTCGAATTAGTGTTCTTGTGTTTATTTTGATCTAGACCCATGAGTGGAATTGCTGGGTCATGTGGTAGTTCCGTTTTTAGTGTTTTTAGAAACTCCATACCTTTTCCCATATTTTGAATTTGAAGCAGGGAGTCGCTCTGTTGCTTTGCCTCCATGGGGGCTGTGACGATGACTATGGGCCTCATCCTAACAGATGCTGAAATGTGGGCGTGTCCAGGGACATGAGGGACTGAGCCAAGGCGTACAGGTGGGGAGATGTGTTATGCTGGCTGGTGGCTTCCACATCTTAAATGCAATGGAGGGTGGGGACCCCATCAGAAATGCTCATGGCTGCAGGGATTTGGGGTCCTGGGTGGGCTTGTCCAGGATCTCAGGCAAACAGTAGGTTTGTGTGAAACTGACATACAGGGACACTGTGGGACTTAGCAGGTAATGAGTCAGCTCACGTTCACGTCTGCAGAGGTTATACATCAGGACTTGGTTTACTGTTTTATTGGTTGCCTCGATTTAAGGAAGAGATGGAGGAAAAGCTGATAATGAAGACTAAATATCTGAAGCCACTGCAGGCCACACAGCCCTAAATATTCAGAAATGATTCTTCTAGTATGAAAGATTCAGCAAAGAAGTCTGATTCATCTGAGTCAGCAAAGAATCACTCACACCATTGACAAATGAAATTCCCATATAAGTCTTTGCTGTTTCACTTCCATCTTGTTACTGTAAAC
This sequence comes from Mesoplodon bidens, assembly GCF_964165515.1. NCBI lineage: Eukaryota > Metazoa > Chordata > Mammalia > Artiodactyla > Ziphiidae > Mesoplodon > Mesoplodon bidens. Next base: position 5,874,590 of record NC_138161.1, on the reverse strand, counting down.
AAAAGTACCAACCAAACTTCACGTTGGAACACCGGTTCATTAGCTATAGGGTGACTTATGGGAGCTACAGATGCAAAAGTTCATTGAAAAGCAATAAAAGTATTTTGTGAGCTTGAATTGTCTATATGGAATTGATGATCCCTAATATTATATACTTTATTATTATTTATACTTTTTTGAGATCTGCATGTTAAATGTTTACTAGCACGCCACGGGGCATATGAGCAGAAGAATTTACAGACCAGAGACAAAGTAACAGGAACATCATACACGAAGTGCGGTCCCATCAGCCAAAACAAGTAGGCGGTTGTTTGCGGACATGCCCCCCACTTCTTATGCTTCCAAAATGGAGGGACCTTCTATCAGAACAGCACTCCTGACCTCTCTCCTGTATGATGGGGCAGCGACTTACTGATGTGTGAGTTGGGAAGGAACTAACCAGTGAGGCCCAGTCCCTTTGGGGGACTTGTTGGCAGAGGGTGTGTGTCAGATCTGCCCACCTCCCATAATGATAGGGGATGTGTCTGAGTAAAAGGAGAGCTGTGCACCTCCAGCCTGGTCAGGGGCTGGGTGGGTAACTCTCCCTAATTCTAGATGTAGGATTTGTAAATCCACATTCTCCAGAAGTCTCCTATCAAACTACGCTACTCGTGTGTCCCTCCATTACTTGATTCTGAACTCTATGGTATTATTTTAGGGGCCCCCTTAAACTCTAACAGCAGGTGTGAACTACTGACCTTGAGCAGATATTTTCAGTTGCCTCCCCAAGCCCATTTTTTCTTTCTTTCCCCAGTTTTTAACAGGAGACATTATAAAAAAATCTATACCTGAACGAAAGAATGTATTTAAGTGCCTTTCACAGAGCCAGGTATTGCCATATGACTGAGATCAAGGCAGTGACATATCTAAAACTTCTGGGAGGCATGCTCAGCTGGTTGTAACCCCTTTAGACTTTCTCTGCCTCCTCCTGTGCCAGCCTGAAATCAGGACCTGATAGCTGGAGCACCAGCAGCCATCTTGGATCATGAGGTGACTCTGAAGATGGGAGCTTGGGTTTCTGATGACACCCTGAAGCTATTATCCCAACCTCGCCTGCCTCGCTCCAGGAAAAAAAAAAAGCTACATGACAGAGAATTGAACTATTATGTTTATCCATTATTATTTTGGATTTTTCTATAATAGGAGACTGAGAATTGTTTTAAGCTGACCTTAACCATAGGTCCCGACTATTTCGGAAAATATGGCATATATTCTATATTGAAAAAACAATTTCTATTGGCTGGCTCTGTACAGGAGGATGTAGTGTATGCCTCATATAGGTTCCAAAACAACCACCGGTTGAATACTTGTTGTTGATGGGTTAGTTTGTCATCAGCCTGTATAACATGGTAGTTGCCTGAATCTAAATCCTTAGGTGTGCCACTGGCTCACCGTGTGGCCTTAGACAGTCCCTTAACCATTCTGTGCCTTAGTTTTGGTTTTTGTCAGATGGAGATAATGATTGTTGAGAGGTAAAAGGAAGCCAGTCCACAGCCCACAGTCAGTGTTACATGAGCTTAGATTCATGGCCTCTCCGTGTATCTGATGGCAGGGTTTTCTTCATGCCCTAGGAGAGGGGTTCTTCAGATGAGGAATGAATGTGAATATGGGTTTTGACTTGGGGGCTGTGGTCCGCTCAGGTCTTTGGGCACATCATCTTCATGAGGCTTCTTTACTAAAGACATCTTCAATCTGGCCTCGTATCCACTAACCAAGATTTTTTTCTTATAAAGGCTGAGAGCTAAGTCATGATAATTAAAGATCCCAAAGCCACCAAAAGTGACCTCAATTGCAAAACTGTAAATAAATCTGTTGTAGGCGCAAGAAGAAGAAAATATTTACTTGTCATCCTTATCAAAGCTGGGAATTTAGCTTTGGAACGTGGCCCCCTGGTCCCTAAAGTAAGGAGCCTATTTCTACAACCCCCTGTGCTGAGCACAGAATAGAGAAACTCTGGTGGTAAAGCTGTGTTCTGGAAATTAATCCACACTAATGCCTCCCAGTGTCCTGGGCATCTAAATGTCACATAGAGGATTTCTCAGTGTGCGGTATTTGCTGAAAAAGGAAAAAAAAAGAAATTTGTAAAATGGCAGAGTGTGAAAAAATACAGATTTCCTGTGAGGACATGGTAAGTGTGGTCACTTCCCAGGTCTGGGGTATTTAATCACGCTCACTTCTTTACATTCCAATGAGAGTGAATCAATTCTACAGTAAGGGTCTCTGTCCTACCTTATGAGCTGCTACGTAGGGCAGGGAGCACATGCATTGTGAAGGCTGGTGTTCACCTGAATGCAATCTCCTATCACGTTGAAACATCCAACTAGAGGAAGATATTATTGCTCTCCAAGAAACTGCAGCATTGCTTGGAGAGCTTGCTTGTTCTCTGCCCTTTCCTTTTCTTACTAATGAAAAGCTTTATTGCATTCTACGTGGGAGAAGTGTCTTGACTAAATCCTGGCCCCCTGGTTTATGGTTTATCCCTCTTACTCTGCAAAAAAAAAAATGCTTCTTGTTTTACTCATATGTCTCCTTTGGAGGAGTGCCCCACCAAAATGGGGATTTTAGTTGTGGTTAATAGTCAGAAATAGTCTGACAAGCCCATGCTCTGTCCTACCCGAGTGTTTTCAGCCCTTTAAAGAAATGGTCAAAAGAATTTTTCTAAAGCGATCATTATCACGTCTCTTTGCAATGCTAATGTCTGAAGGCACAACCTTTGTGTTGGTCACAGTCACGGGTGCTGAGAGATGACAGCCTGTCACTGGAGCAGGGCTTTCCGCAAGGGTCTCTGAAGCACAACGAACGGATAGGGTAAGGTAACAGGGATGGGCACCAAGGGGAGGCCAGAGCAGCCCTGCTAGTGGGTGCAAAGAAAATCCACACCAAGAGGGCTTTGTTCAAAGATGGCTCACCGTGTGCTTCTCTTGCAAAATTTCCCATTAAAGAGAGTGCAGTTTTATTTCGTTACATACTGTTTTATAAATTTCCTTCATAAATCAGGCTATCACCTAACAACATCTTAATGTTCAGCAAATCTACGTTCTTATGGTTTAAGGGAGGCCCATCTGACCTACTTTCTCATAGGGTAGAGATGCAGTGGTAGAGTGGAGCCGCTGCCACCCCCCAGGCTGAGCCGATTCTGCATATGGAGATCAACTCTGCAGTCCAGTGATGCCATCTATTTAGCTTGAAATTGGCCACGGTGGGAGGATTTACACCACTGAAACTGACAAACGCTAGAAATCAGGACTCTCTTCCCTATCTCCACCCCCAACAGCTAGTTGTTTAACACTAAAGGATTTACCAGAACACTACACAGGACGGTACGTCACTATGTGAATGATTTTAAAGGGTGTTCCCATCATGCCAGAAGCACTGAGGAGGTGTGAGTTTACCTACAAGCAATAACCAACCTTACTCATAACAGTGAACCCTGCAAATAAGAACAGCACATCACTGCATGTTTAGACAGGGAATTCAGCGATAACTTGAGGGACGCACTGATTTTTCAACACAAGGAAAAAGAGAAAATAAAAACATGTTAATAAATCACTGATGAGAAAGATTATTTCCAAACTTTCCTGTTTCATTGACTCTACCAATAATACAAAACTGATCCTAACACAGTTTTATTTCTTTTCTTCTACCTTAGCTCTGCCAAAAAGACCACTGAAAAAGAAAGAAAAGGAAATACCAGGTGTCCTGGATAAGCCACAACTAGACAACATGTCTGTCAAGATAGTATGGTTCAATTCCTTCATTTTACAGAGAAGAAAAGAGAAAATTAGAAAAGAGGAATGGGTGTCAAGGGCCCAAATGCAAGAGTCAACCAAGATCTGACTTTAATGAGTCCTATTTTAAAACCATCATTATGATCAATAACGACTCCCATAGAGGGCAGCCAACCTTCCCAAGTGCCCAGGACCTCCTGTGTTTGAGCAGGAAAGACCTGCATCCTGGGGAGTCCCTCAGTCCCTCCACGTGGTCAGAACAGAGGCGGCAGAGGACAGTGTGGAGCTAAGAACAAGGCAACAAGGTTGCCCCAACACCCAAGGTGGAAACCACAGTCGGGGACACACAGTCAGGGACACACAGTCAGGGACACGGTCAGGGTTGCCAGCTGGGAGGGCCGTGGACAGAGATGTTCTGAGACATGAACACTTTTTTTTTTTTTTTGCGGTACGCGGGCCTCTCACTGTTGTGGCCTCTCCCATTGCGGAGCACAGGCTCCGGACGCGCAGGCTCAGCGGCCATGGCTAACAGGCCCAGCTGCTCCACAGCATGTGGGATCTTCCCGGACCGGGGCACGAACCCGTGTCCCCTGCATCGGCAGGCGGACTCTCAACCATTGAGCCACCAGGGAAACCCGAACACGTTTTTTAAGCTACTTCTTCTTTCTCCTTTTTTAGCTACTTCTTCAAATATTTTTTTACGTCTTCCCAACATTTGATTATAAACATTTTCAAACATACAGAAAGCTGAAGAGCCATATACCCACTGCCTGTGCTCCACAATGAACATTTCATGCAGAGATTTGAATCAAAATTTATTTTCATTATCATTTCATCAGTCAATCAAAAGTTACTGAACACCTAATTTTCATTATTCTGAATACATAAAATAGGCTTAGGTGAAAACGTGAATCCGTGAGTGTCACAAAGATCAGGTGCTAAGATGGCAGCCATCTTCTTGAATTCTGCTGCTCAGGTTGGGGACCCCCTGGAAGTGCTTTACTCTGGACTCTGCAGCTGTGGTTTGGGATCTGGTGGCCTTGGGTTAGAGCACTGGTCCTCTCAGAGGAGGAGAGGAGAAAGGGGCCCAGGAGCAAGGAGGCTGGGCTCCAACCTCATGCCGTCCATGGACATGATACCATGAGAGGGCAAGACCATTGGCTGCCCTGGGACTTTGTTATCTCATCTGATTCATAGGTGAGCTGCATGGGACCAGGTGTTCTCAACCTGGCCTGCATCTCAGAAGTTGGAATCAGCTGAAGAGTTTTAAAAATGTAACAGTGTCTAGGCCCTACCTCAGATCAACTGAACCAGAGTCTCTGGGGGGGGGGGCTTGGGAATGGATTTATTTAAAACTCTTCTAGTGATCCTAATATACAGCCTGGAGTGAAACAGCTCAACTGGAAAGCTCCAAGGCCTTTCCAGTTCTGACTGTCCTCCTCTTCCCATTTTCCTTTCTAATCTCCCCTTTGCTCCCTCCCTCCTTCTCTCCTGTTTATCTTCTTTCCTTCCTTTCATCTTATCCCTCTTTCTTCCTTTCTCCTCCCCTCTCTCTCTCTCACACACACACAGCATCCTATAATAACAACTGCTAACTTTCATGCATCCTGACACTGTGCTGGGACATTTTCTATATACTGTGAAGGTATTCAATCCACACAACAACCTGATGGGGTAGAAACGCGGGCCATAGAAATGACCCAAGACATGTTTATAAGTGCCATTTTAAGTACGTTCCAAATTATACTACAAATATGTGTGAAAGATGTAGAAATAAAATTTCTAGCAGATTCATCGGATTTAAATTTATACGAACAGATGTCTATGCAGATGATCAAAGAGAACCAGACACCAAACACCTATTTTGAAGGGGAAAAAATTAAGATTAAAATATAAGAGAATTTTAGGATTCATTTCATACGTGACATCTTGTTCCCTTCCTCTTTATTTGTAAGTAAGGAAATAGACCTGGAGGGTTTAAGCCTGGCTAAATAAGAACCTCTTCCCTTTCTGCCCCTCTCCTACCCCTAATCCAAAGCTCCACTGTATCCAGTAAGATTTAAAAGAATCAGTATCATCATAAAATTAATATCATAAAATTAATATCATCATAAAATTATCTTACTCCCTAGATAAGGAATCTTTCTCTCCCCTCTCTTTCTTTCGTCAGGCTCTGGGGAAGCTAAGCGGGTCTAAGCTAAACCTCGTGAGGTAAATCATGCATCTGAACCTCTGTATCCTGCCAAGTTTCAGGTCAATTTGACATCTGTGATCTCACAGTGACATGTGTGTTCTCAGTAGAGAAGGGAATGCTTAATTCCATGTACCCATACTAAAACAGAATCAGGGCAGGTAAACAGAATTGGAGTCTAAAGCCATGCAACAAGTCAATCAAAGACCTACAAGGAGAACCCGGGCCTTCTGGATCCAAGTGCAAAGCCACTTTGCCGGACCATAGCTGAGGCCCCAAAGCTGGTCCACAGGGCACAGAACTCTGCCTGCTGGGGCGAGGGGTGCCAGAGCATCCTTGGAAGCCCCTCCATCTGGGGCTGGACCCATTCAGGGGAGATTTCCCCTGACGTCCTTTGTGGTTCCCTTTCCTCAGCTGCAAAATAAAGATCTCAACATCCCTTCTGCAAGCCTATTGCCTATCTGAGAGATGAGGTCGACAGGACATGCTCCATGATTTGTAGGTTCCAGAGCAAAATGAAAATGTGGAGACTTTTGTTAACAAAGCAGGAAAGAGGTGCCATTAAAGTTATAAAATATAAAGCCTTTTTTCTTTCTTATTCTGTCTCTCTTTCTCTCCATGTGTCATGTTGGAGATTTTTAAAAAATATTAAAACAGCCTTTTATTTGTTAATGTCACATAAGAATTTTAAGCAAGTTACACTATCTTAAAAAACACAACTAATGCTTTTTAGGAGAAACCCTTCCCTCCCCTCATCCCCCTCACAAATTAAGAATCTAAGAGAAGAAGTAACCATAAAACAAAGTTTTGCGGAATCCTTCATCCAGAGGGCTTACGTGATGGTTAGGTTAATATTGCCTTCTTACAAAATTTCTCTTTTCCATTTAAAAAGAATTCGTCGCCTTGATTGTTTATTACAAAAAATTCAGTACAAAAGTTTGATGTATTGAAAAATGCTTTTCCCCTCCCTCACAGCACCGTTTTATATATAGCAGACAATAATCAGCAGTAGATTGCTAATCCAGATGGAGCAAGATTTTCTATTTACTGTTGTGTCGACCCTCCCAGGCACCCAGGACACACCCTGGGACTTGCAAGCACATTACACGTGTGCACCCTACTAGCTCAGGGTTCCCTTCCCCCCAGGACGACCACCACACCCAGGCCTTAGATGGGTGACCCCCAGGTAACGTGTGGGGCCCTCTGAAAGCTCTCTGGTGCTGTTGTCTCTGGCAGGGAGGCTCCGTTTACACCCCACGTGTGGCTGCCATGGGGAGCCCGACCCCAATCTTCCAACACACACCCAGGTCCCCGTGGGGTGGAGGATGGCAGTGAGGGCGGGGTGGATGCAGCGAAGGGGAGGCCTGGGGCCCAGTAAATGGGGGGAGGGAAGGCAGCTGAGCATGTGAGGCGGCGGGAGGTGGGATGACTCAGGAGCTGAGCCTTCAAGTCCCCAGTTCATGATGCATTATGCCATCAGACTGCATTACAAAACACATTTAAAGGCGAAATTATTAAGACCTTCAAGAGAGCAGCTGAAGAAGCTTAAACCCCAAGTGCAGGGTCCCTTGGGAGCTGGGAACCCCATGCAATGGCACTGACTGTGTACCCTGGGGGCTGGCCCTCGATACTGGTAAGTACCCAGCCTCCTAGGCAGACACAGCTGTTACCAGTAGACAAGAACAGCCTGGTTACCTGCAGTGGGTAACGAAGCTGCAGGGGGTAACGAAGCTGGGAGGGACAGTCTCTCCGGCAAGGCTCGGGCACACTAACCGCAGCCTTGAACACGGACTGGGAGCCAGCAGGCTCCTCTACTCCCATCACCAAGGCAACCGTAATGAGGGAAGGGGATGGTCCTCTTCCTAACACACTGCAACCTCCCGATGTCATCTTTCCCTGTCATTGAGGTTCCTATCCTCACATCACCTGGGGGGGGGGCCACCGAGGAACCCATGGTCGCATGTCCCAGTCACAGCAAATGCACGGTATCCTCAGAATTCTCCTTTTCTTTCTTTTTTTTTTTTCTTTTTTAATTTTTATTGGAGTCTAGTTGATTTACAATGTTGTATTAGTTTCAGGTGTACAGTAAAGTGAATCAGTTACACATATACATATATGCACTCGTTTTTAGATTCTTTTCCCATATAGGCCATTATTACAGAGTATTGAGTAGAGTTCCCTATGCTATACAGCAGGTCCTTATTAGACATCTATTTTATGTATAGTAGTGTGATATATGCCTGTCCCAATTTATTCCTCCTGCCTCATTTTTCTCCTTTTCAAAAAACTGTGGTAAAATATTCATAACGTAAAGTGGATCATTTTAACCACAAGTCCAGTGGCATTAAGTGCCTTCACATTGTTGTACATCGTTTACCACCATCCGTCTCCAGAACTTGTTCATCCTCCTCAACTGAAACTCTGTCCTCATGAAGGAACAACTCCCCATCTCCATCCCCTAGCCCACCACCCCCTAGCGAATTTGGCAGTTTCAGGCACCTCCTATGAGTGGAATCAGACAGGACTTGTCCTTTTGTGATGGGTTTATTGCACTCAGCATAATGTGTTCAAGGTTCACCCATGTTGTAATATGCATCAGAACTTCCTTTCTTTTCAAGCCTGAATAATGTTCTGTTGTGCGTAGATACAATATTTTGTTTATCCATTTGTCTGTCGATGGACTCTTGGGTTGCTTCCACCTTTTGGCTACTGAGGATAAGGCTGCTATGATCACTGGTGTTCAGAGCATTATTCTGGAAAATGTGTGTTGCCCTTTGCTAGGGAAAATGGTTTGCAATTCTGTGCCTGCTTCTTTTCAACGTTCAAAGGCCGAGTGGCTTTTTCCCGGTTTGGGGTCTCTGCCTCTCAGCTGTATCTCTGTTTCCTCATCTGTAAGAACAATGGGCCCTCCAGCCTCCCGAGGCTGTGAGGAGGATTAATGAGATGATGTGCGTGGAACCCACCGAGCGTGTCCCCAGAAAGGCCCCACAGAAATACAAAGTGCTATTATCACTGCTGCAGAACCAGAAATTCCTCCTGTCCAAATACATATTTTTCATAAAAGTTTCAGCAAGGAAGGCTGCCTACCAGGCAGCTCTAATCCCCATAAAGAAAATGATTTCTCCAGCCAGGAATTAACATGTTCTTAGCACACACTAAAATATCTTCTCGGCTGGGTTATTATGCTTACATAATGAAGTTACTTTGATTATAACCATTAATCAAATACGTGTTTCCAAGCTACAGTGGGCTGTATTTGATGTTAAACTTTAACAAGAATGACAACATCTCCACTTCCTGGCAGCTTTGTCAGGGCCCCGCGACATGATTAAACTTGTCAGGGTAAAGACGGAGGACATTTAGGGTTTATATTACATTCACTCTGAACTTGCTTCAAGTCACATTATTGGAAGAAAGTTGATTTATTTTGCATGACAGGTATAAGTATTAACCAATTCACGTAGAGATTGGCTGGTCATTTCTTCCTTTTTTTATTTTTATTTTTTTGGTCCTGTCCAGTCATGTCTACAGAAGTTACATTTTGTCCAATAAGAAAACTTCCTAATAATTAGGTAGAAAAAATCTATTAAGTAGACTTTGATTTTCTGCCAACAGTGAAAGTAAAAAATAAATTTAAAATGGTAAGAAAATAAACCGTGCATTGTGAAAAATTAAGTGAAGTCCAGAATTTTAATCAGAAAAATAATAATAATCAGCCATGTGCTAGCCAGCCCCCAAGGTTATCCCTGGTGATCCTCACCTTCTGGTAGGCAAACCCTGGTACAGTCCCTTCCCCCACTGTACCAGGGAAGTTGGTCTGCACAACCGATAGAATACTAAATGATAGCACGTCACTCTGAGATTAGATTATAAAAGGCTGCACTTCCACCTTGGGCACTGGAGTCCTGCCTCTCTCCTCTCTTTCTGATCACTGAGAAAAGACTGCCATCGTGTCACCAGGACACCCAGTGGCCCATGGAGAGGGCCACGAGGAACACAAGTATCTAACCAACCACCCGTGAGGGTCCAAGGCCTGCCATCAACCCCGTGCCGGAGCATGGAGGTGGATTCTCTCCCGGCCAAACGTTCTCCCTTCTAAAGTATTCAGATACGGTTCTTGAAAGGCAAGGAGTTTCCGTGGAAACAGGACCAGCAGTTTCCCTTGGCTTAGGGATGGATACACAGAGCAGTTTGGTCTAAAGCAGTGTTCTAACTTTTAAGCTGGTGCTTCACATACAGCTGTTTTTCACGGAGAAGCAAAGGGAAGGAAGATACACCGTCATCCCCTTTAACACTCTTGGTGGTGACCTGTGCCTCACTCTGCGGATACCAGCAGCAAGGCCTATTGCCCTGGGGTCCCTGGAATTCAGGGCAGCGTCTTCTGGCAGCTGTGCTCATGCCACCTCCCTCTTCAGGGCATCGCAGGGTCTTCCTCCACTTGAAGAATCTTGTCCAAGACAGGCCAATGACCACGACTTTGATCCTGCCTTGGGCCCTGCAATCCCCACCGTAGTTTAAAATTTCTGACGTTTGGCCTTTTCTCTGAAGCCATTTTGACCACTTGGTCTCCATCCTGTGTCAATATTCATTTCCCACAGTACTTCTTCATGTGGCCACTGATGAGATCTTCCCACGTGCTTGCAGGCAATGCATATGTGTTTTCGTTAAGTTGGTTAGCTGGATTTGGTTATAATATTTGGGTTATTTAATTTGATTATCATTTTTTCCCTGCATGTCTTTGTCATTTGACCCTGCTAGTATGAGGGACACAAAAAGTCCTTTTAAAGACACCTGGTGTAATAATGATGATGATAATTGCAGCTAACATGTATTAAGCCCTATGCTGATCATTTTATTAGCTTTTAATCTTTACCGCAACCCTAAGAGGTAGGTGCTATTATTATCCTGATTTTATGAGCACAGAAACTGAGGCACAGACAGACTGAATGACTCATTCCAGGTCACACAGTAAGGGGTGGACCTGAATTTTAACACAGTCGTACCCATGGGGTATGCAACCATAAGCAACTGAGTTTAGTCTTGCCTGGTTTTGAATTGTATATATAATAGGCTCGTGCTGTATTATTTTCCATCTTCCATCTTTCATTCTTTGTTATGATTGCATGATATCTGCTATGTGTATTATATATTGAATATATGTATACATGACATAATATATATATATATGGGGCCTGCAGGTGTCCTCATTGTTGTGCAGTATCTCTTTGAATGAACTTTTACGGTTTACTTCCTGGGGAGGTTTCAGAATTTGGCCACTGCAAACAACGTGACTATCATCATTTTTGTACATGAACCATGGTCACTTATCCATGAAATTCTTTAGAGAACATTTAGAGGAATTAAATTTCCAGTCAAGGTATATGTGTACCTTTAAATTTATGAGACAATGCTAATAAACAGCTTTCAAAAATAGTTGTACAAATTGACAGTCTTGCTGCAATCTTTGTTATTAATTTGTTCATAACAGTGGTTCTTCAAGAGTGGGCCCTGAACTAGCAGCAGAAACATCACCTAGGAACTTGCTAGAAATGCCAGTTCTGGGGCTGGCAATCTAGAATTGGACTGTCAATGCTCCAGTTGATGTTGGGTCATGCTTAAAGCTCAGAACCGCTGCTTTAGAGCTGTTCTTGGCATTGCCCCTCCCTTGCCCCCCAAATCACCCGGAGCCTTTCTCCAGCATCCTGTGGAGGTGTGTGGAAAAGTGCAGGATCTGAAATCGGAAGAGCTGCCTCTGAGTTTGGGCTCTGCCAGTTTTTGAGCTATACACTTAGGTGAGTGTTGACATTCTGAGCCTGCTTCCTCAGTGGGTACCATGGTGACGTCTCCCTTAGCACAGAGCAACTGCAAAGATCAAACACATGAGAAGCCCTTTGTAGACTGTGCAGGGTTTAGAGTGTTAGTTATTTTTATCCAGCTAACATTCGTATCCATGAACTTGCTTTCTCAACTAGATTTACATTCCACCAAGGCTAAAGTGCTTTTCATATACATGTATATAGGCCAGGACCAGAAGGGAAAGACAAAACAGTGTTAGGATGAGGGGATCTTAGAGCTTTTAAAGATTTAAACATGTTGTATGGTTTTTATAAAGCGTAAGCAATTAAAAAACATGTTTAGAAGTAAATTTCACTTTTGTACGTCCTAAATGAAGTATTAATAAATTTGGTAAATAATATGTATCCATCATATTGTCTAGAACACTGACCGCATAGGTTAAAAGAAAAAGAAAGGTGGCTTTTTCAAGAGCTAAATTCTGGTAACTTGTTATGAAAAGAATGGGGTGACAGTTGGCTTGCTCTCCAAAAAGAGGTTTCGAGTGGTGTTTTCAAAGGGATTATTGACACAGATTGATAGAAGGGTAGGTATGTGTGTGCATGGGTGCCTGTGCTTGTGTGCATGTGTATGTATTTTTCTATAAGTGCCAGAGTGCATGTGTGTACAATCATGCATGCATCACACACACGTGCATGGATGTGCACATGTGAGCACGCCTGTATGTATGTGTGTGTCTTGGAGGCATACAGGACAATTCCTGGGCCCTTGGAGCATTTAAATTATCCTGAATTCCTTCTCCAAAATTTTATATGAAAGCCAAGGTGATGTACATTTTTAATAATGTTTATTAGAAAATAAATACACAATTATATATATATATATTTTTTTCTTTCTTTCTTTCTACAGGGCTTTCTCTCTTAAAAAGGAAAAACTCAAAGCGCTCAGATGGTCTCTTGCCCTATTTTATAGGTTTGCTAAAGCATGACTGATAGGGAGGTAATGGAAGTGGAAAACAACACCAGTGATTCTGCAGGCAGGAAAGCACCTTTTCTGAAGGAACAAGCAAGCAGCTAAACCCAGCCCTGCGGGAGCCTGAACTACCCACCTTTTCCTTCTCAATGCAAAGTGGAAGGGATTCTCCTCACGTACTGAACTGTAGGATTAATGGTGCTAGGGAATGGAGATCGTGTCCTAGCCTGACAGCAAATGGCAGGGTAAGTCAGTGCACACATACACACGTGCCAAACACGCATGTGCACACCCACCCACATGCACTAGCACGCCATACCCCTTACACACTGGCACCTCAAATCAGTGCTTTCCCTTGCTTTGTGCTGTGGGCTTATGAGCTTCAGATCCAGGCATAAACTCAGAAAACCCTCACTTGGCACAGTTGCAGGGATATTTTCATTGTCACTACTGGCAGGTGGCATCTCTTGGGGTCTCCTGTTTATGGCAGTTGATAAATCTTCCACAGGAAGAAACAGAAAGGAGCAAGAGGTTCTTGGCAAACAGTGCCGTTAATCAGAAGATACTTTATGACCCGGCGGCTCTCTGGGGTTTTTAGATTTCAGAGGCTTGTGAAGTGACATGTGTGACTGTCCCTCTCAGGGGAGGTGAGCAGGCACTAATTGAGGCATTGACAGCTCTAAATGAAGCAGAAACCCACTAGGAAGACTCAGCTCCAGTGGAAATGAGCGCTACCAAGCAGGCACGCAGGGGCGTTAGCGGGTCTCATTCACTGCCTGTTCATGCGAGCAAGCGCGCATCAAGCACCCTGACTTGGTTTCTTACACCACATGATTGGAGCGAAACAACCACAAATATGAGGTTAAAGATTTAAAAACATCTCCTTTATGATTTTCCCAATTCACTTTCTTCATAGATGGATATTTATATTGTGTATTCTCCACTTTCTCAGATGCAAAACAGGTATAGGAAATATTTAAGCACATCTCAAAATCGCCAGGCATATCCAAGAATGCTTAATAGCATCACATTCAGCTTCCCATGAAGAGAGAGTGTAGCGTTATCCTCTCCACCTCGTGTGGAGCAAGTTCGTGCAACAGGCACTGGAGGTTCTGCCTCATTTGACCTTTCGTATTTAACGTGGAAGCATCTCACCTGCAGACCTACAGAAGCTTCTGGGCGCTGGCAGCAGCACCTGCTTCCTTCTCAGAGAGCCTTGGGGGCCAGAGGCGAGGAGACTGTGGGTTGTGACTCAACATTCAATCTGTGCTTTAATGGTGGCGCTCTTTCTAAAATCCACCCCGTTCTCAGAGTAAGTGACGTCCACACACGCACGTAACTGGGGCTTTAAGCAGGTGTGTGTGTTTGTGTATGCGTGTTTGAGCTGGAATTAAAATGTCTTCATCTGAGTGGGTGTATCCCTAGTGACAGGGAGAGAATGTAAGGTTTAAACCCCTGGAAGCTTCTCTGCGGAAATGCACGTGAGGTTGGGGGGCAGCTTTGTCCGCAGTAGCCAGAGTGGCTGCTCATCAGACTTGAGCTGCTCCAGCATCACCTGGCGGCCGGGAAGAAGCACAGGTGACTGGGCTCAGCTGAGTGTCTGACGCAGCAGCTCTAGGGAAGGACCCCAGCCCCAGCACCCATCAGACAGTGGTTCTGCTGTCGGTGACCCACCGGCCAGAGGAATGCATGACTCCAGCACCCAAACAATAGCTCCTGACCCGCTCCGATGCGGCTAGTTGGATGTGTTACATCCTATGGAGAACAGTATGGATGTTCCTTAAAAAACTACAAATAGAACTACCATATGACCCTGCAATCCCACTACTGGGCATATACCCTGAGAAAACCATAATCCAAAAAGAGTCATGTACCACAATGTTCGTTGCAGCTCTATTTACAATAGCCAGGACATGGAAACAACCTAAGTGTCCATCATTGGATGATTGGATAAAGAAGATGTGGCACATACATACAATGGAATATTACTCAGCCATAAAAAAGAAATGAAATTGAGTTATTTGTAATGAGGTGGATAGACCTAGAGTCTGTCATACAGAGTGAAGTAAGTCAGAAAGAGAAAGACAAATACCATATGCTAACACATATATATGGAATTTAAGGAAAAAAAATGTCATGAAGAACCTAGGGGTAAGACAGGAATAAAGACACAGACCTATTAGAGAATGGACCTGAGGATATGGGGAGGGGGAAGGGTAAGCTGTGACAAAGCGAGACAGAGGCATGGACATATACACACTACCAAATGTAAAATAGATGGCTAGTGGGAAGCAGCCGCATAGCACAGGGAGATCAGCTCGGTGCTTGGTGACCACCTAGAGGGGTGGGATAGGGAGGGTGGGAGGGAGGGAGATGCAAGAGGGAAGGGATATGGGAACATATGTATATGTATAGCTGATTCACTTTGTTATAAAGCAGAAACTAACACACCATTGTAAAGCAATTATACTCCAATAAAGATGTAAAAAAAAGTATAAACACCATTTCTTTTAGTTCTAAATACTGTGTGTAGCAAACATCTTTCACCCTTGCTTTTCCCCTGGTAATTATAAAATTTTCAAAGAAATTTAGGTTAATATTTTGGGAAAAAGAAGAAAAAGTTGTGCATGGTATGCAAGACAGAAACAATCAAGTAACAATTTAAGAATTCTGGGGCTTCCCTGGTGGCGCAATGGTTGGGAGTCCTCCTGCCAATGCAGGGGACACGGGTTCGTGCCCAGGTCCGGGAGGATCCCGCGTGCCGCGGAGTGGCTGGGCCCATGAGCCATGGCTGCTGAGCCCGCGTGTCCGGAGCCTGTGCTCCGCAGCGGGAGGGGCCCCAGTAGTGAGAGGCCCGCGTGCCGCAAAAAAAAAAAAAAAAAAAAAAAAAGTGAACAGCTGAGGAAGACAAAATGAAAAGGACCATGGCCATTTGGAAAAGATATTGTAACATATTATACAGAAAGGATTATCATGTGATAACAGGAACTTTTAAATATTAAGAAAAACAAAGAGTCTTGGAAATAAAATGAAAAAGGATACAGAGAGGTTATTTAAAAAGGAGAAAAGGAAATTTCAGTAATGAAATATCAAGATATTCAACTTCTATTATGAAATTAAATGATCATTTTTGCCTACAAATGCAGAGCAATTTAAGGACTGAACATGTCCAGTTTGGGAGGAGGTAGGGTACTGGCTCTCAAATCCTGGGTGTGGTAATGCCAGATGATACAGCCTTTTGGGAAGCCGGTGTGGCCCCCTGTGACACGATTTGTTACCAGCACAGCTTCTCACCCTGCAATTCCATTCTTGTATTTTATCCTAAAAATTGATTTGATAAATGCACACAGTTTATGTGCAAAGTTGTCCCTAGCAGCCCTTTAGGCACAACATAAATGTTCATGATTATTTAAATAAGTAATCACATAGTCACAGAATGGAATATTATGTAGCCATTAGAATGCTGAAATTTATATTTAAAGTCCCAGAAAGATACCTGTATTAGTTTGCTCGGGGTACCATAACAGTATACCACAGACTAGGTGGCTTAAAGCACAAATTCTTTTTTCTCACAGTTCTGGAGGCTGGAATTTTGAGATCAAGGTGTCTGCAAGTTTGGGTCTCCCCTTGGCTTACAAATGGCCATCTTTTCACCGTGTTCTCACATGGTCTTTTCTGTGTGCACACGTGTTCCTGGTGTCTCTTACTCTTCTCATAAGGAAGAGGGGCCTGTTGGATCAGGGCCCTACCCTTATGACCTCATTTGGCCTTAATTACCTCATCAAAGGCCCTATCTCCACATACAGAAAGATGGGGGGTGGTTAGGACTTCAACACATGAATTTGGGGGGGAATCAATTCAGTCCATAATATTACCAATAATATATTATCAATCAAATAACAAGGCCTACAAGGCATAATCATTTTTTGTTCTTAAAAATTGTATTTATGAAACTCTCTTTCTCTCTCCCCTCACCCCTCTCTCTTTGTATATAAACACATTTAAATATCTATATGTCAGAATACAGTAAATATGTTAACAGTGGTGAATATTCACTTTCTACTTTATTTCTTTCAGATTTGTCTGAATCGTTCATAATAAACACATTTACTTTTCTAAACAAAAATTTTGAAGTTGTTTTTGACATAATAAATAATATGAGCTTAGTGGCTTGCATTTAATGCCTCGTTAAAATAGCCCAGACTCAAATATGAACAGCACAGTGACACCGTGAAGAAAGGTGCATCAAAATGTCTCGAAACCCTGGCTGAAAACTCTCCCAGAGGCTGCATGGCTGGGCTACATCAGGCCACGGCTCCATCATCTGAGCAAACGGTAGCAAATCTCAAAGGTTTTTGGTTGGACACATAGTCTCTCCTGTTGAGCTAGTGCTTCACAGATGTTGCACATTTTTTTTTGAGGGAGCTCAAACGGCTGCATACCTTCATATTGCTGAATGGTCAGGGATCCTCAAACAGCTGGGCAAAGCTGGGGAAAGAAGCAACGTTTTCTCTCCAGCTTGCACGTGAAGGGACATTCGATCATGATGAGACCACGTGGAAAGCTCTCCTGAGCAACTGCTCCCTGCAGGATGGTCCGATTTGGCACCCAATGAAATTCCCTTTGGGCACACAGCACAGATATGGAGAGGAAGCTGCAGCCTCCTGCTTGGAAAATATCCCATCCGGCCCACTCCTCCCTTCTCTTCTCACCCTCTTATTAAAAACCAAACAGTGACATGAAACAGGCTTAGATCTCTATGGAGACTTAAGAGACGTTTGCTGGTGATAGGACACATCCCTCCACCTCCAACTAAGGAAAAAGCCCTCAAAACCAACAGCGCCAAAGATAAGGTCCGAGCTATTGTGATTTCTTTCTGGAAGCTCTAAGTACAAGGAAGCTGACAGCTAAATGAGGGGGAACGATTTTGAGAACTTGCAATCAGGATTAATTGTAGAGATGACGTTTTGTGCGCTTAGAGAGGCTGCCTGTAGCCACTTGGACGATGAATGATTTTCCCCTCATCTTCCTGAACCTGGGATGCTCGGAGCAGGTTGCTATGGCTGACGGTACACCTGCTTCCTCCTTGACAACAGCCCATGGCAGGAGCTTCTTAAGGAACCAGTGAGGAAGGTGTGCAGCCAAGTCTGGACCTGTCGAGGATGACGTCAGGCTTTGAACAGAACGAGAAGAAGAAGGGCTAAGTGAAGAACTGCTTCTTACTTTCTAGACTTGTATCAGGAGTGTCTGCACAGGTAAGAGCTTCCACACTGCTCTCCTTCATTCTCCGCTCTCTTGGCTACCTTTCCCTTGGAGAGCCTTGCCATCACCACAGAAGAAGTGCCTGTTGCTACCTCTTTGTGTTTGCACCTGGCCCCGTACTGACCTCTCCCTGTGCCCTGGCAACCATTACGTTATTTCTTCGTCTCTGCGGTTTTGTCATTTGGAGAATAAATGTAACTTTTTGAGATTAACTGTTTTCACTATGCATAATCCCTCGCAGGTCCTTCCAGGTTGTTACGTGCATCAGTAGTTCATTTGTTTTCATTGCTGAGTCATGGTATTCCATTGTAGGGATGAACCAGACTTTTCAGCCATTCCCCTGTTGAAGGACATTTGGCTTTTCCGCAGAATTTGCCTATGATAAGTGAAGCTGCTATGAACGTTCAAGCACAGGCCTTTTGGGGAACATAACTCTTCCTGTCTCTGGGATAAACTCACAACAGTGTGACTGCTGGGTCGTGTGGAAAGTGCATGGTTACTTTTATAAGAAACTGCCAAACCCTTGCCACAGCAGTTGCACCATGTTACGTCTCCTCCAGCAATGTATGAGACCCAGTTTCTCCACATTTTAGCCAGCATGTGGAATTATAACTGATTTAAATAAAAGATTTTGCTGCTCTTATAAGTGTGTAGCAAGACATTACATTTTAAAAAATATTTATTTATATTATCTATTTATTTTCCTTATTGTTTTGGCTGCATCAGGTCTTAGTTGTGGCACACGGGCTTAGTTGCCCTGCAGCAGGTGGGATCTTAGTTCCCCGACCAGGGATTGAACCAGCGTCCCCTGCATTGGAAGGCAGATTCTTTACCACTGGACCACCAGGGAAGTCCCAAGACATTACATTTTTAACGTGCACACCTATCTGCTCATAAATCTGTAGCTGGACTGCAGAGAAAATGTCAAGAAGGGTGAAGACTGAGGCCCGGGGCAGGCCACAAAGGACCTTCCTCTGGGCCAGGTCAAGGTGTCTAGGTTTAACATGAAGGAAGTGGCAATCTAAGAATTTTAAGCAGAAATCAAACATCCAAGTTTTTGTACATTGTAGTCAAAGAACATAGCCCATATAATGCCTTTTATTTGATTATTTTTGTCTGAAGTGGAGTTTTTCCTTACTCTTTGATATTCTTCTATTAACTTTACTGATTACATTATTTAAGACCTCTGTGCCTTTCTCTTTTCCTCTCCTCCCTTCCTTCTTGACTTTATTTTTTAAGAGCAGTTTAAGGTTCATAGAAAAATTGAGGGGGAAGTACAGCAATTTACCATATACCACCTGCCGCTTCCTTATTTTTCGTTCCATTTGATCTGTCAAAGGTTGAGAAGCTTGTTTCCCTCAGCATTTTGTTTCTTTTGCTTTCTGTTGTATTCTAGCAAGTTTTCTTTTGTTTGGGTACAACGGTCAGTATAAAGGCTCCCTATCACACTCTGTGAATTATCATCTGTCCACTTGGTCAGTATAGGACCATCTTATTTGTCTGGATAAATGCTTTCTTCCTGGGACTCCGTTTCACTTGAAATAAAGATTGCATTGCCTATCTTTTTTGTGTGTGCATTTCCCTGGCTTGTCTTTGTCCATTGTTTCTGAGAAGCAGTTTTCTCCCCAAAGGTTTTTTGCTTCTGATGTCTCAGATTCTCTGAAGTACAAAGAAGAGACATTGTTCCTTGGAATTTTCCAGGTACTAAAGCTCTTCTGAGTTCTTTACCAGAAAGTGAAGACTGCTTCCTTCTCTCCAATAATAAAGTATCCACTCCACCTGATGGACCTGCTCTGTCAGAACTGAATGTATTTAAATGTCAGCAGTGGTTGAGCTTTCTGCTACTCAGACAGTCAATGACATCAGCAGAGTGCTCAGGTATACCAGATGTCCATGGATGAGTCAACAGCTTTCCTACAGGACTGCTATGGCTCACTGGACATTACTATGGTGGGAATATGGGAGATCACATGTCCCAGTAAAAACATGAATACATACCAAAATTGTTCTATTTTTATATTGAATGCGGTTATGTGTACTTTTAGAATTTATTAGGAAATATTTCATTCCTATAAAAAGAAATAGAGAATAATAAATGAACCTCCATATGCCCTAATGGGTAAACGTTGCCATCCTGTGACCTGAGGTGACTCCCTGTCTTTACTGACCTTCAGTGTTTATTGGAACATCAAGGCCATGTAGTCTGGGTGCTACACAGTGAGAAGCCACAAGGAAATTTATTTATGGATGCAAGAGTCTCATGTGACTTCTTTTATTGAGATGCTTTTAAGAGCAGATTTAGGTTTACAATATAATTGAGAGGAAGGTACAGAGATTTCCCATATACCTTCTTCTTCCACACTTCATAGCCTCCACTATTATCAGTAGCACTCAGCAGAATGGTACACTTTTTACCAAATGTACCTACATTGGTAGATGTACGATGAACCTACATTGACACATCCTTATTACCCAAAGTCCACAGTTCACCTAAGGGTCCACTCTTGGTGCTGTACAATCAATGGGTTTGGACAGAGTTATGATGATATGTGTCCACCACTATAGTATCATACAGGGCATTTTCACTGCCCTGAAAGTCCTATATTCTGCCTATTCATCTCTCCCCCCACCCACCCCTGGCAACCACTGATCTTTTTATTGTCTTCCTTGTTGTGCCTTTTCCAACATGTCATATAGTTGGAATCATACAGTGTTTAGCCTTCTCGGATTGGCTCCTTTCACTTAGAAATATGCATTCAAGTTCACTCCATGTCTCTCCATGGTTTGCTAGGTCAAGTTCTTTTAATCCTGAATAATATTCTATTGTATGGGTGTACCATAGTTTATTTATCTATCTACTGAAGGGCATCTTGGTTGCTTCCAACTTTTGGCAATTATGAATAAAACTGCTGAAAAACATCCATGTGCAGGTTTTTGTATGGACATAGTTTTCAACTCCTTTGGATAAATACCAAGGAGTGCAAATGCCAGATAGTATGGTTAAGGGTGAGTTTAGTTTTGTATAAAAATCTCATACAATGTATGATAATTCCTGTTGCTCCGCACCCTTGCCAGCATTTGGTGTTGTCAGCGTTTTCTAATATGTGTGTAGTTACATCTCAGTGTTGTTTTAATTTGCATTTCTCTGATGACATATGATGTGGAACACCTTTTCATAGGCTTTTTGTCATGTATATATATATCTTTGGTGAGGTATCTGTTATCATATTTGGGTTGTTTGTTTTCTTATTGTTGATTTTAAAAAATTCTTTATATATTTTGGATAATAGCTCTTTATCAGATGTGACTTTTGCAAATACTTTCTTCCACTCTGTGGCTTGTCTTCTTTTTCTCTTGATATTGTCTATCACAGAGCAGAAGTTTTTAATTTTAATAAAGTCCAACTTACCAATTAATTACTTTCATGGACCATGTCTTTGATGTTGTATCTAAGAAGGTATCACCATACCTAAGGTCATGTAGATTTCCTGTTACGTTATCTTCTAGGAGTTTCATAGTTTTACAATTTACGTTAAGGTCTATGGTTTATTTTGAATTAAATTTTGTGACGAGTGTAAAGTCTGTGTCTAGATTTTTTTTTTCTTTGCAGGTGCATGTCTAACTATTCCAGCACAATTTGTTAAGAAGCCCATCTTTGTTCCATTGTATTATTGCCTTTGCTCCTTTGTCAAAGATCAGCTGACTATATTTGTTTGTGTTTATTTCTGGGCTTTCTATTCTGTTCCATTGATCTATT
Source organism: Mesoplodon bidens (assembly GCF_964165515.1). Taxonomy (NCBI): domain Eukaryota; kingdom Metazoa; phylum Chordata; class Mammalia; order Artiodactyla; family Ziphiidae; genus Mesoplodon; species Mesoplodon bidens. The sequence goes on along the minus strand of NC_138161.1, from coordinate 5,852,848 downwards.
TGTCTTTTCTTTAACCAATACCGGACTATCTTGATTACTGTAACTTTGTAGTAAGTTTTGGAGTCAGGTAGCACCAGTCTTCCAACTTCATTCTTCTCCTTCAATATTGTGTTGGCTATTCTGTGTCTTTTGCCTCTTCATATAAACTTTAGACTCAGTTTGTCAATGTTCACAAAACAACTTGCTGGAATTTTTATTTGAATTACATTGAATCTATAGATCAATTTGGGAAGAACTTACATCTTGACAAAATTGGGTCTTCCTATCCATAAACATGGAATATATCTCCATTTATTTAATTATTTGATTTTGTTCACCATAGTTCTGTGCTTTTCCTCCATTAGGTCTGTAGTGATTTTGTGAGATTTACCTAAGTATTTCATTTTTTTGATACTAATGTAAATGGTATTGTGCTTTTAATTTCAAATCCTACTTTTTAATTGTATGTATACAGGAAAGCAAACGACTTTCATATATTAACCTTGTGTCCTGAAACCCTGCTCTAATCACTTACTAGTTCCAGGAGTGTTTTTGTCCATTCTTTCAGATATTCTACAGAGACAAACATGTCATCTGCAAACAAAGGCAATTTTATGTCCTTTTTCCCCAATCTATAAACATTTTCTTTCCTTTTCTTGTCTTATTGCATGACCTAGAACATCTAGTGCAGGAGTGACTAGAGGGTACACTGTTACCTTGTACCTGTTCTTAATAGGAAAGCTTTAAGTTTCTTACCAATAACTATGATGTTAGCCAAAATTTTGTTTTATAGATAGTATTTATCAAGTTGAAAAACTTCCCCTCTATTGCTAGTTGACTGATTTACTGAGAGTTTCGTCATGACTTGGTGTTGGATTTTTGTCAAATGTTTTTTCTGTATCTATTGATATGATGTGATTTTTTCCTTTTTTAGCCTATTAATGTGATAGATCACATTAATTGATTTTCAAATGCTGAATCAGGAATAAATATCATTTGGTAATGTTGAATAATACTTCTATACATTTTTTGGATTCAATTTGCTAACATTTTGTTGATGATTTTTGCATCTATGTTCATGAGATATATTGGTGGCCAGTTTTATTTTCTTGTAATGTATTTTCCTGGTTTTGACATTAAGGACAATGCTGGTCTCACGGAATGATTTAGGAAGTATTCCTTCTGTTTCTATTATTTGAAAGAGATTACAGAGAATTGGTAGAATTTCTTCTTTAAATGTTTGATAGAATTCACTGGTGAACCACTCTGGGACTGATGCTTTCTGTTTTGGAAGGTTATTAATTGCCAGATTGTGTTTTTCAAGGAATTGGTCCATTTCAACTGGCTTGCCCAGGCAGACATAAATTAGGGTGGTTAGGAACAGAGAGAACTGGTTTTTTTTGTTTTTTGTTTTTTTTTTTAGATTCCATATATATGTGTTAGCATATGGTATTTGTTTTTCTCTTTCTGACTTACTTCACTTAAAAGAGGACATCTCTTATCCCTTTCTTGAAAGTGTAATGAAGATTTTCATCATTTTGAGATTACTCCATATTCAACAACTCAGAAGGAAACATATACCTCATAATAGTCTATTATATTTCTTGATTAATTTTTCCTGATGCCAAACTCATAGAAACTTGAGGTAGAAAATTTGGAAAATGCAGAAAAATGTAAAGATGTCTTAATCAGCTTGGGTTGCCATTACAAAATACCATAGACTGGGTGACTTAAACAACAGAAAATAATTTCTCGCACTTCTGGATGCTGAAAGTCCGAGATCAGGACACCAGCATGGTCGGGTTCTGTGAGGTCTCTCTTTTTGATATGCAGACAGCATCCTTCTTGCTGTGTCCTCACAAGGCAGAGAAAGGATGAGCTCTGGTCTCTTCCTCTTCTTACAAGGACACTGACCCCATCATGGGGGCCTCACTCTCATGACCTCATATAAACCTAATTCCCTCCTAAAGGCTCCACCCTCAAATGCCATCATAGTGGGGGTTAGGGCTTCGACATATGAATTCTGGAGGGCCACAAATGTTCAGTCCACAGCAAATCACAAGAATGTATAATCCATAATTGTAATCTATAGAGAACTGACCATTTTTAATGCTGGCATTTCCTCCTCATCTTTTTGTATGCTTTTCTGCACATTGGCAAAATCATACCATATGCACATTTCAAATCCTGCTTTAAAAAAAATTTAACTATAACATATGACTTCCCTCTACATTAAGAAAACTTATTTAAACACATTAAATTATTAAATAATAATGAATTAGATGGGTAAGCCATAATTCATAAAAGCATCCACTTAATTTGGTTATTTAGAGAGAAATTTTTATTATTATAAATAGCTATATTGACTTTTTTTACATAAATCTTTGTCTACACATTTCTTTGATATGGATGAGTAAGGATGAAAATAGTGGATCAAAAGAGATGAAAAATTTCTGGCTTTTGTTATATGAGGTCAAATTGCCTAATAGATATTTTACTACCAAACAGTATACTAGAATGCATATTTTTGTGCATCTCTGCTGGAATCCCATATTATCAATTTTTTGTTTCCCTGCATGTTTACTAATAAAGCCAATGCTCAGGAGAGGGGAGGATTAATTAGGTGTTTGGGATTAGAATATACAGACTACTATATATAAAATAGATAACCAACAAGGACCTACTCTATAGCACAGGGAACTATACTCTGTATCTTTTAATAACTGAGAAAAGAATCTAAAATAGAATATATGTGTATATATATGTACAACTGAATCACTTTGCTATACACTTGAAACAAACACAACATTGTAAATCAACTATATTTCAATAAAAAATTTTTAAAAAAGGTTGTGAAGTTAAGTGAAATTCTTTTTAGATAGTATTCAACTTCATATACAATATAGCTTTTATGAATTAATACTAATGCCAATATGTTGAAATCTGCCATATGTTTTATTGATATTTTGTTATATATACCAAATCATATTTTTTGGATGTGCTTGGTGCAGATCAGACATACATTTTCTTTCTCTCCATAAAAGATACTGAATAGTTCTGGGGAAATTAGCTTTAAGCATCTATGGAACAAAATCTGGAAAATCATCATCGTGTTACTGCACCCTGATTTCCCAGTCACATTTAATAATGAGACACAGGAAACTGAAATCACTTGAATCCAAAAAGTTAATGCCTAAAATTTCTTCTAACAAAGAGCTATGAGCTCTTTACAAAGTTTGGCTGGTTTAGAATTTATCTTTTTTTAACTATGACATGGGAGACTGAGCAATGTTTATTTGCCTTTCAGCAATCCCTTGTCTTTTCACCCTGGTCCCCTGGAATTCTGGAGGCAGGTGTTGGCAGATGTGAGTACCATGTGCTCAGGCAAGAAGGAGCGGGTATTTGTGTGCAGCCAGCTACTTTCTTCCTCCATAAGCTGCCCTCAGGGGCTATTTTCTAAACATAGCAAAGTCAAGAATCAGAGAAGTTTCACATAACGTAAATATACACATTGGATTTAATAAGCAAAATGTAAAAGAAAAATGCTAGATTAAATGCACAATAAGATATCTACTGAATTCATACTTTCTCTCCTCCAAAAATATTGTAGATTAGTAAGTGCAGTCTTAGCCTGAGTTTGAGGTGAGGGCATTTGGTATTCTACAGGGAAATTAGCTAATTCTGCCTTTTAATTAAAATTATTTTTCTCCACGATACATAAGTTTATTATAAAGGAATTGGATGCTCTGCAGATTCTGCTACAGTAAACTCTAATGCTTTGTAACTTGATTAAAAATCTCTGTAATTTTGGTGACACACAGTGATGAGAAAATATTGGAATAGCTATACGAGTTATATGGGACTCTCCCCAAGAGAGTTCAACTGCTCTGTGACTGAGGAAACATGAGGGACCCAATTCTTCCCTGACACCCCAATGTGGATAGGGGTGTTTGTAAACAGAGTGAAAGTTGGAGGAAAAGGAGCAGGCTTCACCCACAGGCCTGCCCACCACCCAACCGAAAGATGGCCTTTATCCTGTTCATCCTCGTCTCCGCATCCTTGGAGCGTGAGGCTGGACCAGCCCACTTTTACAACCCATCCTCTGAGGTCCCTCCATCATGAATTTTAAAAATCTCATTAATCTTCAAACAATCTTAAAGTTACCTTTATACTACCCCCATTTCACAGATGCAGAAACTGATGCTCAGAGATGTTCAGACACACACTACGTACAATTCACACAGCTGGTAAGAAGCAATGTCAGGATTTCAATGCATTTTTGTCTGACTTGAATATCTCCATTATTTATTATACAAAAGGTAGGCAGTCTCATTAATATCACAAGAATAATACATAGGTCCCTCCCGCGCTACAGCCTGCAGAGAAGACTAAAATCCAGCCTGAATTTCAGATTTGAGATTTGTATAACCTGAAAAAAATATGTATACATTTGTATTTATATGTATTGTACCTATACATATTTATGTCTATAGACATACATTTACATATATAAATGTATAAGTATATAAATTATGAATATAATTACATATACATACATATATTTACATATGCATATATATATAACTTCGTGCACATATAAAATAATCACAGAGTTATTCTATATCCACTGTTCTCAGATGATCTCAGGTATGGTTGGCAGGTACCTGGGGTCCCTAAGAATTTCTCAGGGGATCTGTAAGATTAAGAGCTATTTTCAGAATAATACTAAGATACTATTTGCTTTTAGAACTGACTGATCAAAGCAATAGTGGGACAAACTGCTGGGGCTTTAGTAGGACTCAAGGCAGTGGGAGCCGACGGCACACCATCCCGGTTGTTCACCTTCACACGCTTGCCGCAAAAACAAGTGCATCAATTGCCACCTTCCCCTGAGCATGTCCTTGACAAAGCAGTAAAATACATTTCATTTCTGTTCATCTCATGCCTTGAGGCTGTGTCTTTTTAATAGTCTGTGAGACAGAACAGAGAGAACTTACAGAGCATGTGTGTGCCGGGGCTCGAGAGGAAGCATGGGTGTGAGGTTGGGTGGGAGCTCGTCTGTCAGCTGCTTTTGTCATAGGAAACCATGCTCACTTGAAAGAAAAGCTGACACACAAAAAACAAACAAAGAAAAACTTTGTTTGGGTATTTGACAAACACTTCTTTCTCGAAATGAATGAAGTGGGCATTATCACGTCAAGGAAAACAACTGAGAGTATTTGTTGCCAATGATAAAATCTGAGCTTTCAAATCAAAATCAGATTTTGGAAAATGTGTATATTCCATCACATAATTAATATATCTTCCCAATATTTAAAGACTTTTAGGATGACATCAGTGGTGATATTAAAAACGATGCTTTTAAAAAATATTGTATAACGAAAACAGCTCATACAACTCAATAACAAAAACAAACAAACAACCCAATCAAAAAATGGGCTGAAGATCTAGATAGGCAAGTCTCCAAAGAAGACTTACAGATGGTCAATAGGCACATGAAAAGATGCTCAACATTGCTAATTATTAGAGAAAGGCAAATCAAAACTACAGTGAGGTACCACATCACACCAGTCAGAATGGCCATCATCAGAAAATCTACAAATAACAAATGCTGGAGGAGAGGGTGTAAATAAAAGGGAACCCTCCTACACTGTTGGTGGAAATGTAAGTTGGTACAGCCAGTATGGAAAAGAGTGTGTGAAGTTCCTCAAAAAACTAAAAATAGAGTAACTGTATGATCCAGCAATCCCACTACTGGGCATGTATCTGGACAAAACTCTAATTTGAAAAGATACATGCACCCCAATGTTCATAGCAACAATATTTACAGTAGCCAAGACATGGAAGCACCCAAAATATCCATCGACAGATGAATGGATAAAGAAGATGGGATTCCCTGGTGGCGCAGTGGTTGAGAATCTGCCTGCCAATGCAGGGGACATGGGTTTGAGCCCTGGTCTGGGAAGTTTCCACATGCCGGGGAGCAACTAGGCCTGTGAGCCACAACTACTGAGCCTGCACGTCTGGAGCCTGTGCTCCACAACAAGAGAGGCCATGACAGTGAGAGGCCCGTGCACCGCGATGAAGAGTGGCCCCCACTCGCCGCAACTAGAGAAAGCCCTCACACAGAAATGAAGACCGAACACGCCAAAAATAAATAAATAAAATTTTAAATAAAAAAAAACATGTAGTATGTACATACACACACACACACACACACACAAAATGGAACATTACTCAGCCATAAAAAATAATGAAATAATGCCATTTGCAGCATCATGAATGCAACTAGAGATTACCACACTAAGTGAAGTAAGTCAGAAAGAGAAAGACAAATACCGTACGATGTTGCTTATATGTGGAATCTAAAATATGACACCAATGAACTTATTTATGAAACAGAAACAGGTTCACACATATAGGAAACAAGCTATAGTTACCAAAGGGGAAAGGGGTGGGGGAGCGATAAATTAGGAGTTTGGGATTAGCAGAGACAAACTACTATATATAAAGCAGATAAGCCACAGGGTCCTACTGTATAGCACAGGGAACTATATTCAATATCCTGTAGTAAACCATAACCAAAAAGAATATGAAAAGGAATATATATATGTAACTGAATCTCTTGGTTGTACGCCAAAACCTAACACAACATTGTGGACCAACTACACTTCAATTAAAAAAACATTGTATAATGAAATGTCTCCACATTTGGCATATTCATATAGCTAAGTAAATCAATATATTCCAATAAACCAATGCTGGGTGTTAAAAACCCATACATGTGCAAAAGATCCATTCAAAGTGCAAAATAAGATGATAGATTTTAATGTAACAAGGTATGAAAAGGCTGTCGATAAGGTTTCTGGTTCTGTGTGGCAACTAACTTTTAAAAGCTACCACTTGGGTTGCTCACTCTCACCACTATTATTCAGCATAGTTTTGGAAGTTTTAGCCACAGCAATCAAGAGACAAGAAAGAAATAAAAGGAATACAAATCGGAAAAGAAGAAGTAAAACTGCCACTGTTTGCAGATGACATGATACTATACATAGAGAATCCTAAAGATGCTACCAGAAAACTACTAGAGCTAATCAATGAATTTGGTAGAGTAGCAGGATACAAAATTAAGGCAAAGAAATCTCTTGCATTCCTATACACTAATGATGAAAAATCTGAAAGAGAAATTAAGGAAACACTCCCATTTACCACTGCAATAAAAAGAATAAAATACCTAGGAATAAACCTACCTAGGGAGACAAAAGACCTGTATGCAGAAAACTATAAGACACTGATGAAAGAAATTAAAGATGATACAAACAGATGGAGAGATATACCATGTTCTTGGATTGGAAGAATCAACATTGTGAAAATGACTATACCATCCAAAGCAATCTACAGATTCAATGCAATCCCTATCAAACTACCACTGGCATATTTCACAGAACTAGAACCAAAAATTGCAAAATTTGTATGGAAACACAAAAGAACACGAACACCCAAAGCAATCTTGAGAAAGAAAAATGGAGCTGGAGGAATCAGGCTCCCTGACTTCAGACTATACTACAAAGCTACAGTAATCAAGACAGTATGGTACTGGCACAAAAACAGACATATAGATCAATGGAACAGGATAGAAAGCCCAGAGATAAACCAACATACATACGGTCACCCTATCTTTGATAAAGGAGGCAAGAGTATACAAAGGAGAAAGGCAACCTCTTCAGTAAGTAGTGCTGGGAAAACATTTAACTAAAAGAATGAAATTAGAACACTCCCTAACACCATACACAAAAATAAACTAAAAATGGATTAAAGACCTAAATGTAAGGCCAGACACTATAAAACTCTTAGAGGAAAACATAGGCAGAACACTCTATGACATAAATCACAGCAAGATCCTTTTTGACCCACCTCCTAGAGAAATGGAAATAAAAACAAAAATAAACAAATGGGACCTAATGAAACTTAAAAGCTTTTGCACAGCAAAGGAAACCATAAACAAGATGAAAAGACAACCCTCAGAATGGGAGAAAATATTTTCAAATGAGGCAACTGACAAAGGATTAATCTCCAAAATATACAAGCTCATGCAGCTCAATATCAAATAAACAAACAACCCAATCCAAAAATGGGCAGAAGACCTACATAGACATTTCTCCAAAGAAGATATACAGATTGCCAACAAACACATGAAAGGATGTTCAACATCACTAATCATTAGAGAAATGCAAATGAAAACTACAATGAGGTATCATCTCACACCGCTCAGAATGGCCATCATCAAAAAATCTACAAACAATAAATGTTGGAGAGGGTGTGGAGAAAAGGGAACACTCTTGCACTGCTGGTGGGAATGTGAATTGGTACAGCCACTATGGAGAACAGCATGGAGGTTCCTTAAAAAACTAAAACTAGAACTACCATATGACCCAGCAATCCCACTGCTGGCCACATACCCTGAGAAAACCATAATTTAAAAAGAGTCATGTACCACAGTGTTCATTGCAGCTCTATTTACAATAGCCAGGGCATGGAAGCAACCTAAGTGTCCATCGACAGATGAATGGACAAAGAAGATGTTGCACATATGTACAATGGAATATTACTCAGCCATAAAAAGAAACAAAATTGAGTTATTTTTGGTGAGGTGGAAGGACCTAAAGTCTGTCATACAGAGTGAAGTAAGTCAGAAAGAGAAAAACAAATACCGTATGCTAACACATATATATGGAATCTAAAAAAAAAATGGTTCTGATGAATCTAGGCGCAGGACAAGAAGAAAGACACAGATGTAGAGAATGGACTTGAGGCCATGGGGAGGGGGAAGGATAAGCTGTGACAAAGTGAGAGAGTGGCATGGACATATATACACTACCAAATGTAAAACAGATAGCTAGTGGGAAGCAGCCACATAGCACAGGGAGATTAGCTCGGTGCTTTGTGAACACCTAGAGGGGTGGGATAGGGAGGGTGGGAGGGCGACGCAAGAGGGAGGAGATATGGGGATATATGTATATGTATAGCTGATTCACTTTGTTATAAAGCAGAAACTAACACACCATTGTAAAGCAATTATATTCCAAGAAAGATGTTTAAAGGAAATACATTTCAAGACAAAATTAAAAAAGCTACCACTTGTCAACTTTTTGTATCAAAGAGGAACAGGCACGTTTTATCTCAAAAGCCTTTAGGCCTCCCTTTTCCAACTACTTCTCAGTGTATGGCTATATTCTCTTCACATCCTCCAACCAAAACAACATGTCACAACAGATTGAAGGCAGAAGCAGCTACTCTGTCCCTCTGTAAGCCAGACATTTAAAGAGACTTTCCAAAATGTAAAACAATGCCTCCCTTCTCACTAAATGTTTTTGCTTGGTTTTTTTTGTTTGTTTTGGAAAATATAGTCAGTTTTCATTTAAAAGTACTATTTATGATAACATTGTGGGTTCATTATTGTCACTTTTAAAAAAAATTTTGCAGTTGATTTTCTAATACAATAAATACTGACAAGTCTAGCCCACACGAACAAAAGCTCTTCAGGGTTCTCAATATTTTTTTAAAATTTAATTTAGTTTTTCAGATTCTTTTCTATTATAGGTTTTACAAGGTATTGAATATAGTTCCCTGTGCTATACAGTAAATCCTCGCTGATTATTTTATATATAGTAGTGTGTATCTGTTAATCCCAAATTTCACATTTATCCTTCCCCTCTCTTTCCCCTTTGTTAACCATAATTTTGTTTTCTATATCTGTGAGTCTATTTCTGTTTTGCAAATAAGTTCATTTGTATCATTTTTTTAAGATTCCACATATAAAGTGATATCATATGATATTTGTCTTTCTCTTTCCGACTTTCTTCACTTAGTTTGATAATCTCTAGGTCCGCCTATGTTGCTGCAAAACCTGGATGGACAACTTTTTAAAAGCCATACCAAGACCCAGAGTTTGAGACATGACCTTCTGTATAAATTGAGAAGAAAATTTCGAAATCTGTTTGATGTGCTTTCAAGGCTTAAAGTCAGATGGAAGTTTCTTAGAACGAGGGCCAAGCCTCCAACGAAACTTTAACCCCTGGGAATGTTCTCTGATATCCTCTTGACCCCCAGCACTCAGTCCCCCAGCACGCACCTTAGTCATCATCATGTCCCAACCTTGCCTAGTCATCGTGTTCTCCTTCTTATGTGTGTCAGCTGTGGCCTCTCTAGGAGGGTCTCCACGTCTCCTCCTCCCCTCCCCACAGTGGGAGCCCTGCTGGGCAGCCTTGCTGAGAGCCCTGGGCTGCATTTTCCCGGATGCCCGGTAACACCTGGGTATCGTCTTCATCCTGGCAGCACCCAGAGCCCAGCCCATGCTCAGCCTCGCCTCACACGTCACCATCACCACTTTCATACCAGCTGTTCCATCCTAACAGAAATGCCATTTTCAGCTGTTAGAAACTTCAACTTTCTTCCCTCATGACATGTGGGTTTCATAAAAACAGGTGAAGTAACTAAAATAGGTAAGGACAGCTATCTCAGAATCAGAATGGTATTTTCAAAAATCCTCAACCAGAAACCAAATTACCTTTATAGCAGTTATATCACATTTAACCTGTTGTACAGTTGACCCCTGAACTATGTGGGTTTGGGGTGCCCATCCCCTACACAGTCAAAAATCTGTGTATAACTTTACAGTCTGCTCTCCATATCAGAGGTTCCAAAACCTGGGACTCAACCAACTTTGGACTGTGTAATACTGTAGTATTTTCTATTCAAAAATATCTGCAGATAAGTGGACCTGTGCAATTCAAACCTGTATTGCTCAAGGGTCAACTGTAATTAGAAACACACATGCACAGACACATCCATATAGCTATCAAAATGGATTTTTTCCTATTTTCTAAGCCATCAAGAATGATTATCAGCATGACCTAACAAAATGCCTAAGCAACATTTCAATGTCAAATTTTTCAAAGTCACAACATTAGGAAAAGTTTACTCTCACATATGACTAGGAGGGTTTTGGATGTGAAGATGACATAACTATAGGAACACACTTAAAGGTCTCACTAAGACAGATGGTTCTCAGAAAAGTCTTATCCACACTTCCCACCTTCTCAGACAGACCGGGCATGAAGGATGGAGAGTTTCCAGACACCCGCAACTTGCACGCTGGGGGTTCCTGGGAACTGCACTGGCATGTCCTAGATTTCAGATAAATGAAGAGTGGAGGTCTCGGGAGGAAGCAAAGTGAAGTTCTCAAAATAACCCCCAGTGTCATAACAACATCTGTCCTAGGTAATGAGAAAACATTTGGCTAAATACAAATACGACGTGGCTAGTTTTTAATTGAAAAAGAAAATCTCTTTCAATATCCTCTAATCCAGTCTGTTTTCCTCTCCATTAAGTTGAGGCATATAATCTTTCATTAACTAATCGCGGATGCACTATTTAACACCTATACTGTTTCAAACAAGATTTGGTGAAATTACATATAAGAGTACATCTGATGACACACAGATATATATTTAAATATCTCCTACAGTTTCGGACTTAGTCAACAGTTTAAGTGAATGTTCAGAAGATAGGAAACAAATAGATTTGATCCTCTATGGAAACAATTACAGTTATTTTGCAATGTGTTTATCTTTTATGTCCACATTAAATCAGAAATGTAAGATGTCAAGACGGAGGTTGTGACATCTGATGGGGAAAGATGACTTAAGGTACCCAGCTTGCCATGATATACACCAAGATTATCTACAACATCAATAAATATGAGCTTAATTCCATAAATAAATATTGACGCTTAAATAGGCAGAGTGCAACAATTGGCAGTAAAAAAAATCTCAGATCCTTATTGGAAATTAAAAAGTTAAAAACTGACTTTCATAGTTTCTAAAATGAGTATCTGAGATTTTATATCACTTCAAATGACACTAATTGGGACAATTATCTCAAAGGCTAGACACACACACACACACACACCCCAAAGAACTTCCAAACTAGTGATGCCACTTACTTCAAAAAGAGAACAAGTCAATGTTTCTTCTCTTCAACTGAATTACCAGTCACTTGAATATTCAATCCCAAGTATAGGTGCCCATGGTTTCTTGATAAATATAAATTGGACTGAGTTAAAGACTACCTTTTTAAAGCAGGTACAGTGTACGCGTGACATACACGTATCATACACACCTATACACTCAGGTTGTTTATTGGTAAATGATGAAAACATCCCAGTCCAAGGGGGTCTGAACAGACCAAGTGAAGGAAAGACACTGCTCACACACAGACCGTCCTTCCAACCATGACCATAAGTAAATAACTAAGTGCATATACAGACATATATTTTCTTCTCCTATTTACTGCCTTTCTTCCTGTTTGCAAAACCTGCCCTGACCACTTGACCTTTTGGATCAAGCCCAAGAAGTCTGTCTTGTATTTGGAAGCTCATCCCCAACCCAATCTCTTCCCTCCAGTTCCCTCAGGTACAGCCTCTCAAAATCTCCCAGCCACTCTTTCTCCCACTCTCAGATATTCTACAAATGGTCATTTTCCCACCATCCACCCCTAAGCATATCTTCAGAACGCCTAAAATCAACCAAATGTGAGAGAAGTTTTGATGCCTTCTCGCCTCCCACCCCCTGTCTGAGTGTGGGCTTGACAGCTGCCCTCCTGGACCCCTCAGTTAAGTGGGTACCCCATCAACCTAGAGATAAAGATCTGCACAACCCATGAGCTAAGCTGCTTCTTCCTCCCTCATCCCTACTCCTGTCAGCCCTAAGGTCCACCTCATCTTCACTGGGACAACGGCAAGGAGACAAAGATGGTGGCCCCTTCCTCAACCTCCTTAGGCTCTGCTGTGCCAACGTGAGGGGAGAAGGGGATAGAGGACAGGGACTTGCCTCTTCTTCCCCAGAACCTTCTTGGAATCAGCTACAAGTCTACTGGTGCTTCTCTACCAGCCGCAAAATCCTCAGCGCCATCACTGGCTTTTGAAAGATGATGATTCCAACATGGAGACGCATCTATTCTCATACGGGTTTGATAATGACCTCTTACATGTAAATAGAAGTGATTTTATGTGTAAATAGAAGTGCTTTACATAGATCACCTCTTGTATATCCACATATCAATCTAATGAGATGGGCTTTTCAATTATCTCTGTTGTATAGTTGAGGAAACAGGCAGAGACCTGAGGTATAAACCCAGGCAGTCTGGCTCCTAGAACCTGTGCTCTTGACCTTATCTCCAAATGGTGGCTACCTCAAAAATAAAGAAGGAAAATTAGGTGCACGGGAAATCTGCAGACAAAGTATCTGCCTTTGTATGAAATCTGCAGATATCAATGTGGAATACATCTTTTCACTTATTACGTGGTAGCTAATTCTTTATAATTCAGTGGGTTGTCAATACTTTCTTGGGTAGAAACAGAAATTTCTCCCTTGAACCCTGACTTTCTAACAACTTGGTTCACTGTCTTGCATTTCTTCCGAGCTCTATCTCACTTCTGAGAGACCTATCAAGCAGCAGAAAAGATCTTACATTAAAAGGATACAGATTCATTTGGTAACAATATGAAAGAAAGACAGACACATGTAAGAGCTGGATGAGGAGATCTGGAGGCAACAAAATGTCCCAGACCTATGCAGTCATCCACAAAGCCCTGACTGTGTCAGGTTGTAACACATGAACCCCAATCATACTCAAATGTCTAGATGCCTCTTTGAAGTGCAGCAGTATATACATATAGAAGTTAATTAGCCATTTTTGTTTTTCATATTTAAGCAGTCTCTAGGCTTTTTGGAGGGAAGCAATCACTTAAGCATCAAGCACCAATGCTCGGATGAAGAGTTGTGATGAACCGTGGCCCAGGCTGAGGCTCCATTCTTGAAGATGCAGCACTTAAGTGTCTGGAGGGCTCCCAAGTCTCACCACTCGAGGACCACAGCATAATCACACAGCCCCCCAGCTCATGCTTACTTGAAGATAGAGAAAGGTAGCTCATAAAATTTTAACCAAGCCTTTGGAAAAGGGCCACTTTTGTGGCCTATCACAAAACTGAAGTTTATGGGAAATGCTGTTTGGCCAACACCAAACCACATTTAGGGTAAATTGTTTTCTAAATGCCCAGTGGTTATCTCGAGTTCAGCCCATCATATTTCCCAGAATTGGAAATGCTTCCATTCTACCTTGAGATCATATAGGTATTCTGAAGTCTGTAGTTATGAGGCATCACCTCTTGCCCCCAGGGCCACCCTAATTCATCCACTGGGGAAGGATCCCTCCTCCTCTTTTCTGTTTTTGAAAAAATAAACTTTACATTTTAGAACGTACTTAGATTTACAGACTGGTTGTGAAGACAACACAGAGGATTTCTCACATTCTGCACACCCAGTATCCTCTATTAGATACATCTTACATTACACAGAGACACTTTATTGACTGAAGTCCATACTTGATACAGATTTCCTCAGTTTTTACCGAATGCACCGTTTCTGTTCTAAGACCTCATCTAGGACACATCAGGGCATTCAGTCAGCATGTCTCCTGGGTTCCTCTTGGCTGTGGCGGTTTCTCAGATTTCCCTTGGTTTTGATGACTGACCATTTTAAAGACGACTGGTCAGGTATTTTGTAGAATGCCCTCATTCCACAAATTGGGATTTGTCTGGTATTGATATTTTCCTCATTGTTAGACTGAGATCATGGGCTTTCCTGAGGAGAGGACCCCAGAGGTGAGGTGCCCTGCGCATCACATCACACCAAGGGTCCACGCGATCAATATGCCTGATTGCTGCGGAGGCTGACCTTGACCACCCGGCTGAGGTCATGTGTCAGGTTTCCCTGCTGTCAGTTACTCTCCCTGCTTTCTCTATATTCCTGTCCCCTTTGGAGGCAGGACCATGCACAGTCCACACCTGAGGAGCAGAACTGTCCTACACTACGCCGAGGGGGTGTGTCTACTTAAACTAGGTGGAATTCTCTCGCCAGGGAAGTTTGTTTCCTTTATTTATTTATTCAATTGTTTGTTTATATTCATATGAATTCACAAATATTCATCTTACACTTTGAATTATAATCCAATACTACTTTATTTTATTGTTTAAATTTGCTTCAGATTTAGCCATTGAAAGCTCTTTCAGTTGGCTCCTGTGTCCTTCTGAAATACCACCATCACTGTGTTTTTCCTTTGTCTCTTTTCCTTTTTATTCCCTTTCCTCCCTTCCTCCCTCCCTCCCTTCCCTCCTTCCTTCCTTCCAAGGTTTATAATAGTACATGGTTACAGAATGGAATTGTACTGGCATTGTATGGCACATTGTATTGGCAGCCCTAAACACTGACCATGCGTCCAATAACGTCATGCGTTACGTACAGAGATATTGAATTATATTTGTTGTTACAGCCCTGAAGACAAGAGGAATATGGAAAACATTCAAGTATAATGGAGCCAAAAATGGATTTGTTGAATCAAATCGAGTGGCTTCGCGCCCTGAGAAGGAGTGACTGACGTCTGGTACAGCCACGGAGTCAGACAATCAGTAACGTGGACCTAGGGAGCGTGGAGCATGACACACCCCATTTGAAGAGTTTCGATGGAGCAACCACAGAACAGGGTGGGACTGAGTTCCAAGAACAAGAAACCAGTCACTGTCCCTACACGGGGCTGCCCTCCTTGTTAAGAAACCTCAGTCCACTAAGAAAATATCCCTGGGGACTTCCCTGGCGGTCCAGTGGTTCAGACTCCATGCTTCTACTGCAGGGGTTGTGGGTTCAGTACCTGGCCGGGGAACTAAGATCCCGCATGCCACGTGGTGAGGCCAAAAAAAAGTTAAATAAATAAATAAATAAATAAATAAATAAATAAATAAATAAATAAATAAATAAATCGGGGGTGGGGGGGGATGTGAAGACTCCATATTTACTAAAAAAAGAAAAAGAAAACATCCCTGAAGATGCTGAAGAAGCTGGCCTCACACTGTTTACATGTCATGTTTCCTCAGCAGATAATCACTTTCTAGCTCCAGAAAGAGTTAGAATTCAGTACAGAAATGTTTTAGAGAAGAAAAGCCCGATATTACTATTTTTATGATAAGAAGTTCATGCAGTTTAAATGTTTATGAGTATATTAGTGTTTCACATCAGATTTGTAACACAAATTTTAATGTATAATTGAGTAACTGATTTGGATAAGTGATATTAGCTGAACCACTTACAGGGCTAGACACAACAGTGTAACATTCAAGAAATTGTAAGAATAACTAATTTACCTGTAAGTTTAACTTACTTGATTTCTAAAAGTTATTTGGATTCCAGGAAGCTATTGTCAGTCTGATAATTGGAGTACTTAAAAAGGAAATCAAATATATTTAATTTATAAATATAGTTTAATCTGCAAAAATGAATAAAAAAACCTACGCTTATAAATGGGACTAAACATTAATCAAAAATCCCTTAAAAGCACTTGTTCAGATTTGCTAGATATATCTGTAGGATAATAAGATTTGTGAGTTGAGCTAAAAGTTAAAGGAAGATACAGGCTTTTTGCATTTATAACTTTAATAAATGGCTATATTAATTTTTAAAACCAAAGTAATATTTTAAAGTTTTTTCTTCACTCAAACAACTTACCAGAAACTTAGAGAAAAAGACTTAAGTTTGAAAAAGAAAATAAAAGTCCATCTAAAACTCAACCACCGGAAGCAATTACGGTCACATTTTTGCCAACCCTGTTTTTCACGGCACTCTTTACACACACAAGAACACGCACATAGGCACGTGAAGGCACGAGCACACACACAGAAACACACACACACACACACTTTGGTAATTTTGCATAAAGAGAAACACATCATACGCTGTGTATTTAATTACAGATATTTCTGCCCCATCCTTATTTTCTCTCCCTCCCCTCCACATAAACACACTCAGGCCAACTCTTATAACGCTGTGTAAGTCCTTTCATAGTTTTCTTTGTAATCATACAATCCTCCACACAGATGCACGCACAGCACACACGTGGGCACAGCGCATGGTCTGGGGTCACAGTGTATTTGGTTACGACCCATCTTTCTCTGCGTTACTTTTCTCATGCAGCACTAGCTCACGGCATCCCCAGGTAACCTGGCACAGCTCCCACACCCTCTCTTTCATGGCTAGGTGATAGTCCTGGAATGTTAAGACGCCCTCATGCTTTTGCCAACACCTGACAGCCTCAGGTGAGGGCCGCACACCCCTCTCGGCCTCGCTTTGGCCACTGTGTGACCCACTTGCCCCAGTCTAGTCTGTCTTGCTCTTCACACCTCAAATCTCAGTTCCCAGATAGAGAGCCATGCAGTCCTTAACCAGAAAGTGCAGTGGGGAACAGCCTTTGCACAAAATCCTCACGCAGGAGTGCGGGGACGTAATGTGCCTGTGTTCTCAGAATGTCACGTTTGTCTTATTTTTGTTTGATTTATTTATCCCTTTTAGGCGTGGAGTCATTTGGGGGACGACATTGTTATGAGTCGAAGCAAACTCAGTTACCCAGCTAAGGCCAGGTGAGTTGTAAAGAGGGCCGGCTTTGAACCTGTGCAACCCCAATGGCAAATCTAGTGCATGGCACAGGACAGCTCTGTGGCTTTGGACAAGTCGCTCAACATCTCTGATCCACAGTTTCATCATCTGTACAATGGAGATCAGGGTCCTGTCTACCTCAGAGGTTGAAGAAAGGATACGTGGGGATTCTATAAGCAAAGCAGTTCCCACTGGGACTGGCTCTCAGTAAACAATTAGTAAACGAAGCTATTATATGTTTTTCCACATTTGGTAATATTGATACAAGATGTGGCTGAATTTGAACTTTTATAAAATAAGGCAGATGGAAAGTTCTGTGACCAGCTTCACCCCTGTCCACCGTGGCCTTGTCACTTCTGTGTCCTGCTTCCCCTCTTTGTCCCTTGCTCTTCTGTGATGTTCTTCTCAATCCAGTTCCCTGCCTCCCTCTTCTCTCCTTTTTGCTGTTCTGCAATCTCATGGTCCCCGTCTTTCCTGCCTGGAGCATTTAAAAGCATTCAGTTGGCAATTCTCTGGTGTACATGTGTTTCTATTTTTATGTGATATTACCTCACACAACCCGAACAGTATCCCTGCGTTGATTTTCCTAAGGTACAATGTGAGGGAGACATGTATCCATGAAGCCCAGGACTGGAGGGAGGCTGTGAACCCTGAGAGCTGGTCCAGCCTGAACTTCAGTCTCTTCTTCTCTCAAACAAGAGGCTTGGGTTTGCCAAACCCTTAGTCTCCTTCCAGCTCCAAACCTTTATATGCACATCAGAGCTGTCATGACTTAGTTGTCCGAAGTCTCAAATCACTATTAGCTCTCTGTTTTTATGTGAAACTAGCCTCTTCAGAAATGGAGCAGTGTTAGGGATAATTTACTTGCTATGTAGCTGAAGAATCTGCTATAGACTACGCGCAGGAGACAACAGTGTCTGTTCTCCTGTCACTCTGTGCCAGCAGTGATCTTTTTCTATCCACCACCAGCCTACTACTGACACAGCGGGACAGTGGCCACATAGTATGAGCCCAAATCATCGGCAGTCCTGACTTAGCCTATGTGGCACAGTAACCATCTGGAAGAGCAGCTACAAAGAAGTACATTTTACTTACGAAGTAGGAAAACACAAGAGAGAAAAATGTCAGGCTTGCAAAAATATGGAGCCGTTTATTTTCTCTCATATTTAATTTGAAGAATGTTACATAAAGGCCAACAATGAAGACTAAAAGAGTTGCTACTTAGGTCTGTGTAGGACTCTTTCTGACCTCTTGAACCACCTTGTTCCTCTTCAGCAGGAAAGATCTGTCAATTAGATGGGAATAGAGTTGTGTCCATTCGGAGGGACCATTTGGAAGGAAGAAAATGGTACCGTATCATGAGGGTCAAAAAACCACCTTCCATTCAAATCTCATCTTCTCATTCCCTGCTAAAGGCCTCTTCTCCTATCACTTCTTCAAATGTATTCATTTGCAGGCAAATTTAGCTGCACTCTCGACAGTGCAGCCAAAAAGTTAATGATGATGCATCAGGCTTGTATTTCTTTTCAGAAAAAAAAAAAAAAACAGATCCATTTACACCCACTAGAGGCCATCATCATTTTATAGAGAGTTCTCTCCCATCAGATACAGTAAACATATGTTTGTATCACCAAGAGTAAGGAAAAAGCTCGGTATTGCATGGGTGACTTTTCCGTTATTCAAAAGGAAGGTTGTTTTGCTAAAATAAAAATTACCAAAGCCTAAGTGAGGACGTCCAATGTGGCTCTATTATTACAGGCACTACATCTGGGGTGGAAACACTGTGATTGAAAATAATATTCCTCTGTACATTTGCTCTAATCTGCATATACCTAAATATAAAACAACTAGCTTCTTCCTACACAGCTGCATAGATTATAAAGTGATTCTAAACCTGGCCCTGGCTGCCCCTGTTTTCCGCCCACATTCTGAAAACAGCTTCCCGAGGGCAGGAAGCAGGCTGCCTTGTTCCGTGGGGTGTTCCAAGCACGGAGCCCAGGGTCTGGCCCAACATCTGAACATCTGATGATTGAGTCAAAACGTGCTTCCCAAAGTGCCCACGAGGAGGAGCATCTGAGCTTCCAGCATCTTTTCACCATGTTACTAAGTCCCTTTAGCCCATGGCTTTCTGCTTCTTTCCTATTCTGATGAATCCCCCAAGTGTGGGCTAGTTTATCATTTCATGCTTTTACAGAACTTCTAGGTCTGTAGGGTTTTATTTCAGTGGGACAAGCATGTGGGGTAAGAATCTAGGCCTCTGTTGCCTGTGGTTAAGGAAGGGAAAGCCCCAACCCAGGAGGACAGAGCACAGTGAAGATTTGGATGGAGACCCTGGGAACAGGCTGCTCAGACATGCATCCTGGCTCTGCTCTGTACAAGCCCCGTGGTCTTAGGTAAATTCTCTGAGTCTCAGTTTCCTCATCTTTAAAATGGGATTAACAACAGTACCCATGTCATAGTGTTGGAATAATAATTCAGTAAGTGGATATTGATAAAGAGCTTGGGAAAATGATTGGTACACAGTACTAAGTGAGTGTCTCCTGAGTCACCATCAGATAATTGAATCACAGATGTTCCATCTTAACAATGTTGGAGAGGCAGCTATGGCTGCCGACATCACTGAGCTGGGTGTATGGGGAGAAGTGGACAGGAACCCATGGGACAGCTTTATTATACCATTGCCACCGAGCTTCTCACAACAACTGAACCACTGTCCTCCAACTCTCCTGTTACTTCTGGAGCTTAGAAGCCCCAGTGCCCATCACTCACCCCTAGAGCTAGCATGCTGTCTGTTGCGTAAAAACTGTGCAATCAAGGTTTGCTGGAAAAAATGCCGCAAAAATGCTAGGAGGTTGTGTGAGTTTTCTATTTCTGCTGTGACAAGTACCACACACTGAGTGACTTAAAACAACACAAATGTATCCTCTTACAGTTCTAGGGGTAAGAAGTCTAATATCAGGGTGTGTGCAGGGGTGTGTCCCTTCTGGAGGATCTAGCAGTGAATGTGTTTCCTTGCCTTTCCAGGTTCTAGGGCACCTGCATTCCTTGGTTCATGGCTCCCTTCCCCCTCCACCCTGACCTCTGGTTCCACTGTTATGTCTCTTTGTTTTTGGACTCTGACCCTCCTACCTCTCTCTTACAACAAACGCTTTGACTACATTGGGCCAACCAGATAAGCCAGGATATGCTCTCCATTATCAAGATCCTTAACTTAATCACAGTTGTGACGTCATGTCGCCCCGCAAGGTGACACATTCACAGGCTCCATGGATGAGGATGTGGACATCCTGGGGAGGGGGTGGTCCTGACTCTGTCTACCATGGAGGTTTTTGGAAGTTTTAGAGAAAAATCAATTCAGATGTGGGGCCGCGTGGGAGCAAAGGATGGAAAGATGATGCCGGAAGGACAGGATTAACTCGGAGCTGACCCTCCCCTGGTCAGAAGCTTCCGGGATGGATCTGAGGCCAGAGTTTCCTTGAAGCCATAGGGGGTAGTGTGGGCTCGTCCTCTGGCCCAAATGGCACCTCTTTGCAAAGGAGAACAAAACTCCCCCTTCCTCAGGACCATTGACTGCCTTCTGCCTGACATTGTAACTGCACCAGCTACCATGACCATAGTCTGAATAGCACTCCTGAGATGTACAGCCTCATGCCGTGGCCCTGGAGACATGGAAATATGAGCATTAAAAACAAATAGACTTAATTGTTTTAAATACATATTTTGTTTTGTTTTAAAATAGATCCAAAAGGAAAAAAGCTTCCAGAGCCTTAAAAAGATCCCAGATTCTATCATCTCTTTGTGCAAATGTCAGAAAACATGGATTTTTCAAAGTAGTTGTGCCCCAAAGTCAACTGGGGAGCCTCTGAGAATGGAAATGTGAGGCTCCAGCCCCAGAGCCTGATTCCACAGGCCTGGAAAGAGCCTGACGCTACAGGTCAGGAGCAGAGTGTGCATTCTTACTTAGTTCCCTGGTCCTCTAATAAACTTGGACAAACACACCTGGGATGTGGCCTCCCAGAGAGAAGACCTGCAAACTGCACCAGGCCCTGGGTCATGAGATCCTCCTGTTGAAGCAGAATCTACAGTCCTTGCTCTGTGGTTTAGAACCAGGTCAGTGGGAGAGCTGGGTCGATTTTGCGGACATTGGGCCTAACAGTGAGTAGGGGAGTAGGGGAGAGGGTGGAGATATTTACCCCAAAGTCCACCCAGAGCTGGAGTAAACGTGAAGCAGGTGAGGTTGGCCTAGCCCACCTCTAGGAGGGAGAGGATGAAGGTCATTCAGTGTTCCCCATGGGTGAGCCTGTGTCTTTTCTCATTCACCCTGTGTGATGCTTTGAGGCAGCGGGAAGAAAGGAAATGAACTAGTTCCTGTGTTGTCTAAACGAACAACGACATCTGTATCCACATGATCTGCATCTGTGGATTCAACAGACCCAGGATCAAAACCTGGGAGATTGGGAGTGACATATATAGACTACCATGTGTAAAACAGATAGCTCGTGGGAACCTGCTGTAGAGCAAGGAGCTGAGCTTGGCACTCCGTGGTGACCTAGATGGGTGGGATGGGGGGAGGAGGGGAGGGAGGTCCAAGAGGGAGGGGATATAGCTATACATATAGCTGATTCACTTCACTGTACAGCAGAAACTAACACAACATTGTAAAGCAACTATACCCTGATTTTTTTAAAAATTGAGAAAAACATTCCAGAAAGTTCCCAAAAGCAAAATTTGAATGTGCTGTGTGCTGGTTAACTATTTACCTGGCATTTACATTGTAGTTTCAATTAGGAACAGAGTATATACATTGTATTTACAACTAAGGACAGAGTATGTACATTGTATTAGGTATTATATTTAATCCAGAGATGATTTAAAGTGTATGGGGGATGTGAGTAGGTTATATGTAGAAACAACATCCTTTTATATAAGGGCCTTCAGCATCCATAGGTTTTGGTATCTGTCAGGGGTCCTGGAACCAATCCCCCACAGATATAGAGGGATGACTGTGCTGGCTTTATGTGGCCTTAAATAAGTGCTGTTATTCTTTTCGGTGACAGCCTCCAGAGGTTACAGTGCAGTACGTGGGAGGAATTAAAAGCCCTTCCGTGATTTTCTAGAACCTTCCCACTTTCAAGTGACACAATGACTGTGCCCTTCTCACCTGAATCTCTGACAGTGATATAAGACCCCATACGGGGTGACTTCCCCACTCCCTTGACATGAAAGGCAGCTGCAATTCTTCTCTGAAATAGTGGATTCTCATATGTTCATCACATGTGCCATTCACTGTCTAATTTGTAATCTCTTAAATTCTCCCCATGAATGACTTCAGAGATGGAGAACAGTTATGTGTCCTGAGTGGAAACAGGCAATTTTGGTGGGTTTTCACTGACTCTCCTCATCTCTAGAAGATTAGTTTCAAAAGTCTTTCTGCAGAGAAGAATAGGCAACATTTCAGGATGTCAAAACCCCAACTGCCTTAAGATACTGGAAGATAATTTTGGACCTAGTAAAGGAGAGAGAAATTAGTTTTTGTTTTCTTCCCAAGTGGAGAATAAATAACAACAGTAGATACTGGAAACAGAATTTAAGACATTTCTCAGGAAGAGAAGATAATAATAAAAAGAACATCCAAGTCTACAATAATGCTGCTTTAAATCATAAGATGGAGAAGTGGGTCTGTTTCATACATGCTGTTTTGGAGACATGCCCTCTTATGAGGTATGAGTTAGTCACCTTGTGTGCAAGATACAATCATCAAAAACCAACACTAAACTAAGGGGCACATTCTAAATTTTTAATAGGAATAAATGTGTAGGAAAACAAATGTAATGCCTTTTCCATCCTAAGGTGCATTGTACTGTTTAGATGAGGTAGCTGTTTATACTGGGAAGAAGTTATTTAACTGAGCATAACTGCCTAGATTCCTATAAGACACGTGGAAAGGTGCTTGATTTAGAAGAGGAGGTGGCGTAGGTAAAGGGGTAATAATTTAATACAGCCTCTGAAAGAGTCTACAAAGCACACCAAAATTGGTAATTGCAAATGGAGAAAAACTTAGACGTTTGCGAAATTTTTATAGTGATCTGAAACGCTCTTATGCTGGACACTTTTGAACGTGTTTGGTATTTGCCTACGACCTGTCAATTTCAGGAGTTCAGCTGAGACCCCAGTTATACCTCCACCAGGTCCTTGTAAGAACATCGGACAAGAAGGGTTAACACCACTGCATACCACCCACACCTATGCTATGGATTAAAGGTTTGTGTCCCCCTGAAATTATGTTGATTCCCTAACCCTCAATGTGATTATATTTAAAGATAAGGCTTTTAGGACGTAATTAAGGTTAAATGAGGTCATAAATGTGGGATTCTAAACTGATGGGACTGGTGGACTTGTAAGAAGAGGAAGAGATATCTCCCTACACCCACCCCTCTCTCCCCTCCTCCACCATATGCATGCACTGAGAAAAGGCCATGCGGGGACAGAGCAAGAAGACAGCCATCTGAAGACCAGGAAGAAAGGTCTCTTCGGGGATTGAATTGGTTGGCACCTTGATCTTGGAATTCTAGCCTTCAGAACTCTGAGAAATAAATGTCTGTGGTTAAGCCACCCAGTCCGTGGTATTTTTTTTACGGCAGCTGACTAACACACCATAGCAGCTCAGACTTTACCAGGCACACACATCACCCGGGGATCTTGACAGAACACAAATTGTTGGGGGCCCCCCTGGAGAATTTGCAGACGCCCAAATTTGCAGATGCTGTTGCTTGGGTCCCCAGACCACATTTGGAGTAGCGCTGACCTACACAGCCTTGTGAGGGAGCCACCAGGTTTCCGACTCGATTGGAGCAGCTGAATGCTGCCCACCTGCAGGGGCCTGTCCCACAGGGTCTGCCACCTCAGCAAGGGCTCTATCTCCGTCAACTCCCGAGGGAGAGGCTAATCTCCTCTGATAGTTAATTTCGTGTGTCAACTTGCCTGCGACAAGGGGTGCCTGGATCACACAGTATTTCTGACTGTGTCTGTGAGGGAGTGTTTGAACGAGCTGAGCATCTGAGTCAGTGGACTCGCTAAAGCAGATGGGCCCTGCCCTACGTGGAACTTCTTAGCCTCCATGATCATGTCAGGCAATTTCTCATAATAAATCTGTTATTCAATCTCTCTGTATCTAATAGGGTGTATGCATATATCCCACGACTTCTGTCTCTCTGAAGAACCCTGACTAGTATAGCTCTGTAGCTCTGTTCATGCAGGTGATCTCCTTTCTCTTAACCCTTTGGTTTGAAAGGACAACGTTATTGTCACTGCCCGCTCTGTGTAAGATGCAGGGGGCAGCGCCTGCTCAGGGGCGGGCCCCAGGCTGGACATGGCACGCTGTCCTTCGGTGCCACCTGTTCCCCTCCTCCCTTGCTGTCCGGTCACTGTCAGTCCTGTTGTCTCTCCCCCCTGACAGCTCTTACCCTGTCCTTTCCTTCCTTCTCCCACTTGCCCCGTGGTCAGTAGGTGTTTATCACCTTGCGTCTAGACTATTGCAACAGCCTCTCTACTGGCTTTTGCCTTCATTTCTCTTCTACTCAATCCATTTATTCCGATCCATCAAGCATGTAGATATATGTTCATTACTTTCCCATAAACACTTCTCTGATTATATTTTCTCGGCTTTCAGTGGCTTTAACATCTCCCACAAGTCAACAGTAAATCACCTGTGTTCCTTTTCCAGTTAAAATATCTCCTGTTTTCCAGCCTCTAGGATTTCGTTCAGGCTGTTTCCCACTGAGGAATGCCTTCTCCCTTCTCCTCCTCGTCTCTGCTTATTGCAACTGCATAAATTGTTAACATGCAGCTCCAAGGTCGCCTCCTCTATGAAACATCACTGATTGTCCTCTGTGAAAATGCTGGTTTCCTCCTCTAAATTCCCACAGCAAATCGCTTGCATGATGTTTGTGACACATGTCCTGGATCCCTTCTCACCAGGTATGTGAAGCTCCCCCAACAGGTATGAGCTCCCTGGGGCAGAAACCCTGATGACTCCACCAAAATGTAGCTCAACATCTTGCACAGAGTAAAGGACCATTTTGTAGGTGGACTCCTGGAGGAATGAATGAACAGACGGATGGAGGAATGGTCAAAATAATCAAGTGAAATAGGCTCTGTGGTGGTCATGAATGTTATTCATCACATGCTTCAGGTTCTTTACCTTCTGTGCACCTGGGAGACTGGCTCTTTCTGGTCCCTCATGGTTGGATGGGGCCATGTGCCTAGCTAGAGCCAATGAGCTGGGAGCAGAAGTGACATGTGTGGCTTCTGGGCTGGACCATCTGCTTGTTGGGATAAAACCTTCCAGAACCCACTTGTCCGCTGACATTGTGACAGGCGAGTTTGAGAAGGTGCCTGCTACATCAGTCTGAGAGCCTGAGAGTCTCTCGCTACAATGAGCAGACCCCCACTTCCTCCCATGGTGGGTGTATTGAGCGCTTGTTCCTGGGGCACAGCCTCTCTATCCTAACCGTACAGGCCCCTGGGTGTCTCTTCCTCACTGCCCATGCTCATCTCGTGCTCAGAGCTTCCAGCCACGACCACGTCCCTCTCTCCCCTACCTCGTGATGGTGACCTCTTATCACCGATCTTAGTTTAGTAACCTTATAGGACTCCCCTGTGTCTGAGGCTTTGCTTCCTATTTTCTGTTTACAGCTAATGACCCCTGAGGCCCACAGCTCACAGCGGGGCCCGTCTGCCTGAGCTCTGGGCTCATTCCTGAGTAGGGACGGCTCACATTCTTGTGTGTTCACAGTGACTCCGGAACACAGATGCTCAGGAGGAAAAAATCTTCCTGTTAAGAATCTTGTCACATTTCACAGTTTAGAATTGAAGCAAATGAAGAAATTATAGAGAAAGAGAAAATATAACAGTGTTTTTTTTTTCAGATAAAAAAATTAAGTCTTTGGAGGAGGAGACTTGGTGTGGGAGGGGTGCAGCATTAGGTTGGTTCACTTGTTTTGCTTTTGTTAATGAGACCTGGGACTCAAGGGCACAGAATCTTTGGGATTAACCTATACTCACTACTGTAAATAAAACAGATAAACAACAAGGACCTACAGTATAGCACAGGGAACTGTATTCAATATCTTGCAATAACCTACAGTGGAAAGAATCTGAAAAAATATATATGACTGAATCACTTTGCTGTACACCTGAAACATTGTAAATCAACCATACAATTTTAAAAAGACACATAATCTATTCTTTCATGTACTTTTTTCTTTTTTAACTAGTGAAACTTAGTGGAGAAGGGAAGAAATGAGCACTTTTACCAAGGCTACTTTCACACGTGCTCCCTGAAAACAGGAGATGTAACTTGCACGGCTCAATGCAAAGCGAACATGGGGAGGCCCTTGTTCGAAAACTATTCAGAATTTCCAGACCAGGACAGCAGCACACTGATTTGAGCACGGCCTTTGTGAGTGCGGGACCTGAAT
Source organism: Mesoplodon bidens (assembly GCF_964165515.1). Classification (NCBI taxonomy): domain Eukaryota; kingdom Metazoa; phylum Chordata; class Mammalia; order Artiodactyla; family Ziphiidae; genus Mesoplodon; species Mesoplodon bidens. Next base: position 5,825,850 of record NC_138161.1, on the reverse strand, counting down.
GAGGCCAGGGCTGCTCCCTCATGAAGCCAGCCCTGCCTGTCACACAGCACCTTTCAAGATTCTAGAACAGTTTGCTCTCCTGCACTGTGTTCCTGCATTCTATTCTATGCCCTTGGAGAGTGCAGGGTGATGACAGCTGAGTTAGACCAGCAGCCTGAGGAGAAAGAGATGAGGCAGAGAAAGAGAGGAACTCCCTCTACAGCAGCTGCTGCAGTGTCACAGGGAGGGCTATGACAGTGACCCACACAGGGAGCAGAGGGAGGGACCTCTCAGGGGTCTGCCTGGCTTGCACTTCCCATCTGTGATGTTCATTTAAGCCTATCAACCTCAGTATGCACAGCCAAGGAAAGCAGAAAACAAAGGCACCTCTATACCCAAAAGGATTCTTCTTTTCACATTAGACAACACCTGGGAGAGGCCATTTCTCCTCGGGTGTGCTGACGTACGGAAATTGACCATTCTCTCATAATGGCTCAATAGCCTACATCTTTCATCATACAGGCTCCAGCAGAACCGTTATTAAAATTCACAATTGTGCTGCCATCAGCTATTTCCTGTTTAGTCACTTTCTTAAGACCCTGAGCCTGTTTTGAGTTTCCTTTTTCACCATACATTCCTGAGGGGTCTCAAAGATAAACTCTGAAGGATTGAGAGCCACTGAAGGTTTTTTTTCCACCAAAGCTCTGTAAACAGGAGCTTCAGCAACGAAGGAGCAGCCCCCAGCAGTGGGAACCCTGCTTGGGTGCCGGGGAGTTGGTTGTTTGGGGGCGTGTTGCCCGGGGAGGGAAAGGCAGGCAGAAAGGCCATGGACGTGATAAGACGTGCATTTTATAACAGGTCTCATTTTTCTCCAGCAGCCAGGGGAGGGGTGGATAAAAGCAGCGTTTTAAAAAGCAAGAAAGCTCAGTGCTGTTGTGATTTGCATGCAGAAGTGCTTGAAATTTTGTCCTGGCAATCATTTAAAAGACAGTGCCCAGTCCACTGATGATCAAGGGCTCGACCTCCGGAGAGTCTGGCAAGGTGCCTGGAATCCACAGGAAGGAAGCCAAGAGAGGGAAAGAGGGGTGCTCCTGCTTTCCACCAGCTAGCTCCAGTCCTCTCCCTTCCGCCCTGTTGTCCTGAGGATGCTGAGCTGCTGCGGAATAGCTGGGAGGGAAAATCAACAAAGGATTGCTCCGCGACTTCCAGCATGATTTATTAGAGCTTGAGTCTTGCGGCTGCAGCTGCCTGTCCAGGTAATGACACATGGTGCGTGATTAAAGTGCACGTCCTTAAATCAAAGCTGTGCCGATGGTTGGAAAAGGCAGCAAACGGCCCTGGGAACTTGCTCATCCCTCTGATGGGAGGATGTTGTTAGGACAAAAAGGGGCCTGTTATCCTAACAAGATCAAGCCTTGCATGGGGAACCTTCTCATGTTTGCAGGATTTATCTGGGCTCCTCGTGGAAGCCTGAGAACCAAAGGGGTCTGGGAACGTGCCCATCAAAGCTTGCTGGGCATCTGCATGGCCCCTGGGACCCCTGCCTCCCCCTCTTGCAGGGAGGCCCGTGGGGTGAGGAACAGGCAGGGAAATCTTCCCAGGTGCCCGTGGCGCAGTCTGCCTCTCCCTGTTTCTCTTCCTCCAGCTTGCTGCTGGCAGGTAGGGTGGCCGGGCAGTCAGAGCTCATAAATTCCCCTTCCCTTGATCCCAGGAGTGAGGAAGGCTTTGGACATGGGCCTCTCTGAGCAGGGAAAGTGCACCTCCGGTTTGCTGTGGGCTCTATGCCCCTCAGCCTTCTGAAACTGGATAGACCAATGATGCTTTTGGCTGTCAGACTGACCTAACCATGAGGGGGATGGGAGTGGCGGAGAGAGAACGGTCTTTGATTTCGGGCGAGATCCAGGTTCCTGTCCCTTAAAGATTCAGTACGAAGCATGTCCAAGGGATCTGAGTAAACTTGGGCAGGAGTCCCATGGCCACTTTTCCGACGTCCAACAAGGAGCATGGGTGTGCCGGAGCGGAGGCCGCAGCAGAACGGGACTTTGGGGTGAGTGGGCGTACCCAGCTCAGGACTTGGGGGCAACGAGAATTAACATGGAGGAAGAACACAGAATAGTGGTTAAGGCTCTGAAGAACAGAACAAGAAAAGCAGGCACGAGTCGTAATGTGTAGCGGCTGGAAGAGCAAAGGATTAAACCTCAGCTCCTTAACTTCCTGCCGTGGGAGGACTCCCCTGAACGCTGAATTTTTAATGCTAAAACCGAGGGTCTCAGGCAAACCAGGACAGCTGGTCACCCCACATGTGACCTTGAGTCCATCTTAACCTGCAAGAACATCAGTTTTATCATCTGAAACATGGCAAATAGAGTCACCCAAACCGCGGCGCTGTTGGCAATTAGCATATAAATATATTGCAAGTGTCTAGTATGTGTCTTAGAAAAATGTAGGAATTCAATATTAGTATTATAAAAAATAATATTCAGGATATTTCAACTAGAACAAGATGCCTGTACAAGCAGTGAGTTCTCCATCAGTGGATGCATTCAAGTCAAGGCTACAGGAGATTTTTGCCAGGTTGTTGGAGGGAGTTGAAGCCTAGAGCAGGCAGGACCAGGGGACGGGGTGAGGTCCCTCCCTGCTGCGGAGTCCAGACTTCCCAGACTGAGAGTCTGCAGCATTGCAATCCAGGACATATAAGGCGGCAACGTTCCCAGAGGTTCCTGGAGGTTGTGTGTGAAGGCCGCTATCTCTCTGAAGCACGGGGTGTACTGGGTCTCCAGGGCAGAAGTGAGTCAGGAACTCTCTTCGCAGCCTGGGAAGCTGGCATTGCAGCTTCGGGGAGCCCAGACTTGAAGTGGTCATGGCCTGATGGGCAAACACAGAGGTACCGTGCAGCCACTGAGTGATGGAGAGGGAAACAGGAACCCCAGGCACAGTGCCTATCTGTGGCGACAGAACCCAGAGGTGGTGCTGGCTCCTGAGCAGGAGACCCCAATCCCACTAGAGCCTGCATCAAGGTCGGCCCTCGGAGCCAGGCCGCTGGCACTGTGCCCTGGAGGAGGGAGACCTCTGTGCTGCCACGGGTCTCAGGCCTGGCAGAGCTGTTCTGACTGATCACCGTGGTCTCCTTGTTGATGTTGAAGCCCTAGCGTGCTGTTGTCACCTGTTTTTGCAGATTCTACTCCCAGTGACCTTGACCTCATGCCCTTTGCATTTAAATCCGAGACTGCATATGTATTGATACTTGCAGGATCCTGCAATTCCAGGGCTCAGGCAGACACAATGACCTAGGGAAGGCTGGGAATTCATGGCCTCTGTTCTGAGCTTAATCCATGCAGCGTCTGGGAGCCTCAACCTTCTTCCTGTGTCTGTGTCTCTGAAACAATCCTACAGGGCTGAAAAGTTTTGGTGTTTTAAGGAGAAGTCAGGGGCGTGGGTTAGGAATGTGGGGAAAGGGAGAGGAAGACCACCGCGTTTAAGGACGGATGGGGGCAGGAACGGGGGGTGTAAAGAGACGGGAGGAGGCTTATGGTACTGCATGGTGAGCTGGAAATGAAAAGATTTCAGTTATCTTGGTGCATCTTCCGTGGTTTGTTTGATCATTGTTTTTACATTCCACACTCATGGTGGACGTGTGTGATGAATGGCCTGCTAATGTACTGCAAAACGTGGACATATTACATCTCCTCAAGACGAATCAACCCAGAATTTCTGAATCCCCAGACAGCCTCACTGTGGCCGCCTTTTATCTCTGTTGCTAATCAGAGAAAGGGCAACTCTCACATGAAGACGCCGCTGAAGTGCCGGCGATGGCTGGGTGACGGCTGCTGCACTACGCGGGGCCGGGCTGTCGTTCCCAACCTCGCTGCTAATGAGAACATTTGAAAGATTACTGACAGGCCATGTCCATGGAGGTTGCTGGAAGTAATTAAGCACGGCTTCAATGAAGGGCTGCATCGGCACGTTCAAGACTTGAACGATACACGAGTGAGAGGCTGGGTGTGAGCGTGTGTTACTTGCTCCGGCGTCTCCAAGATCCTCTCCTTCCTTCCTGGCATCCTTTCCCTGGCAGTCAGGTCAGTTTCAGGGACTGTTGAGACCACCAAGCACGAGCTCAGTCTCCATCCTGTGATGCCACGGGATGTGCAAGGGAGGCCTCTCTGCAGATTTCTGGGCTCCCACATCCTTGTTCTGGAGCATGTTGCCTGCTCTCTCTTTTGGCTCCAATGAAAGGTAATGTAGGAAGCTCTGCTGCTGATGCAGCTTTGGAGATGATAAGAAGGCAAAACTGGCCACCAAGGACAGGGCTCAACCGACACAGGACCAGCCAAGTGATGGAGAGTGCAGACCACTAAAAAGCACATGGCAGGAAAATACTGAATGATAGAAAAATGCCGACCATACGTAGATGAGAACAAAGGGTAGGTTATTCAAGAGGAAGTTCAGATGATTCTAGTTATAGAAAAATGTGTAAGCGCATGTAAGCAGAGAGAAAAAGCAGACAACATCTTTGGAAGTTTTTGGAGAGGAAGGCTGTTTCCCACGACTCCTGCTGGGTTCCTCCTCAGGGGATCAGATCTGTCGGTGTAACGCTCCTCATCTCTCCATCATTTCAACTTAAGGGAGCAGCGACTTACACTTAGTAGTGAGTTTGTAGGGAGGGACTAGGCATATTTTGCTCCATCCTTTTCTCTGTGTTTTGTTGGGAGCTGGCAGAAACATGGTGGGCAGGTTCTCCCCTCAGTGATCCTGCCTCTGACACCCACACCCTCAGGGAGTCCCTTCCTCTTGAGTGTGGGGTGTCACTTCCGTGCTCAGGTTATGTGAGATTCTAACTCCCGACGTGAGACTCTCTGCTGCCTCCTCAGCTTGCATGTTCTGGGGAAGCAAGCAGCCGTGGTGGAGACATCAGGTGCTCAGGGAATTAAGGGTGGCTTCTGGCCAAGAACCAAGTGGGAACTTGCAACTGCAGGGAACTCAGTTCAGTCATCCACCACATGACCTCAGCATCAGAGCCTTCCCCAGCGGAGCCTTCAGATGAGACCTCGACCACGGCTGACAGCTTGATGGCAGCCTTGAGAGAGACACTGAAGAAGGCTCCGGTTAGCTGTACCTGGACTCCTGACCCAAGGACAGTAGGAGATGTTAACCTGTGCTGCTCTAAGCTGCTAAGTCTGCGGTAATTTGTTACAAAGCCATTAGTTACATCTAATTTATATTAGATGACGAATACACCCCTTCATGCTGTAAAGGATGCATGGCGGGTCTGTGCTTTGGTACGGCACAAGGGCCAACAGGATTCCAGGGATGCTCAGGACCGCCAGTGTGCAGTGTTGGATTCCTGGTTCAAGTTAGGAAGCTCATTTGCCCAGAGATGTAAACAGCACTGTCTCACGACACTTTTGTTAGTGACAAATGAGACATTATTTTTGTTTGTTTGTTTTCTTTTGTTTTATTGTGGTTTTTCAGGTAACACCGATTTATAACACTACATGAGTTTCATGTGTACAACATTATATTTCTATTCTGTATAACTTACAACATGCTCACCACCAACAATTTATTTTCTATCCATTAGCAGTTGATCCCCTTTACTAATTCTACCTTCCCCCCACCCCTTTCCCTCTGGGAACCACTACTCTGTTCCCTGTTCCTATGTGTTTGTTTTCCTTCCACTTGGTTTGTTCATTTATTTTGCTTTTGTTTGTTTGTTTTTTATATTAAGCATGAGTGAAATCATATGGTATTTGTCTTTCTCCAACTGATTTATTTCACTTAGCATAACACCCTCAAGGTCCATCCATGTTGTTGCAAGTGGCAAGATTTTATCTTTTTTATGGCTGAGTAGTATTCCATTGTGTATGTATACCACATCTTCTTTATCCGTTTATCCACTGATGGGAGCTTCAGTTGTTTCCATGTATTGGTCATTGTAAATAATGCTACGATGAACATGGGGGTGGAGATATCTTTTGGGGTTACTGTTTTCATATTCTTTAGATACCCAGAAGTGGGATAACCGAATTATATGCTAGTTCTGTTCTTAACTTTTGAGGAGAGATGCTATTGTTTGACTCCTTTGTCTCATTCGCATTTTTCAGACTTTGGGCAGGCAAAAGAGAGATACTTCTGTGAGATCTACTTTAAAACACCATCTCTGAATGTTAGAATCAGGCGAGACTTTTCTACTTTTTCACTTATTCCATTTAAAAAGATCTGGGAACATGTACAATTATTATAATCAGAAAAAAAGTATTTTACTAAAAAGGGCCAGCTAAGTGGCCAAGAAAATACAAGTGGGTGCTAAGAAGGACTTTCATTATTGCCCTTGATTTGGTTTCTATGACACAAGCTGTCCTTAAACCATCTAAAGAATACTGGGACCACATTCCTCCCCAGGGCTCACTAAGCTCTGCTACTTCCATCCATCACCCCAGTCCCCATTCCTTCCCAGTGCATAAAACAAAATTCATATAAATAGGGAAGAAAGAGGAAATAGTCTTGAGTTATGAGAGAGTGCTATGGTTTGTGTCACCTGTCGCCCCCAAACCCAAGTGAGAGGGGCTACAACAGAATCACTCACAGAGGTCAGAGTGCCAAGAGGGTAGGAGAATGGAATTCATACTCCCCAATGGCTATTTTCAGTGGGAGGTGACATGTTTATCTATCTTACATCTACCTGAGCAGGGAGAAGTAAATCAGAGGGAGAGAGATGTCAGATGGAGAGAAAGCCAGGACAAGGATGCATGAGGTTTCATAGCACTGCAGAAACTGTTTGGGCTTGGTTGATACCTTGTCTAGGATGGCTGGTTACCAGTAAGAGTCCAACAGCAAGAGCTGCTGTATGGGCTTGGAGAACACCAGAGAGGAGGGAGCAGTGATTTATCTCTTTGTCATCCCCCTGAAAATCCCCTGCCAAATAAGTGACACATATTCTCAGAATGGAGCCAATGTTGTCTATGTAATATAATAAAGAATATATCTTGTCTTTGGCCCTGGGTCTTGTCATGGAGCTTCAAAATCCTTGGAAATTTCGGAATGCAGACAATGTCTTTTGTTATTCATAATGAACTCCTTTCTGCCTGACCTGAGTTTATCCTAATGAGGTAACTCTAGGTGGGCCCCCTGACAGTTTCAAGGGAGGGGCTGGTCTTGCCTGAAAGACAAAAGCACCTAATTAGTGTGTGATTAAAGGGCTGGAACTTTCAGTCTGGGGAAGGGAGAGGGGCTGGAGATTGAGTTCCACTATGATGTAATCAGTCATGTCTTAGTGATGAAGCTTGAATAAAAACTTTGAACAATGAGCCTTGGAGAACTTCCTGATTTTGAACATATCACTGTACTTGGAGGGTGACATGCCCGACTCCACGGGGACAGAAACTCCTGTGCTCAGGTCCATTCCAGATCTTGTGCAATGCACCTGTTCATCTGCCTGTTCATTCATATCCTTTTTACTAGAACATTGTTAAGCATAGCACTTTCCTGAGCTCTGTGAGTCATTCTATCAAATGATCAAACCTGAGGAGGTTGTGGGAAGCCCCTAATTTGTAGATAACCATGCAGAAGTATGGGTACCCTGGGGACACCACTTAATGCGGCATCTGAAAAGAGGACAGTTCTGTGGGACTGAGTCCTTTAACTTCGTGGAATCAGAAACTAGGTGTGGGTAGTTAGTGTCAGAAGTGAACTGAATTGAAGGACACCCAAGTGGTGTCAGAGAATGGGGTTGGAGTGTAGGCTATTTGCCACACAGAGAACTTTGATGGGTAAGTATTAGAGAAACACTGCAAGAGTGAAGCTAAATAAGGACTCCTTTGTCCCTCACCAACTCCTCCTATAATCCATCTCAAGACAAGAAAGGGACCCAGCATGAAAGACCAAACCTTTTAGCCATGGGGAGGGTGCAATGTCACAGTTTATATCAGACTGGCCATTATGCTATGAGGAAATAGAAAATTCTGGGACCTGTCTGAGAAGTTGTCACAGTAGATTCTATGGAACCCAGTTGAAGGTAGTCATGGGGGAAAACAAAAATTGATTCATTATACTTCTCTCCACCCCATCAAGACCAGACCTTTCAGTAATTCTCATCATCTAAAATGTAGAGTTGACATTATTCAATGTATTGGATTATTATAATCACAAGTTTTTCTAATCACTAAAAGCATACATCATACCAACCTCCAAGGGATGTGAGGCCCATTGCAACTTAACACACAGAAAGAAGGTGACTGGCTGACAGGAATGGGTGGTGCAAAGCCCAGCCTTCCAGCTCAGCACAAGACAGCTCTGAGGGCCCAGATCAGCTTCAGAGCTCTCCGTAGGATCAGCAGAGGCCCCGCTTGCACCTGCGCCCCAACTTCTCCCTCTCTCCTTCTTACCTCCTGCCCTCCCTCAGAGGTGCTATAACCCCAAGCGCTCTGCAATCAGCTTCCTGCACATGAATACAGTAGGTATCCAATGCATTTTCCAACTTGAAAATGGGGTAGTCCCAAATTAAAAGGCAGCAGACCCTGAGCGTCCGTCGAGAATGTTCTCAGTTCTAATTCTGTAAAAGCGACGTGGGACTTCCATGGCACGTTAGAATCTACGACTTAATGGAAGCAGACATTTAGGTTGTGGGCACTGCAGGGTGGATGTGAAAACATGGTCCTTCCTGAGCTACCGGCCACTAGCACCAAAGTCCACATTTGTCAGGGTCCTCCAGGGAAAGAGAACCCACAGGATGGAGGTATAGATAGATGTGTGTTAAGGAACAGGCTCATCAGGTTATGAGGGTCGGAGGCAGGCTGGCAGGTGGGTGGACTGGAGACCCAGGAAAGAGTCACCTTTGCAGCTCCAGTGAGAAGGCAGCCTGGAGGTAGAATTCCTTCTTCCTCTGGGCAACTCAGTCTATTTTCTCTAAGGACTTTCAATGGATTGGATGAGGCCCACCCACATTATGGAGGGTAATTTGTTTTTCTCAAAGTCTATTGATTTAAATGCTAATCTCATCCAAGAAATATCTTCACAGCACTATCTAGACTGGTGTTTGACCACACAACTGGGCACCATGGTCTAGCTGAGTTTACACATAACGTTGACTGTCACAAGGTCACCCCTTGTCAACCCCACACTAGTACGCATTTCTTTACATCACATTTATTCTCTGAATAAAGACAATAGCAAGCTTGTACTTCCACTTGGCCTGACACAACTATCCTGTGTAAGACCACAGACACTCTACTCTGTTCCTTAGAAGAGGATGCAAAGTACCTGGGGGCTGTTCACTCTCCTCTTTGATATCTTGTAACTTAAATACGATAATTTAAAGTCAATGCATCTTATATTATACAAGAAGGAGATAAGAGAGCAGAAAACAAAAGTAATCGTTATACACACACACTTACACAAACCCCAAACCCACTGCCTGACACCTGCTCCTCATGGGGGACAGGATTGCATGAGCAGAAGAGATTCACTTAGAATCTGTACAATAACAATAACAACCTGTGAAGCAATTATTATACTCCTACTTTTTACAGCTGCAGGAATCATTTACAGTGGCGCTTGAGAAGGGGAGGCTTATCGGAGGTCTCAGGAAGTGATCCTGGAGACAATTATTTTATTAGTCATAGGCTTATATTGTCCTTTCTCCTGCCTTCAGCACACAGCCAAGGTAACAAGGTGTGATGACAGTGGCAACAGTCAGGGGATTCTGCACATGTTAATGCAATTGATGGTTTCCGAATGCCCTTTTCTCCTCATTCTTTTCACAAAGCATTGTGCCTTCCCCTTGTTGCATTATCAATAGGCTTTAAGCAAAAGTGTTTTTTCTCTCTTTTTCACATTTAAAATGAATGGCTATAGACTCAGATTTGCAAAGCAAGTCTGACTCTATTCTGTTTCCCTTTTCTAGCAATGGTCTGGTCCATTCTGTGTCAAATCCATAGATGAGCCACAGAAGACTGGGTGTGTGACCTAAGTCTCTGGGGAGAAAATACTATTCTCCAGTAGCCCTCAGCAATATATGAAAAGTGAAAAAATGATGAAAACCTAAAAATATATGTTCTGAAACTTCTACTCAGGGTCCTCTATGGTCTGGCCTCAGCTTTCTTGCTCATTCCCTCCTGTGTTCCTTCCTGCTGCAAATAATGGGGAGAAACAACTTATGAGGCCCAGAGTAGGTTATTCTCAAAGGACATGAACACAGGAAATTGTTTCCAAGCTGAATATCCAGGAAAAGAATGGGTCTAAAAGTGATGCCAAACCACAGAGGGAAGTATGATGCACCCGTTAAAAAGAGTGAGATGGAACTATGTATATTTATCTAGAAAGACAACTAGGATTTATTGTCAACCAAAAAAGCAGATGCAAACCGATAGATCTCGTGTGATTTCATTTTTTTTTTTAAAGAAAAGGCTGACATGTACAAATACACCCATGAGGAGAAAGGACAGAAGAAGGGGCCATGCAGCTCCTCCAGAGAAAAATGCAGAGTCCTTTTCAGCTGTAAGGACTTCACTGCCTCTTCCTGGAGCTCTGTTCTCTACCCCAGCAGCATCTCTGAAGAGACCCACCAAGCTTTCCTTACGTCAGGCCTTTGCACTGGCTCCCCTCTCACTGACAGTAAAGACTCCACTCTGAGCAAGTATAGAGGCTAAAGAATAAGGTACAGGGCTTCCCTGGTGGCGCAGTGGTTGCGAGTCCGCCTGCCGATGCAGGGGACACGGGTTCGTTCGTACCCCGGTCCGGGAAGATCCTACATGCCGCGCAGCGGCTGGGCCCGTGAGCCATGGCCACTGAGCCTGTGCGTCCGGAGCCTATGCTCCGCAACGGGAGAGGCCACAACAGTGAGAGGCCCGCGTACCACAAAAAAAAAAAAAAAAAAAAAAGAATAAGGTACAGGAAGCAAGGCAGGGACTTCTGAGTACAGGCCAGATCTCACGGCATCACCCAGAGATGAGAATCAGGCCACCCCAGCAGAAAGCGATGCTTCTGGGACCATAAGTGATGGGTGCTCTTCATTTCCTTAGAGAGAAGACTAAAATTAGAATCAGCTAAATACTGTTTATCTCCCAGTTCTTCTTAGAGAAAATAAGAGTATTGAGTCAGCCATTCTGAATGGTGTTGCCTCTGCCATGCTTATAAAATCTTGTGTAGTCCTTCAGTGTATAATATAAAACACTGACAATTAAAACCATGGTTCTGGTGCCCAGAATGAGCTAAAAATCAGGTATCTGTTCTGCTCACACAGCCTCAGAGGGAAGAGGATCTTACCTGCCTGTGTGTATATGGGCTGTGGTCCTTCATAACAGCCCTTAAAATCAGCAGCTAAACAGACAGATGCACACATGTGAACACCTAACTTGAGGTGCTGGAATCAACCGGCTAAGGGTGTGGGGATTTAAATAGAAAGTGGGAAAATATATATTCAAGTGGGAAAATATATATTCAAAGGCTCACTGCCCACCCCCTCTCTGTCCTTCTGACGCAGCCATGTCTGGAACTGCAAAAAGTGGATGGATGGCCACTGCCCTGGCGGCCAGGGGCATCCCTCCCTGACTCGCCATTGCATTACCAATGTTCATCAGCAACTCTTCTCTGGGGCTGTTGTCTTTGGATGCATCCTCACATGAGTAGTTCAGATTGTCTCTGCAGAAGGCCAAACCCGGGAGTCCCCAAGACACAAGTGAGCATTACAGCCCAGATACCCACACTCTACGTGGTATACATTGTCAGAGGGAACTCTCTAAGCCTCACCTTTCTGTAAGCTTATTTCCATGCACCTGTTCACAAGGGCCATGACAGATCAGATGAATCATAAGCTTGTTTCAGCTGAGCTCACGGTAAAAGTCCAGTAGCCCTTGAGGACAACATTTATCTGTCGATGCTTTTCTTCAATTATTCCTCAACAAAACCATCCATTGTCTTCTGCATCCTTCTGCAAAGGAATTATGTTAACACCGATGACATGAGAGTAATGATTAAGAGCCATGAGAGAGGGAAAGGCAGCCCCTGATGTCCAGGCGCTCAGCTGGCCGGGGTGTTCCCAGCTGGGTCTCTGGTGTTCTCTCGCTGAATGTCAACAAGTTCACGGAACACCAAGGCAGACGAGGCCACTCTGTGACTGAGATGGATCAAGATGAAGCAAGCCCACCCCTTCATCCTACCTGAATACACACAACAGCATGAACATTATCCAAATCTACAACAAAATGGCCAAACATCCGCTCTCCTGGATAATACGAGTGACCACTGCATCTTTACTAACCACAGCTATGGGCTGACTCCATTCCTCCCCACTTATGGGCGAGATTCGTTAAGATGCCCAATCATAGAATCACCCCCACTGCCAACAGCATCCAATCCAGAGCCAAGTGCTGCTTCCTTGACCCTTCCCCAGATCACCTAACACAGGCCCACGTATATAACACATCCTTTCTGACACCTTCTTAAGACACCTCATTGGTCCCCATGGTGTGTGTTCTCCCTCAGGACCAGAAGAAACCCAACTTGTTCCACTACCTGTGTCTGGCTGGTGGGCCATGGCTGGAAAGCATGGACAGAAAGGAGGTGGGAGCGCAGAGGTCTGAGACCCCAGCCCAGATGCTCGACTGACTGCCTGGTACGTGCAGGAACTCAGCAAACGTTTTTGAATGAATGAAAGAGCTAGTCAGCTAGGGGTGAAACTGAAATGCGTGTCTCTGTGAGTCTTCCTGTCACAGACCATCTCACCATGAAGCTGCTAATGCTGCAAAAGCATTCAAACATAAACTGGAGTCCAATAATAATATAAAATTATTAAGATCTGGGGATTCAACTATACAAATAAAAGGGAAAGGCAAAATATCTATTTAAAATAGCATATACAAAATTCAAAATTCTGTGGGGAAACAAACAGTAAGACATGTATGTGTTCCAAATGGAGAGAATTTTACATCCTCAGTAATGGACACGCAAGTAGAAGAGGGAAAATGGGGACAACTTTACATCCTCAGTAAAGGACACACAAGTTGAAGAGGGAAACTGGGGAGAAGTTTCCTGTTTATGGGTGTGAGGACCCAGTGTTATAAAGATGTGGGTCCCCCACTCCAAGCTTTTCTATAAATCAAATGAAATTTTAATCGCCCCCCATGATCGTTTTTGAAATAGACAAAAGCTTATCTGGAAGAAGAAACACATGAGCAGAGCAAAGACAACGTCAAGTAACAGAGATGAGGGAGGGTTGGCCATGGAGCCGTCAGAAGAGAGGCAAGTGTTGCCCTATCAAATCTTTACCGTGTTGTACTGATACAGTTATTTAACCACAAGACAAGGGTATAGAAATTAAAAAGAAAAGAAAACAATACAAAACAAAAAGACAACTCCATGCAAAAGTATCCATGAGCATTTAGGTCCTGAGTGCAGCAGCTTCCACTAATGAAGAGCTTATCTTTCCTCTTTTTCAGACACTCTGCTGTCAGAATATTCTATCACTTAATCCTCCTAGCTTTAGACCAGGGGTCCTCACCCTTGGGCCACGGACCAGTAGTGGTATGGGCTGCACAGCAGGAGGTGAGCAGTGAGCGAGCGAAGCTTCGTCTGCCATTCCCCATCACTCCCCATCGCTTGCATTACTGCCTGAACCATCCCCCACCCCTCCCCAGTCCATGGAAAAATTGTCTTCCATGAAACCAGTCCCTGGTGCCAAAAAGGTTGGGGACCACTGCTTTAGACAGTAGGCACAATTATCTCCATTTTACAGAAGAGGAACATGGGACTTGGTAAGGTTAGAGAACTTGCCCAAGTTTACATAACTAAGAAGCCATGAACCTGGGGTTTGAAACCAGATTATCTAACTTCAAAACCTAAACTCTTAACAACCGTTGCACAGGTTCACCTGAAGTTGCTAGATAGTCTGGAAATTTTAAAAATAGTAGCTTTATTGAGTATAATTCACGTACCATAAAACTCGTGTTTCAAGCGTACCATTCAGTGTTCTGCAACCTTCACCACTCTCTAATTCCAGAACATCTTTATCCCCCCAAACAACACCTTGTTCTCATTTGCAGTCACTCTCCATTGGCCTATCCTCCCAGCCCTCGGCAACCACGAATCTTTTTTCTGTTTCTATGGATTTGTCTATTTTAGACACTTCATATAAATGGCATCCTATGATATATGGTCATTTGTGCCAGGTTTCTTTCACTTAGAATGTTTTCAAGGTTTATCCATGTTGTAGAATATATTGCTACTTCATGTGTCCGTAGGACTGAATAATATTCTATTATATGATATACTACATTTTGTTTATCCATACACCAGTTGATGGACCTTTGAGTTGTTTTCACTTTTTGGCTATTATGGATAGTGCTGCTTTAAACATTCATGTACAAGTTTCTGTGTTGACATATGTTTTTATTTATCTTAAGTATATACATAGGAGTGGAATTGTTGGGTCATATGGTGACTGTCTGTTTAACTTTTTGAGGAACTGCTAAACTGCTATCTAAAGCAGCCTGACCATTCTACATTCCCACCAGTAATGTACAGTGTTCCAATTTCTCCACATCCTTGCTAACATTTGTCTGATTTTTTGTTTTGTTTTGTTTTGTTTTTTGCCATCCTTGTGGCTATGAAGTGGTATATTATTGTGGTTTTGATTTGCATTTCTCTATGACTAATGATGTTGAGCATCTTTTCATGTGCTTAGTGGTCATCTGTATGTCTTCTTTAGATAAAAGTCTTATCGAATCCTGTGTCCATTTTTTAATTGGGTTATTTGTGTTTTTATTGTTGAGTTGTAAGAGTTCTACATGCAAGTATCCTATTAGATATATGATTCACAAATATTTTTACACATTCTCCAGGCTGTCTTTTCATTTTCTTGATGCACGAGTGTTTTGATTTTTATAAAGTCCAAATTATGTAATTTTTCTCATGTCACGGACATAAAAATTTACTCCAATATTTTACTCTAAAAGTTTTATAGTTTTAGCTGTTGCATTAAGTCTATTATCTGTTTTGAGTTAGTTTTTGTATATGGTGTGAGGTGGGGATCCAACTTTATTCCTATGTTTTGGGTGATTTCTATGTTTATACTAATTCATTTCATGCCCATAACGACAGTCTGAGATGACTGGAGAACTAAATAACTAAAACACATAAAGGTTATGTAACTTGTCCAAGGTACACAGCTAGCAATTAGCAGAGCTAACCAGGAAGTTTGACTTGAGACCTCATTTTCTTAAATATCTTTCCTTCAAATGAAATTGTTATTTCAGAAAGTAAGGACAGGATGAGTTGCTCAATGAATGCTGTTAGGACAACTGACTAACCATGTGTGGAAAATATGTCAGCTCTGACTTATAATTTACGTCACAATAAATTCTCCCTGAAGGGAGAGCCAGTAATGACTAAAGTAGATTAAACAATATGCAATCTGCTGAGAGAGAAAAATGATGGAAGAAAAATGATCCAAGTACCAGAAATCTTGATATTGGGACAGTATCAAGTGGGTTAACATATGTGTCCTAGAATAAGAGGCAAGAAAGAATAGGACAAAAAAAAAAAAGAGAATTACTGGAAAAAACGATGACTGTAAACACCTCAGGTTTGAAGAAAGATATCAGCTTAAAGGTCCAAGGAACTCCTCAATCCAAATCTACACAAATACAAAGGAAACAACATTCAGGTACATCATAGTCATACTCTGAAATCCCAAGAGAAAGAAAACCTTAAAAGCGGACAAACAAAAATGACTCATTAAGTGTAGGGGTGGTGACCCTGAACTGACACTAATATTTAACGGAAAGACTACCCTGGTCCAATGATCAGGGTAGGAGCTTTTTTAGGTCAGGGAATCAGTGTGTTTTGGTTTAGGGCCAGCTTACAGTGGACATAACAAATCTTCAAATTCATCTTGTGGTTATTTTCTCAGTTCCAGGATGATTACTTGGAATAGATAAACTCAGTAACCAGCAAAATAAATACCCACATGGTTCTCAAACTGTTGAGTGAGGTCTATCATGATAGGAGAGGGCGGTGGAAACCACTAGCATTGCTTCTTGCTACCAGCTTAGTAAACTAGAAGCAAGGATGCAAATCTGGACAGACTGCAGAAATGTGTACCAGGTGAACTGGGGAAGTGGGTGGGGTTAGGGGTGGGGACGGAGACTCAGGAGAGAAGGAGAGCTGGTCACGGGTGAGGGTCTCCTAAAGGAACCCTGAGCCCTAACAGCTGAGAATGGGGCCTGGAGGGACCTGTTTGGGTTCCTGAGCAGCGCCCCTCTAACCACAGGGCATGAGAAGCAGAGTCGGAGTGAACGCCTGGGACACTGTGGGAAATGCAACCTTCCCAGTCTCCCTCTGGGACAGTGGCAACTGCTCCCACCTGCTCTGCCGGAGGCTCCCCTGCCTCTCTCTGTGCCTCCTATAAGTCAGACATAACCTACAATTCTGAGTGCTATTGTCAGAATTAGATAAGGGTTTAGAATAAGTTGTAGCTATAGTTTTTATAATGCTTTCCCTCTGCTCAAAATCCTCCAGTGGCATTTTATCATATTTAAAATCGAGTCCAAAGTTTGACCATGGATCTAGCCCCTGCCTAGCTCTATGGCCTCATTTTCTTCATTGCACTCCGAGCGCAATGGTTTCCCCGCTAGTTCTCAGATGTAACCCACTTCTACCTCGAAACTTTGCACGTGCCATTCCATCTGCCTGGGCTGCTCTCTCTGAGCATGTGCACACCTCGTTTCCTTACTTCATTCTGTTCCCTGCAGGGCATTATGTTACATCCCCAACTGCATGACCTTCTCCCCAAGGGGATGTATGCTTCATGCCGGTAAACTTGTTCAAGGAATAAGCAGTGTCTAGTACAGTCCCTGACATTAGGTGATACTCAGTGAATACTACTGATTGGATAAGCGAACAGATCTGACAAGGGGCAGCTGGGGGACCAAGAGGGGCTCCTGTGGGTCACTAGGCAGTGACCCCATGGCCAGAGACCAGATGGGACTGTAGACATCTCAGCAGATGCCAGCACGGAGGGTGACAGATAACTGAGGACCCAGAGCACTGATGCCACCGCCCCCAGGAGGCCATGGGAGAGGAAAGATCTTAAATCAATGGAGAAACCTTGAAATAGCAGAGATTACCTCAAACTGGCAGAAATAACTTTTCAGTTGCTTGGTAGAAGGGGGCCTCCAAACAGAAGAAGGAAACAGAGGTAAGTAAGTAAGGGGAGAAAATACACGTTCTTTCCCTCGGAGGGATACCGGCCCCAGTAACATTGAAAAAATGCTGTTGGTATTCACCACTCTCCCTCCAGGTACCGACCTCCCTGCTCTGGGATGTGCCCAAGGCCTTTGGGTTGCCACTGACCCTCAGCTGTCATTCCTCCACAGACCTCTCTTACCCCAACCTAGAGCATGATGCTGTGAATGCCAATTTGGATGGGCTTCCTCAACCAAAATAAGACTCCTCAACCTCTCGGGGGTACTGATCTCAGCCTGACTTGCTGGGGGGAGCAGTATGATTGAACTGAGCCCCATTACCTGCTGATGACCTGTCCACTTCCTATTTAGTTTGGATGCCTCTAGCCGCAAATAAGAAAACCCTGACCCACACCGGCTTAGACCGAAAAGCAATCAAGTAATTGGTCCTCTCACAGTGATGACTTCAGAGGTGAGGGGACTGCAAATGCAGTAGCTTAGGGATAAATCTCAACTTTTCTGGTTTTCTTGACTCTACCTTCCTTTATGCTTTGGTTTATCCTCAAGATGGTGCTAAAATGGTTGCCATGACAGAGTATCTGGAGGTATCACCTCCAGATAGGGCCAAGAATTAAGAGATGAACGTCTCCTGCTGAGTCTACAATTAAGAATAAGGAAATCTTTTCAAAAATATCACAGAAGATTTCTTACATTTCATTGACCAAAACTGGTCACATGCCCATCCTTAAACCAATTATGCTCAAAAGGAGAAGGCTGCCCTTGGTTGGTTCAGACTAGAGTTCACATCCACTAGTGTAGACAGATTAGCATTTACCTGCTGGAGCAGGTGACCTAGCTGTGGTGTGCTTCCCTCAAGCACAAGATTCTGCAAAAGATCTCTGTTATCACTGAGTGCATTTGTGTAACAAAGTTCCACAGACTGGTGATTTAAACAACAGAAATTTAGGGCTTCCCTGGTGGTGCAGTGGTTGAGAGTCCACCTGCCGATGCAGGGGACACGGGTTCGTGCCCTGGTCCAGAAGATCCCACATGCCGTGGAGCGGCTGGGCCCGTGAGCCATGGCTGCTGAGCCTGCGCGTCCAGAGCCTGTGCTCCACAACAGGAGAGGCCACAACAGTGAGAGGCCTGCGTACCACAAAAAACAAACAAAAAACAAACAAACAAACAACAACAAAAAAACCCCAGAAATTTATTCTACCACAGTCTTTGAGGCCAGAAACCCAAAATGAAGGTGTTGGTAGGGCCATGGTCCCTCTGAAGACTCTAGGGGAGAATCCTTCCTGGCCTCTTCCAGCTTCCCTTGGCTGTGGAAGCATAACTCCAATCTCTGTCTTCACAAGACTGATTCGCTCCATGTCTGTGTCCAAATTTCCCCTTTTTGTATGACATCACTACTACTGGATTGAGGGCTGCACGACTCCAGTAATACCTCCTTTTAACTCATTCCCTCTGCAAAAACCGTGTTTCCAAATGAGGTCATATTTGGAGATACTAGGGGTTAGGACTTCAATATATGAATTTTAAAGGGACACGATTAAACACTTAACACTGAGAGAGGAGGGAAACTGAAATGGGGTTGGCAACCAATTGTAGCTGCTCTAGTACCCTTCCCATCTTACAGATCCCTTCTTAACCCCAAAGACTCTTTAGCTGGTAGACTCTCAGGCTCACTGAAGAAGCAAAATGCAAACGTTTAGCTGCCCTACCTGGAAGGAGCCACCACCCAGCTTCGGCATTACAGCCACTTGGGGTCTCCCACCAGCTCACAGGTCCCCCTATGTTTTTCCACACTTCCCTTCCCATGCTTATCCCATCCTCTACTTCTGAACACGGACATTGCCATTAAAGCTGCAGATACTTTTTTTTTTTTTTTTTTGCGGTATGCGGGCCTCTCACTGTTGTGGCCTCTCCCGTTGTGGAGCACAGGCTCCGGACGCACAGGCCCAGTGGCCATGGCTCACGGGCCCAGCCGCTCCGCGGCATGTGGGATCTTCCCGGACCGGGGCACGAACCTGCGTCCCCTGCATCGGCAGGCGGACTCTCAACCACTGTGCCACCAGGGAAGCCCAAGAATCCTTTTAAAGATATAAAGGCTACAGTGTTTCTTCCCAGAAAAACACATACATTTTTTGCATATGATTTCAAGGGATTGCACAGTCCCACAAGATCAGCTACAGCCTTCCGGGGCCCAGAAGCCAAGGTTCTGAAGGCTTCATTTAGAAGCTCTCAAATTAAAATAATAGAGGGAAAGCAGCATTAGACTGAGATACACACAAGAAATCTTGACAGTTTAAGGAACAAAAAACGGTAATGTAGTGTTTTTATGTAGGCAAACTTTACTCCCGCTACTTCTGTGAGCACAAAACAAAGGAAAAAAACATGCATGTATCTCTTGTTCTTAAAGAGCTGCCTTTACAGAGTGACCAGGAGGAACCTGGGAGCACCTGGTGGAAGGGACTAAGGCCACCGCAGCCTCACTGCGGGGCAGCCCAGGGTGGCGCTCCTTCCTTCACTTCAGAGACCACAGAGCAGCACTGCAGGTGTTCCCAGAGATACCTGTACATCCTAGAGGCAGCACATGAGGGCGAGAAGTAACAGAGGGTGAATGGACTATCCAAGGCCATTTATGGATTCTTTTATTTTGGGGTTGGGGGGAATGGGTTATTGTATTCCAAGCCCAACACCCACTCTGGCAATAGCAGGACATGAGGTAGCCTGAGGTCAAATCACATTACTGAGGTCTGTCCAGAATTGACCAAGGCCTGGGGACTGTTTGACCAAAGCTGACTCGAGCTGGTATGTGCACATGCAGTGCACACGCATGTGTCCCCACATGGGACCCAGGGACCTGCCTAGAGGGAGGCCTGAGGACCAAGGCTGGACTGGAGCCCTTCTGGGTTGGCTCCAGAAGCCAGAGATGGGGAGGTGGGTTCCACAAATAACCGACTCTCCAGGGAAGTGCCGGCTCCTGTTTGATAAGGGATGCTCTCCTACACGGCACGTGGGGATCAGAAGGGACCTGTGCAGAGCAGCAGACAAAAGAAGAGCTGCCTGGGCATCGTGGGCCAGAGATCCAAACAGAAAGATAGCAAGGCTCCTGGAGACACACAAGCTCAGACCAGCCAGGGGCAGAAAGCTGGGACGGTGAGGATGCAATTTGGGCACCTGGGAGAAGACGGCTCATCCACCTGAAAGATTCTGCAGTTTTAGGAACTATTTTCTTAGCACAAATGACCATGTTCCCCAAGTGGTGAGGCTTCTGCAGCCCCTGGTGGGCCTGTGGTGAGGGGCGCACTGCTGTCACCAGAGGCCACATTTGATTGAAAGCAGAGCGCAGTTCCCCTGTCTTTCCTGCCAAAGGTCCTTAACATTTTCGGATGTTTTGGGTCCCTATTCCTGGGATGGTTTTTCATAAAGGATAAATTAGAATTGAGATAATGTAGAACCAGAAGCAAGAATACCAACAAAGCCAGGAGGATTTGCACTGAGTATTTTTCTGTCTCATTGATGGCTTTCCATGACCACTCCTTCCAAACTTTGTTGCCTTCTGTCTTCCCTGCCCACAGTCTCATCATGCCTGATGCCAAAAAAGGGTCGGGGGGAGGCATTCATTGTTAAATTGCTCTATTATTAGATTAGCGAGTTTTGAAAGCATTGGAGTCGTGGTAAGAAAACTTCCCAGAGAGGAGACCCAGCCAGTGCTAGTGCATGGTCCCCAGTGTCCCCAGTGAGACCCCAACACCAGGCTCTACCAATAGAGTTCGGGTCTTTAAAATACGTGTAAAACCCAGCACCAGCCATCCTGGGCGTCTGGAGTTCTCATCTGAGAAGCTGTATTAATTTCTTGACATGCCTGATCAGGCAGAAAGTTCTCTCCTATTGCATTTAAAAATATTTGCAGACCAGTTTTTTTTTTTAATGACTTATAGAAAAGGGAGAGTCCTTACTATTCTTACTGAAAGCAGTGCAATTTCTTTTGAAACATTAAAGAAATTGTGCCTGATGTAAGCCTGGGTAGCATCAGATAAGAAGAGCCTTGCTGCAGGGCCAGGTATAATCCCGTTACCAGTGCAGGGACATACAATCTGCTTGCTCGGCAGCCAGGCACCTGCTCTGCCCGCGGCAGGTCACAGCCAATGTTCTCCGCTCCCACTTCCTCCCGTTTTCTCAGTTAAAGGGCTGTACGCCAAGTGGCAGGTCTCCCATTGCCATGTGCAGAGCCTAAACGTGTCAGTTTTCATACCCTTAATAATCTTGCCAAGCAAATATACAAAGAACAAGCGAAAGCCATCCCTGTGTTAGCTATTGTTTTTGTTTAAATGGTATCATTTGAGCAACAGTTAGAGATACTGTATATCTTTTGCCTTTGTGTTTCTATATCTCTTTATTAAATTATGTTTTTACTTTTCAGAATTTAAATATTATGATTTTTTAACATCTTTATTGGAGTATAATCACTTTACAATGTTGTTTTAGTTCCTGCTGAAATTATGTATAAAGCCACCGGAGGGTTATCAAGAACTGGTAAAATTAACTGTTCCATAAATGCGCCTCTCTGCTAGCAGTTTGTAGAGTTTGAGAGAGAGAAACTAAGACTGACAAACCCTAAGAAAAGTTTTCTTTGACGAACACTCGCTTTAAATGTTTCTCTCTCTAACCCCCTCCATGTAGTGGGTAGAGCATTCAAACACAGTTAGCTGTTGCCTCAAGTCTTTTGATTTCTTGTATCTGCTCTCTCTGTTCTCTCTCCCTCGAGCACCTCCGTTTACCCCCAACAATTCTATCTTTCGAAATCCACTGCACCCTTTAGGACTGAACTCAGAGGCCATGGGTACCATTCTGTAGGCACTGATTCTCCAGGGGGTGTAAACCACGCCACGCCCTCATCTGTGCATTCCCAGTGTCCCACGCTCTATCCTGATACTGACGCGTTCTGCTGGACGGAGCTGTCCACACCCAGGCCTGATGGACCCAAAGGAGAATAAGCTCACTAAGGGCAAGGGGACATCTTTGTGGTCCCACATCCACTACCAGCATCAAAGGTATGGAGAGAGGAGATGTGGGGAAACCTTCATGTTCTACATTTTCAAATTCTACCCATTTTTAAAGATTTTTTTCCCCTGACGCTTTCCTTAATTCAAAACAATGACTCTGTCCTCCTTTGAAAGGCACATCTCTGTGCACCTTACTCCTTCCCTTGCACTATGATTAGCAGGCCGTCTCCTTTCTCAAGACATAAGCTCTCTCATTCATGAAGGTAAGGTCTAGGTTGATTGTATTTACATCCTTCATGCAGCACTGTATCTATTAGAGCTTAGATACATATATGAGTGCGATAGAAAAAAATGCTTTATAAATTTAAAATATGTTAAAGCAATTGCAAAATACATTTCTTTTGTTGGGAAAGAGGGATCAACATTGGTCAGTATTGGTCTTCAGATCTTGGGTTTCCTTAATATTTCATCAACTTAGTTTTAAAAATTACGATTTCAACTTTGTATTTAAGTGATATGACAATTTGTCTTCAGATTCTTGAAAATCAGTTCCTCTGGAGTATAATATTTAGAAGTCAAAGGTATGCATTGGATATGTCCACAATATATTTCAAAGCAACCTTATTTCAGAACTTTAATTTGTCTATGATATAAAAGTATACCGAACAGACAGCTTGATATTTTCACTGTCCTATTATAAAAAATGGGTTAACTAGAATAAATTCTTAGCAAAATAGGATGGATACTAGTCTGTGTGTAGCTAGCCTTTAAATCTCTCTCTCTCTCTCACACACACACCACTGGAATTCACTTTTAAATCCAATCTCTCTAATAAATGATATGATAGAGATCCCTGACAACCTAAAGACAGCATAATTAAAATAAAAAAGAGGACATCTGATCAAAACCTTGTAGTCAGGAAGAAATCACAATCTATCCAGTAGTAAAGAATATAAATGGAGAAAGCCATAAGTCATTCACTTAAACTAGATGTACAACCATTTGCTAATGAGCAGTACTCAGTAGAAGTTGGTCTACTTTGGTCCATTCTTTGGTGGTTTAGTTACCAAAGTATAAAAATAATTTCACTATAAAGTGCCCTTTCTTAAAAAATGGGTCAGCAACACGGACCCTAAGCATAGTGCTACGTGTTCTTTGTTCTTGTAGATGTGTGTGTTGATAATGAGGTTTCTGCTTTCTGGATTTCAGAAGGATCTTAAAAAGGAAATCTATGGACAAGCCAGCTTGAAGATAATAAAAAGCATGAATAGACCTCTGAAAGGAACACATCTGAGAGTGTACACTGGGCTTTTCCACAATAAAATCAACAGGAGAGAAATGTGGGTGCCAAAGGCAGGGACCCACTCGGCTGCTGTTTACCCAGAGCCTGTAGCCACGGCCAGGGTAGCAGAAAGGAGGGGACTCATAGGCTCTGACAATCATTGGACTTCTATCATCCTCTTTAACTATATTTTTAGTACAGGAAACCCCCAGCTTCAGCAAATCACATTTTGTTTCTGTTGTGTTTTGTTTTTAAACAGTATGCATGGAGACCACTGAAAATGGAAGCCCCAAAAGCCCTATTTAGGTAAAATGAAGCACTCTTCTTCCTTACTTTTCACCGTGAGGTACATGGACTTGCTGACGTCCGCGCCCACATCGTTGCTGACCTTGCACAGGTAGTAGCCACTGTCTTCTTCTACCACGTGCTTGATCAACAGAGACCCGTTGCTGAGGACCTGAATTCGGCCATTCAGGGCAATCGGTTGGAACTGGGGAACCCCAGCACCTGCAACAGAAAGAAAAAAAAAGAGGAACGGTGATGCTAACATGAATAAATACAGGGAGACAATGAGCTCAAGGACACCAGACCGATGAAGGGAAGTGATGGACGCCGAACACACAACCTCGAGGACAGGCACCGGATACACCAAGAATTTTTTCTTTCCTCTGACGATGAAATTCTTGTTTATGGAGAAACGTGTTTATTTAAAATGACAGTATTTCAAACTCCAAGATAAAGAGTAAGAGAACTTACAGATAGTTTCTATAGTTCATCAAATTTGATGAGAATTAAGTAGTTGATAAATTATTCATAGAAATCACTGTAGAATGACTACAGAAGTAGACATCTCTTGTGTAACTAAATATATTTTTTGTGTCCCTAGGGACTTAATCTGTATGTAAACAAGGAGTGCTTCAGGGACAAGGCATTTGAAGACCTCACAGGATGAGCACCTCTGAGACTACAAGGAGAAAACAGATACTGCAGACTTCCCTTCTAAGTGTGGTTTCTTCTGGTCTAGAAACACCATGTACTATCAGCATCATTTATTATTATTAAACAAATAAGTCAGATCATTGCACTAAGACAGCACAAATTAAAACACTGCTCTCCTCTGAATGCTTGCATTCAAGGAAATAGTGGCCCAGATGTGGTATGCTATGGTCATAGATGTGATGTGATCCACAGAAAAGATCCCTATAGAACTAGTTTAGAAAATAAATTTAGAAATAATAAAACAGAGGATTAAGGTCTCGGGAGATTTCTGGGAAGATGATAGTTGGATGAATCGGATGAATCTGCTGTGTTGTTTGCCCCTTTTCTGGGACTAGGAGGGTGGGGTCCAAGCCTTGAAAGGCTGACAGAACTTCTCCATCTTCCTGGAGAAAGCTCAAAGCATGGGCCAAGTGTGTGTTTTAGAGAAGAGCTGCTGGTCTGTGTGTCCCCAGAACCTACATGGGACCTGAACAGGTGGGTGGTCATCCGTTCATGCAGGAAACTTCAGGCTTTGCATCTGGGGAAGTGAAATGAGAGGGGGATACACTTCCTCCTGTTGTCTCCTCCCAAACTGACCATTTACCTATTGGTATCCCTCAGGTCACAGTGGCAGAGACTGTGGCTATGCCTTCCCTTACCTATTCCAGCTCCACCAAAGAGACAAAGGAAATTAATCATGTATCTGAGGGGACCTTTCATAATGAATTACAAGGACAAGCAGAATCCCTACAACAGATGGTTTCTATCAAAACAGAACTGTTAGAGAGTATATATGGAAACTTGAATTTAAAAAACAGAGTTCTATTTCTGCTCAGGATGGAGAAAGACACAAAAGAAAATCACTTCCATTCTAACAACAAAAAGAGACTGTTAATCTACAAAATCATGCTTTTCTTTGAATGAATCAGAAAGTGGAAGTTACAGGCAACTGGGTAAACTTAGTTGCAAAGAATTAAAAGCCCTACAAGGAGATATGGTACAAGTAAACAATTTCATCTTTGAGACAGGGTGAGAGGACAAGGTCCTGGGCATACAAGCAGGTAGGAAGTAAAGAACTGGAAATAAGTATAACTTACTTCAATTGCTACTTGTTCATGCATCATGGCCAAAATTCAATAAAATATTATGAGATGCACAAACACAAAAGCAAGCAAAAAGAACCAGAGGAGAAATGATCAGTAGTTTTGAAATCTTGGTATGGAACTATCAGATAGGGACTTTAAAACAACTATGGTTAATGCCCATAGACAGGTGGGGATTCAGAAAGAATATTAAATCTATACAAAAGAGACAGATAGATAAATAAAATGTTAGAAACAACAAACACAATATTAGATCAAAAGAATTCCTTAAGCTAATCAGCAGATTGAACACAGCAGAGGAAAATAATTAGTGAACTTGAAGCTAGGTCAACAGAAATTATCCAAATCAAAACAAAACGGGCAAAAGAGTGAAAAATACAGAATAGATTGTCCTAGAGCTCTAGAACAATATCAAATATTCTAACATCAAATAATTATAGTCTCAAAAGGAGAAGAAAGACAGAGGCAGAAGAAATAATATTTGAAATATAGAAGACTTTAAAACCACTATCAGTCAGTTTGACCTAACTGACATTTATAGAACTCTACACCCTGCAGGAGCAGAATACATACTGGTTTTGAGTGCACATGGAACAGTTATCCAGAAAGACAATATTTTGGGCCATAATACAAATTTCAATAGATGTTAGAAAATAAAATAATACAAATAATTTTCTAGCTCCACAGAAAAACTAAAATCAAAATCATTAATAGAGATATATCTGGGAAAACCTCAAATATTTGAAACTTAAACAATACGCTTCTAAAAAAACTCATGAGTCAAAGAAGAAATCACTAGAGTAATTAGAAAAAATATATTCTGAGTTGAATAAGAATGTAAAAACAACATATCAAAATGTGTGAGATGCAGCTAAAAGCAACACTTAGATGGAATTATGTAGCTTTAAGTGTTGGTATTGGAAAAGGAAAAAGATCACAAATCAATGATCTAAGCATCCCTCTTAAGAGGCTATTACAGGAAAAGCAAATAAAACTCAAAGTAAGGAGAAGTAAGGAAATAATAAAGAGGAAAACTGAAATCAATGAAATAAAAAACAGAAAAAATAGAGAGAAAATCAATAAAACCAAAAGCCAGTTCTTTGAAAAAAAAATAATACAAAACCCTCTAGCTGGACTGATCAAGAAAAGAGAAGAGACATTAGTTACAAGTAACTATAATGAAAAAGGTCATCACTGCAGTCCCTACTTTAATTAAAAGGATAATAGGAAAATATTAGGAATAAAGTTGTGTCAATAAATTTACAAAGTTTTATTAAATAGATAAATTTCTAGAAAGACGCAAACTCTCAAAGATCACTCAAGAAAAATTAGATAACCTTAATAGTCCTGTACCTATAAGTCAATTTGTAGTTAAAAACTTTCCACAAAGAACAATCAAAGCCCAGACAGCTTCATTAGTGAATACTACCTAACACCTAGAGAAAAAAAATTTTTTTACAGAAAGTCTTTCAGAAAATACAAGAGAATAAAACACTATACCACTGATTTTATGAGGCCAGCAAAATCTTGATACCAAAATCAAAGACCTTAGAACTACAAACCAATATCCCAACACAGACAAAAAAATCTTTAACCCACCAAGCCAGGACTGGGAGCCGGGAGCAGGGAGCTGGCCAGGTGCTCGGACAGGCCTGGCGAGCACAGTGGCACAGGGTCTTTGTGCTCGGCCAGGTGCCAGGTCTGAGCCTCTGAGGTGGGAGAGCCAAGTTCAGGACACTGGTCCACCAGAGACCTCCCAGCCCCTCATAATATCCATTGGTGAGAGCTCTCCCAGAGATCTCTGTCTCAAAGTTAAGACCCAGCTCCACTCAACAACCAGCAAGCTACAGTGCTGGACACCCTATGCCAAACAACTAGCAAGAGAGGAACACAACTCCATCCATTAGCAGAGAGGCTGCTTAAAATCATAAAAAGTCCACAGACACCCCAAAACACAGCACAGGCTGCAGTCCTGCCCACCAGAAAGACAAGATCCAGCCCCACCCATGAGAACACTGGCACCAGTCCCCTCCAACAGGAAGCCTACACAGGCCACTGAACCAACCTTACCCACTGGGGGAAGACACCAATAAACAATGGGAACTACAAACGAGCAGCCTGGGAAAATGAGACCCCAAACACAGTAAGTTTACCAAAATACACAGCAGATGGAAGGAGTAAGAAAAAAACCAACCAGACCAAACAAATGAAGAGGGAATAGGCAGTCTACCTGAAAAAGAATTCAGAGAAATGATAGTAAAGATGATCAAAAATCTTGGAAGTAGAATGGAGAACATACAAGAAACGTTTAACAAGGACCTAGAAGAACTAAAGAGCAAACAAACAATGAAGGACAACACATTAAATGAAATTAAAAATTCGCTGGAATGAATCAATAGCAGAATAACTGAGGCAGAAGAAAGGATAAGTGACCTGGAAGATAAAATAGTGGAAATAACTACCACAGAGCAGAATAAAGAAAAAAGAATGAAAAGAATTGAGAACAGTCTCAGAGACATCAGGGACAACATTAAACTCACCAACATTCGAATTATAGGGGTACCAGAAGAAAAAGTGAAAAAGAAAGGAACTGAAAAAATATTTGAAGAGATTATAGTTGAAAACTTCCCTAATTTGGGAAAGGAAATAGTCAATCAAGTCCAGGAAGACCAGAGAGTCCCATACAGGATAAATCCAAGGAGAAGCATGCCAAGACACATATTAATCAAACTATCAAAAATTAAATACAAAGAAAAAATATTAAAAGCAGCAAGGGAAAAGCAACAAATAACATAAAGGGAATCCCCATAAGGTAAAGAGCTGACATTTCAGTAGAAACTCTGCAAGCCAGAAGTGAGTAGCAGGACATATTCAAAGTGATGAAAGGAAAAAACCTACAACCAAGATTACTCTACCCAGCAAGGATCTCATTCAGATTTGAGGGAGAAATTAAAACCTTAAAAGACAAGCAAAAGCTAAGAGAATTCAGCACCACCAACCAACTTTACAACAAATGCTAAAGGAACTCCCCTAAGCAGGAAACATAAGAGAATGAAAAGACCTATAATAACAAACATAGAACAATTAAGAAAATGGTAATAGGAACATACATACCAATAATTATCTTAAACATAAATGGAATAAATGCTCCAACCAAAAGACATAGACTGGCTGAATGGATACAAAAACAAGACTCATATATATGCTGTCTACAAGAGACCCATTTCAGACCTAGGGACACATACAGACTGAAAGTGACAGGATGGAAAAAGATATTCCATGCAAATGGAAATCAAAAGAAAGCTGGAGTAGCCATTCTCATATCAGACAAAATAGACTTTAAAGTAAACTCTTACAAGAGACAAAGAGGGACACTACATAATGATCAAGAGATCAATCCAAGAAGAAGATATAACAATTGTAAATATCTATGCACCCAACACAGGAGCACCTCAATACATAAGGTAAATGCTAACAGCCAAAAAAGGGGAAATCGACAGTAACACAATCATAGTAGGGGACTTTAACACTCCACTTTCACCAATGGACAGTTCATCCCAAATGAAAATAAATGATGAAACACAAGCTTTAAATGGCACATTAGACAAGATGGACTTAATTGATATTTATAGGACATTCCAACCAAAAACAACAGAATACACTTCTCAAGTGCTCATGGAACATTCTACAGGATAGATCATATCTTGGGTCACATATCAGGCCTTGGTAAATTTAAGAAAACTGAAATTGTAACAAGTGTCTTTTCCGACCACAATCCTATGAGACTAGATATCAATTACAGGAAAAAAACTAAAAAATATAAACACATGGGGGTTAAACAATATGCTACTAAATAACCAAGAGATCACTGAAGAAATCAAAGAGGAAATTAAAAAATATGTAGAAAAGAATGACAATAAAAACATGATGACCAAAAACCTATGGGATGCAGTAAAAACAGTTCTAAGAGGGAAGTGTATAGCAATATAATCCTACCTCAAGAAATAAGAAACACCTCAAATAAACAACCTAACCTTACATCTAAAGCAATTAGAGAAAAAAGAACAAAAAACCCCCAAAGTTAGCAGAAGGAAAGAAATCATAAAGATTAGATCAGAAATAAATGAAAAGAAATGAAGGAAACAATAGCAAAGATCAATAAAACTAAAAGCTGGTTCTTTGAGAAGATAAACAAAATTGATAAACCATTAGCCAGACTCATCAAGAAAAAAAGGGAGAGGACTCAAATCAATAGAATTAGAAATGAAAAAGGAGAAGCAACAACTGGCACTGCAGAAATACAAAGGATCATGAGAGATTACTACAAGCAACTCTATGCCAATAAAATGAACAATCCGGAAGAAATGGACAAATTCTTAGAAAAGCATAACCTTCCAAGACTGAAACAGGAAGAAATAGAAAATATAAACAGACCAATCACAAGCACTGGAATTGAAACTGTGATTAAAAACCTTACAACAAAGAAAAGCCCAGGACCAGATAGCTACACAGGCGAATTCTATCAAACATTTAGAGAAAAGCTAACACCTATCCTTCTCCATCTCATCCAAAATATAGCAGAGGGAGGAACACTCCCAAACACATTCTATGAGGCCACCATCACCCTGATACAAGAACCAGGAAAAGATGTCACAAAAAAGGAAAACTAGAGACCAATATTACTGATGAACATAGACGCAAAAATCTTCAACAAAATACTAGCAAACAGAATCCAACAGCACATTAAAAGGATCATACACCACAATCAAGTGGGGTTTATCCCAGGAATGCAAGGATTCTTCAATATATGCAAATCAATCAATGTGATAAACCATATTTACAAATTGAAGGAGAAAAACCATATGATCATCTCAATAGATGCAGAAAAAGCTTTTGACAGAATTCGACACCAATTTATGATAAAATCCCTCCAGAAAGTAGACATAGAGGGGACTTACCTCAACACAATAAAGGTCATATATGACAAACCCACAGCCAACATCATTCTCAATGGTGAAAAACTGAAACCATTTCCTCTAAGATCAGGAACAAGACAACTTTGCCCACTCTCACTACTATTAGTCAACACAGTTTTGGAAGTTTTAGCTATCAGAGAAGAAAAAGAAATAAAAGGAATCCAAATTGGAAAAGAGGAAGTAAAACTGCCACTGTTTGCAGATGACATGATACTACACATACAGAATCCTAAAGATGCTACCAGAAAACTACTAGAGCTAAACAATGAATTTGGTAAAGTACCAGGATACAAAATGAATGCCCAGAAATCCCTTGTGTACCTATATACCAATGATGAAAAATCTGAAAGAGAAATTAAAGAAACACTCCTATTTACCATTGTAATAAAAAGAATAGGGCTTCTCTGGTGGTGCAGTGGTTGAGAGTCCGCCTGCCTATGCAGGCGACATGGGTTCGTGCCCTGGTCCAGGAAGATCCACATGTCGTGGAGCGGCTGGGCCCGTTACCCATGGCCACTGAGCCTTCACGTCTGGAGCCTGTGCTCCACAACGGGAGAGGCCACAACAGTGAGAGGCCCGCATACCACAGAAAAAAAATATAATAAAATACCTAGGAATAAACCTACCTAAGGAGACAAAAGACCAGTATGCAGAAAACTATAAGACACTGATGAAAGAAATTAAAGATGATACAGATGGAGAGATATACCATGTTCTTGGATTGGAAGAATCAACATTGTGAAAATGACTCTACTACCCAAAGCAATCTACAGATTGAATGCAATCCCTATCAAACTACCAATGGCATTTTTCACAAAGCTAGAACAAAAAATTGCACACTTCGTATGGATACACAAAAGATCCCGAATAGCCAAAGCAATCTTGAGAAAGAAAAACGGAGCTGGAGGAAACAGGTTCCCTGACTACAGACTACACTACAAAGCTACAGTAATCAAGACAGTATGGTACTGGCACAAAAACAGAAATATAGATCAATGGAACAGGATAGAAAGTCCAGAGATAAACCCACACACATATGGTCACCTTATCTTTGATAAAGGAGACAAAAATATACAATGGAGAAAAGACAGCCTCTTCAAAAAGTTGTGCTAGGAAAACTGGACAGTTACATGTAAAAGAATGAAATTAGAACACTCCCTAATGCCATATACAAAAATAAACTCAAAATGGGTTAATGACCTAAATGTAAGGCCAGACACTATAAAACTCTTAGAGGAAAACATAGGCAGAACACTCTATGACATAAATCACAAGATCCTTTTTGACCCACCTCCTAAAGAAATGGAAATAAAAACAAAAATAAACAAATGGGACCTAATGAAACTTCAAAGCTTTTGCACAGCAAAGGAAACCATAAACAAGACGAAAAGACAACACTCAGAAAGGGAGAAAATATTTGCAAACGAAGCAACTGACAAAGGATTAATCTCCAAAATATACAAGCAGCACATGCAGCTCAATATCAAAAAAACAAACAACCCAATGCAGAAATGGGCAGAAGATCTACATAGACATTTCTCCAAAGAAGATATACAGATTGCCAACAAACACATGAAAGGATGTTCAACATCACTAATCATTAGAGAAATGCAAATCAAAACTACAATTAGGTATCACCTCACACTGGTCAGAATGGCCATCATCAAAAAATCTAGAAACAATAAATGCTGGAGAGGGTGTGGAGAAAAAGGAACCCTCTTGCACTGCTGGTGGGAATGTAAATTGATACAGCCACTATGGAGAACAGTATGGAGGTTGCTTGAAAAACTAAAAATGGAACTACCACATGACCCAGCAATCCCACTACTGGGCATATACCCTGAGAAAACCATAATTCAAAAAGAGTCATGTACCGCAATGTTCACTGCAACAGTATTTACAATAGCCAGGACATGGAAGCAACCTAAGTGTCCATCAACAGATGAATGGATAAAGAAGATGTGGCACATATATACAATGGACTATGACTCAACCATAAAAAGAAATGAAATTGAGTTATTTGTAATGAGGTGGATGGACCTAGAGTCTGTCATGCACAGTGAAGTATGTCAGAAAGAGAAAAACAAATACCATATGCTAACACATATATATGGAATCTAAAAAAAATGGTTCTGAAGAATCTACGGGCAGGACAGGAATAAAGATGCAGATGTAGAGAATGGACTTGAGGCCATGGGGAGGGGGAAGGGTAAGCTGGGATGAAGTGAGAGAGTGGTATAGACATATATACATTACCAAATGTAAATTAGACAGGTAGTGGGAAGCAGCCGCATAGAACAGGGAGATAGCTACGTGCTTTGTGACCACCTAGAGTGGTGGGATAGGGAGGGTGGGAGGGAGACGCAAGAGGGAGGGGATATGGGGATATATGTATACATATAGCTGACTCACTTTGTTATAAAGCAGAAACTAACACACCATTGTAAAGCAATTATACTCCAATAAAGATGTTAAAAAAATCCTTAACCAAACTCTACCAAATGAGGTTTATCAATATATAAAAACAATAATATATCATGACCAAGTGAGTTTTATTCTAGGAATGCAAGTTTGGTTTCAATTCAAAAATTAGTGAGTGTAATTCCTCATACTAACAGACCAAAAAAGAAGCACAATATGATTACTTGAATATATATAAAGAAAAAAGAAAAAGTATTTTAGAGTTAAAAATCCTGATAAAATCTCATAATTAGCTAGTCATAGACAGAATTACTTGATAAAAGGTTTCAAAAGGCTTACAGTTAACATCATACTTAATTCTAAAAACCAAATTATTTTCCATTAAAGATCAAGAAAGAGACAAGAATGATTGGTCTGGTCCTTTTATTCAACATTGTTCTGAAGATTTTATCAAGAGCAATTCAAAAAGAAAATGACATAAATACATATGTATTAGAAAAGAAGAATAAAACTGTCTTCCTTCACAGATGACATAATTATTTACGTAGATAATCAAAGAGTCTACAAAAACGTTGCTAGGATTATAAATGACTTTAGCAAAGTCACAGTATACATCAAAATACAAAATTCAAAGTTAATTTTATTTTTATATATTAGTAGCAAGCAATACTGAAATTAAAAAAAAACAATAAATTTGCATGAAAACATGAAATATTTACAGATAAGTTTAATAAGATATTTTCAAAACTGGTCTACTGAAAACTGCAAAAGTTGTTGCTCACAAGTAAAGAAGACTTAGATGAGTAGAGATGGGGCATTACACCATGTTTCAGGCAGTTATTGGAAATCTTATTGTATAAAAGGCCAAATAATAAACATTTTATGGTTTGCAAGCCATACAGTCTGTCACAATTACTTATTTCTGTCATTGAAGCATGAATGCAGCTATAGAAAGTACATAAAATAGCACAATTATGTTCCAATAACATTTATTTACAAAGGCAGGTTTTGAGAAGAATTTGACTTGTGGTCTATAGTTGGCTGACATCTGATTTAAAGGTATGTAAAAAAAAGTATATAGATGTAACATAATTATAAAGTTGGAAGGGGGTTGCATATACTAATAATACTCACACACTTGGATTAGTTCTTTATCTCATATCTGATGTGTGTAATATCGTAACATCTTTCTAAGTACAAAAATGGTTTTAATTCATCTTATTCATAAAGAATTCAAAATCAGGGATGAAAAATTTAAAAAACATAATAGTAGTTTTTAATAACTTCAATATGTTGATTTCCTCAGTATCAGCTACTGACTATTTTATAAAATGAGATGAAATGAACAAAATCATTTTTATCCTTATACCTGTTCACTCCTTGGGAATAGTCAAAAATTATCAAAATGTATAAAATGCAAAATTACAACAGAAGCATGTATAATATAGATCATTTAAAACTTAATCCAGGGGCTTCCCTGGTGGCACAGTGGTTGAGAGTCCGCCTGCCGATGCAGGGGACACGGGTTCGTGCCCCAGTCCGGGAAGATCCCACATGCTGCGGAGCGGCTAGGCCCGTGAGCCATGGTCGCTGAGCCTGCGCGTCTGGAGCCTGTGCTCCACAATGGGAGAGGCCACAACAGTGACAGACCCACGTACCACAAAAAAAAAAAATTCCATCCAAATGAAAGTTCACAGAAGAATTAAAGAAACGTTTGATGGATAGTGAACATATCACTAAATGAATGGTTGATTTTGGAAAATAATTGATGAAAGCTATTTCCAAGTTTACCTACTGGGGTTTAAAACATGAGAATTTCAGATTAGGAATCTGTGAATTTTTGGTCAAAAATTTAAACAGTATAAAAGTAACTGCCCTCTTTTTCTCCTCAAGATCCCATTATCTTGAGGAGAAAAGAAGGGATTATAGCCTTCCTAATTTTTTATAAGCACATATAAAATTGTGCTTTGTCTATACAAAATGGTGTTTATTGTCCAATTACTAAGCACCTACTCTGTGGTGGATCCAGGGCAAGTAGCGATGGTTACAAAAGATGGTGGCCTCTTTGTCAATCTCTCTTTGAGGTCAGAACCCTCACTCTGGGTAAATGTGAGTGGCCATATTGTGAGCCTTCCTATGGAGAGCCTTCCATGAGGGTCTCCCCCAGCCAACAGTCTGTGAGAAGCTGAATCCTGCCAGCAACCACCTGAGTGGGATGAACCTTGATATGACTGAATCCCTGGCCAACAGACTGAGTGCAGTGCTGGGAGACACCTTGAAATAGAGGACTCAGTTAAGCCATACCCAGATTCCAGCCCCACAGAGATCATAAATGTGCTTTATTATTGTTAAGCCACTAAGCTTTGGGGTAATTTGTTACATAGCAACAGATCCCCAATACACTGTGAAAAACTAGGTAATCAGGAATCCTTTTAGTTCCTCAGTTTCCGCACCTGCAAAATGGAGATAATAATAGATCCTCCTTCATAGGGCAGTGTAGGCATTTAAATTCTTAAACTATTGTATGACATACAGTAAGCACACACTATTGCTGTTTTTTTCTACTTTTTGCTTCTAATTATTTAATCAGTTTATGATTAGTTGACTATTTCTTTCCTACTCCACAAGACTAAGGACAATGTTGCAATGAACCTCTCTGCTTGTCAATCAATCCATCAATAGAAAGAAAGATATAGTGGTAGGAACTCCATTGGATAAATACTTGGAGTGGAATTCTGCACATCCAAGTGTTAAAATATATTGCTAACTTGCTTAGTAAAAGACAGAGCAATTTTATTTCCTGGGGCTGGAGTTAATTTTTTCCTCACACATGTACACTATTAATCTTTTTGATCTTCATCAATATAGCATATATCTCATTATTTTAATTTACATGGTTTTACTAACTTGTATATTTTTGGTTGCTTTTGTTTATAGATAAGTCTGAGCATCTTTTTATAAATGTATCAGTAATTTGTACTTGTTCTTTGGTGAACACTCTATCTATATTCTTTGCTCACGTATCTATTGAACTTTGTCTTTTTCCTCTTCATTTGCCAAAGCACTTTGGTTCCTAAAAGTGATTCTATATTCCTATTTTACAAAACTTTATTTTTGTTTGTGTTGTTTCAATCAGGATTGTATGTTGAATATTATCAGCTACCTTTTCATCATCTATTGAGATGATCATACTTGCTTTTCTCCTATAAAAGTTTACTGTATCTTTTAAAGATCTGGTTTCATAAATTATAGAATTCCTTCTTAAGGATAATAGTTGCTTTGGGTAAGGATAAAAAATATTATTGGAACTTAAAAATCAAAGAAAAAACCTTTGATTTTTATTTAAGTGCTTAAATTTGGTTGACAGTTTGAAAAACCTGTAAAGGCTACTGATACCTTTCTCAAAGTTAACTGCAAGCTGGGAGCCAGATCTAGACTACTACACACAACATGGAAATTCAGCCAAACGTAGGATTTAAGAAATGTCTCCATAAGGCAGCAAACCAGGAAATCTGAAAATGCTATGGGATTTACAAATTCTTTAAAAATGTGTTACAAATCCCTGAGAATCTAATAAAATGCTGATAGAATGTTAGAAAGTTATAGGATCGTTCATGTCAAAAACACAAATGTTTTCTTTTCCTCAAAGAATTTTCACCAGAAAAATACTTACAATATTTGACACATTTATAGTAAAGAATTACAAGATAAAATTTAGCTACATTACTAAGCTTTCTCAATTAAATAGCTGAAAAGGATTATCTATTAACTCCTATCTCGACTGAGAGAAGCTTCTTCATTACTAAAATGTCCTAATGGAGACAGAGATAAAGTATAAGTGCACTTGAAAACCATTAAATCTTTTTTTTTTCATCAGAAAATGAACCTAACTTGAAGGGATATACCATTTATAAATGTGATCATGCTTGCTAAACAGAGTAATTCATCCACCATAAGGACAACAATCCCAACGATAAGTACTGTTTAATTTGAGGGAAGTGGACTTGGCCATGGTTTGGTAGAATTATAGGTCATCTACTTCAGATTCATCATTATTGTAAAGAACAAAATTTAACACCGTGCATACAATATTTCAAAATTCTGCAATCTTGTTAGCATAAGGTAAGTACTTTGCATAGTTAACTAGAAGATACACTTATAGCAACCAGAAGCCATTAATTAAAAAGATGTCAGTTTTCTGTGGATAGCTGGGGTCAAGTGGGGACAACTTTAATATTCCGTTACATGAAAAGCAAATGTCCACACATTATGTAAGGCACCCACAGAACGACTGGGTATGTTCATATTGTGTGACCTTTATTATTTATTGAAAAGTTACACCTAGCAGGACTCTCAAGAACTGAGGGAGTAGGAATAGTGGAAAAAGAACAGCTGAGTATCACCAAGTGAGCCCACTTTGAAGGCAGCAACAAATATGGCCATTGTTTCATCTTTTCTTCCCTCTGAAGTCTTTGCTGATCTGAAGTGAGAGAACTTGACTAAGAGTCAGAAGAACTGGGCTCCTATGTTCTCTCTTATACTTAGGAGCTCTGCCCTTGAGCAAGTAGCTTATTCTGTCTGCATCCTTAATGTCATCATATATGAAATGGGAAGAAGAATTCATTTATATGCTATATAGATTGTTCACAAGAAAAGGAACAAGATTGCATGAATGCAAATGGGTGTCAATGCCCACATGCTGAGACCAGAAGAAGTTGGTCAGTGAGCACATGCAGAGAGTCGCCTGGCAGGTGGAAGGAGATTGTTTTGGAGGGGAAGAGAACACTTTCTTCTCCCTGGGCTGCACCCAAATGATAAGCTATTCCTTCTCCTCACCAAGGAGTCAAAACACAGTCCCTTTCGTCCTTATGGAGAGGGCGGTGTTTTCCTGAGGAATGAGTTTGTTTTCCTTGCTCAGGGAGAGGGCCCTCCTCCTCTGAAAACAGTTGGTGGGTTGAAGGGAGTGAGTAGCTATAAAGATGGGTGGGGATAGGACGAGGAGAGAGCAAGTACCCAGAGAAACAGCAGATGCACCCATTTCAGGTGTGGCCGCTGGGAAGGGAACACTTGATCAGTGACAGAGGGCTGGGTTCTGGGTCCTGTTCCAGAGAAGAATCCCAAAGAGGACAGAGGCACAGTCCTGAGACACGGGTCCAGTTCCAGGCTGGAGGGCTCTTCCCAAACCCAAAGAAAGAAGCTTCCACACGGTACACCATGTGCACATCATGTTTTGTCTATATGTTTGCATCAGATATTGTCTGTTGATCTTAGCACTACTGCTGCACTACTAAAGTCTTCCCTAAATTTCAGGGATGGGAAGCCTGAGAAGAACATTTCCCCGGCTGATTTGTCACAGTTCTGGTTTATAGTTCACCAGTGAGAGGCACTTGAATGCGATTTGGAAAGTGCAAGGAAGGAGAAATCATCGTTCTCCTTTAGAAGCAGTAAGTCGATGCATGGGCAGATGCCAAACATCCAAGTCCGGGAGAACAAATTTCGTTCCGGAGAAGCTGGAACCACAGATGGAATTAGCCTCTCCTGGCTCCCACATTTGTCAAGTTCCTAAAAGGCAGCTGAATTCCTCCCATCCTTCTAAAAATATGCATGCATCTAATTCCCTGTATTAAATTCCTTCTTGATAAAACACTGCACCATAACTGGGACAGCATCAAGGTTACTTCTTTTGTAAATCTGCATATAATTATGTTCACTGTGCAATTCACTTTCTTCTTTTAATCTCTGTATGTCTATCCTGAAGAATTCTATCCAATGAAAACAACTGAACTTAGGTGGCCTAGACTGGTGTCTGCCGAGGGATTGTTAGAATTTGGTGGTCCACTAGTTTATCATGCTAATTTCATGACTTTTACTCTGTACCTAATCTGCAAGCATCCTTTTTAATCATCAAGATGGAACACTGGTCCCTTACTCACTTATCAGAAAATGGAGCCATGAACTGACACGATTCGGCACTTGTTGATGGGACATGAGATACCAGAGGCAGTTTGAATGGCTGGACTTTGCTGATGCCACCATGGCTTTGCATTGGGACCATGGGCTGCGAGCTGCCCCTGCAGCTGTGTCGACCATACAAGGTTTTCGTCACCACCTCCTTGGAGCAAGAGATGCCCAAACATTTGTCCTCAGTGTGGCTGTCCCTATCCGCAAGAGGATGGTTAGAAAGTTCCTGGGGAAAGACAATGAGAAAGAGGGAAGACAGAGGAGTGGAGAAAAACAAGGGAGGGCCAGATGGACCCTCGGGACCATTGTTCTGGTGACTCTACCAAGGCTCGGGGTAACTGCAGTTTCCTTGGGTGGAGGTGGAGCATTTACCATGGTCCTGATGCAGCTCCCAGAGCCACGGAGACTCGCTTATTTTAGCACAGGGAAAGGCCGAAGTTTTCCATTCCTCGTGAGTTTTATTCTACCATCAAAAGAAAATATACCAATATGATGAACATTCATCCTCTCCGTTCTGCTCATCATCCTCTTCCAAAAACTCACTATTGCTCAATGAGACCCACTGCTCCTACCTGGGAACAGACAAGCAGAGCTGCTTTTGTTGTACCTGAGGGAACCACATTTGACTTTGAAATTGGGTTTATTTTCACCACTTATGTCACAGGGAGGTGTCACTTTCTCCTTTTTAGATTCTTTGAGCTCTTTCTCTGCATTCATTCTAGATTCATAGCTTGTCATGCATTTGCATGGGGACAAGGAACACTGGATGATAAGTGAGACTTGATAGCCTCGACAAGCCTGGTGCAGGAGTTTGGAGCAGGTGTTGCTGGAAAGACCCGAGAGGACGACTGCAGGTCCAGTAAACCAGTGGACAGAAGAGGTCGGATGCATGGGGATGGAGGCTTGGGGGCATCTTAACCCACACAGAAAGCGGGACAGTAGTGAGTCTGGGAGCAGGAGTGGTTAGAGCTCTGGGTGGTAATCAGACAGACAGGCAGGCAGGGAGGTGAGATAGGATTAGATGAGCAAGGGCCAAGCAGATGACCAAGACAGAGATCCAGTTTCCAGGACAGGAGTGTGAAAGCAACACTTGGTCTGAGCAAAGGCTGTGATCTGGCATTCAAGGTCAGAGTGTAAGTGGCCACGAGGGTAAAGAAATGAAGCTAAATGCCTTGAACGTTAAAACAAGAAGGAGGCTCAGGCCCGAGGTCAGGACAAGAGTGAAACCTGCAAGGATACAGGAAATAGGATTAAGGGACCAGAGCTTGGGAAGGAACTTTGGGGGTCCAGAGACCCAAGGACAATCCTGACTGGGCCTCCCCACGGAGTTACTTCAATAGGAAACCTCCTGTTTTCCTACAGGGGAAAAGAGGAACAATCTCATTTAAGGGACTTATCATTATTATTATTTTGGTCTCCTGATTGTTTGTCCCCATCCGGACTTATCTTTTGAATGGAAAGCAGGGGATCTGCAGAGGGGGCCATCTCTTGACTGCTGAGGAAGAGGTGGCCATGGTCAACTCAGCAGGGAGGTCTGGAATTGGTTTTGGTAGAAAAAATGTCCTACAATTAATATACTTGAGAACTTGGGCTTGTCCCATGCTGCACATTCTTCATGGCATTTGGAGACATAGGCTTTGGGGACTGTGGAGGGTGCTGGGATGTCACCTTGACCATGGGAGAGAGGGTGTGAGCAGGACCAAGTTGAAGCATTCCAGGGCGAGCCCCTGAGGTAGGAGGAGGCTCCAGAAGGGTCACCTGAGCAGTCTGACCAGGCGTACTGAGAACACATTTGTTTCTCAGTCTAGAATTGAGTACATTGCATGGAAATGTCCAGAGAACTGTTGTGTCAGATTTTTTCCTATGGATTTCTGAACAAAGGATTGAAGTCCCTGTTGGCCCCTATAAAGAGTCTACAGCTTCTGCTAACAACCATCTGAACCTACAAGTGGATCCTCCTCCAGTTCAGATGAGACTTGGCCCTGGCCAACAACTGCAGCCCTATGAGAGATTCCGAAACAAAGCACCCAGCTAAGATGTGCCCAGACTCTTAATCCACAAAAATCATGAGATTTTTAAAGCTGCTTTAAAAAAAAGAAAATAAAAAGGTCTATGGCAAGATGGGAGGGCTCTGTCAGGTGGGTTGCTACCAAACAAAAGAGGACACTTCTGGGACCCAGGAGGTAAGGGACAGCCAGGACCCCTGGTAGAGTATACCTTGTGGGAACAGAAGGACAACTTCCAACAGCTTTCTGGGGAGAGAGGGAGATGCCTGAGCAAAAGCAAAACTATTGTGCACCAAATAGTGATGGATTCTCTGATGTCTCCAGGAAAACCTGGAGTTGAGGAAACTTTGGTCTCATGTGAATGTGCTATAGGTAAGAGAAGGAAGGGCACAGGAAGTGGGTGAGAGAAATAGGCAGGAAATAGGGGGTCCTATCCCACTGCAGCCTCTGTATGTACTAGAGAGTGGAAGAAGATAGGAACTCCCCCCAAATTAAGGAGCACTTCTCCCTTGCTTGGAAAAGAGACACAGAGAGCTGCAGAGAGTCAACGAAAACTGGCTATAGATGTAACACCTTTCCACCGAGAAAACCAAAGAGGATCAAAAAGAACTATCGGCAGAAGCTTATAAATACTCACTACCACAGACCATAGTAAGAAAGCAATAGAATTTATAATGGGCATATAAAAAGATTTGAATAAATGGAAAGACTGTCCATGATACTGGCAGGGAAGGCTCAATAGTTTAATGATATTGATGTTCTCCATGCTAAACTTTACATTTATTACAGTGTTCCAAATGTTTCAGAATATTTTGGGGGGAACTTGATAAAATTAGCCTAACTTTCACCTAGAAGAAATATGCAAATAAAAATCCATGTGAGAAATCCAGGACATTTTTGAAAAAGAAAAACAATGAGGGGAGGAGTGTTGTATGAGATATTAAAACATATTAGGAAGAGATAAACTTCTAGTATTCACAGTCCTGATGCCAGACAGTGCAAGAGAGAGAGGGATAAAAAATGGATTTCAACAGACACATTTTTTCATAGACTATAAAGGAATTAAAGTTAGTGGGAAAAGGTTGGGCTAGGAAATAAATGGCTTTAGTACAATTGGCTAACTGTGTGAGCTGAGGTGATGACAACAGTGATGATGCTGATAACAGCAAATGTGTATTGACTAATTGTTATGCCAGGTACCATAATAAATGCTATGAACCATCTTATTAAATCATCACATTACTCCCCTTATTTCATTTGCTTCCCATATGAGGAATCTGTGGTTCATGCAGGCTAAGTAATTTTCCTGGAGTAACACAGACAGATGGTGTGTGTCTGGGGTTTGAACTCAGCCCACTCTCTTAACTGATGATTTCTACTACTTCTCCTTTATTTTTCTGAAGTAAAGTTCAAATTTAATAAAGCTTAATACATAAATAATAGGATTTAAGTTCAAAGGGTTTAAAGATGGCAGCATAAAACCAGCATTAGAACAGTATGGAGGTTCCTTAAAAAACTAAAAATAGAACTACTATATGACCCAGCAATACCACTCCTGGGCATATACCCAGAGAAAACCATAATTCAAAAAGACACATGAACAACTGTAAAGCAATTATACTCCAATAAAGATGTTAAAAAAAAAAAGACACATGTACCCAAATGTTCATTGCTGCACTATTTACAATAGCCAGGTCATTGAAGCAGCCTAAATGTCCATCGACAGACGAATGGATAAAAACGATGTGGTATATATAAACAATGGAATACTACTCAGCCATAAAAAGGAACGAAATTGGGTCATTTGTAGAGACATGGATGGACCCAGAGACTGTCATACAGAGTGAAGTAAGTCAGAAAGAGAAAAACAAATACTGTATATTAACACATATATGTGGAATCTAGAAAAATGGTACAGATGAACCAGTTTTCAAGGCAGAAATAGAGACACAGATGTAGAGAACAAACGTATGGACACCAAGGTGGGAAAGCAGGGGTGGGTGGGTGGTGGTGCTGGGATGAATTGGGAGATTGGAATTGACATAAATACACTAATATGTATAAAATAGATAACTAATATGAACCTGCTGTATAAAAAAAAAGAAAATCAAATTTTTTTAAAAAACAACATTTCTTTTCTTCCTGGAAATCATAAAGAGGCAAATAGGAGAAAGAGGAATAGAAAATGCAAACTCTTTTATGCACGAAATTAGGAAATAGCTAAAATCTCAATTACAAAATAGGTGATGGGGCAGTCGACAGTGTACACTGAGCAAAGGTACATGCATGGTGTTAGGGAGTGTTCTAATCTCATACTTTTACATGTACCTGTCCAGTTTTCCCAGAAACACTTATTGAAGAGGATGTCTTTTCTTCACTGTATATTCTTGCCTCCCTTATCAAAGATAAGGTGACCATATGTGTGTGGGTTTATCTGTGGGCTTTCTATCCTGTTCCATTGATCTATATGTCTGTTTTTGTGTCAGTACCATACTGTCTTGATTACTGTAGCTTTGTAGTATAGTCTGAAGTCAGAGAGCCTGATTCCTCCAGCTCCATTTTTTGTTCTCAAGATTGCTTTGGCTATTTGCGGTCTTTTGTGTTTCCATACAAATTGTGAAATTTTTTGTTCTAGTTCTGTGAAAAATGCCAGTGGTAGTTTGATAGGGATTGTATTGAATCTGTAGATTGCTTTGGGTAGTAGAGTCATTTTCACAATGTTGATTCTTCCAATCCAAGAACATGGTATATCTCTCCTTCTATTTGTAACATCTTTAATTTCTTTCATCAGTGTCTTGCAATTTTCTGCATACAGGTCTTTTGTCTCCTTAGGTAGGTTTATTCCTAGGTATTTTATTCTTTATGTTGCAATGGTAAATGGGAGTGTTTTCTTAATTTCACTTTCAGATTTTTCATCATTAGTGTATAGGGATGCCAGAGATTTCTGTGCATTAATTTTGTATCCTGGTACTTTACCAAATTCATTGATTAGCTCTAGTAGTTTTCTGGTAGCATCTTTGGGATTCTCTATGTATAGTATCATGTCATCTGCAAACAGTGACAGCTTTACTTCTTCTTTTCTGATTTGGATCCCTTTTATTTCTTTTTCTTCTCTGATTGCTGTGGTTAAAACTTCCAAAACTATGTTGAATAATAGTGGTGAGAGTGGGCAACCTTGTCTTGTTCCTGATCTTAGTGGAAATAGTTTCAGTTTTTCACAAAAATCAGCTCAAAATGAATTAAAGACCTAAATGTAAGGCCAGAAACTATCAAACTCTTAGAGGAAAACATAGACAGAATACTATATGACATAAATCACAGCAAGATCCTTTTTGACCCACCTCCTAGAGAAATGCAAATAAAAACAAAAATAAACAAATGGGACCTAACGAAACTTAAAAGCTTTTGCACAGCAAAGGAAACCATAAACAAGACCAAAAGACAACCCTCAGCATGGGAGAAAATATTTGCAAATGAAGCAACTGACAAAGGATTAATCTCCAAAATTTACAAGCAGCTCATGCAGCTCAATAGCAAAAAAAAAAAAACAAACAACCCAATCCAAAAATGGGCAGAAGACCTAAATTGACATTTCTCCAAAGAAGATATACAGACTGCCAACAAACACATGAAAGAATGCTC
This sequence comes from Mesoplodon bidens, assembly GCF_964165515.1. Classification (NCBI taxonomy): domain Eukaryota; kingdom Metazoa; phylum Chordata; class Mammalia; order Artiodactyla; family Ziphiidae; genus Mesoplodon; species Mesoplodon bidens. Next base: position 5,781,313 of record NC_138161.1, on the reverse strand, counting down.
AATATCATTAATCATTAGAGAAATGCAAGTCAAAACTACAATGAGATATCATCTCACACCAGTCAGAATGGCCATCATCAAAAAATCTAGAAACAATAAATGCTGGAGAGGGTGTGGAGAAAAGGGAACACTCTTGCACTGCTGGTGGGAATGTGAATTGGTACAGCCACTATGGAGAACAGTATGGAGGTTCCTTAAAAAACTACAAATAGAACTACCATACGACCCAGCAATCCCACTATTGGGCACATACCCTGAGAAAACCATAATTCAAAAAGAGTCATGTACCAAAATGTTCATTGCAGCTCTATTTACAATAGCCAGGACATGGAAGCAACCTAAGTGTCCATCATCGGATGAATGGATAATGAAGATGTGGCACATATATACAATGGAATATTACTCAGCCATAAAAAGAAACGAAATTGAGTTATTTGTAATGAGGTGGATAGACCTAGAGTCTGTCATACAGTCATACAGAGTGAAGTAAGTCAGAAAGAGAAAGACAAATACCGTATGCTAAGACATATATATGGAATCTAAAAAAAAAAAAAAAAAAAGGTCATGAAGAACCTAGGGGTAAGATGGAAAAAAAGACACAGACCTACTAGAGAATGTACTTGAGGATATGGGGAGGGGGAAGGGTAAGCTGTGACAAAGTGAGAGAGTGGCATGGACATATATACACTACCAAATGTAAAACAGATAGCTAGTGGGAAGCAGCCGCATAGCACAGGGAGATCAGCTACGTGCTATGTGACCACCTAGATGGGTGGGGTAGGGAGGCTGGGAGGGAGACACAAGAGGGAGGCGATATGGGGATATAGGTATAGGTATAGCTGATTCACTTTATTATACAGCAGAAACTAACACACCATTGTAAAGCAATTATACTCCAATAAAGATGTTTTTTAAAAAAAGGTACATGCAGAAAGACAAGCAGAGATGGATCACAGCTGGGACTCTGAGCAAACATCAGCAGGGTATGCATCGTGAAAGCGGGGAGCACATCTGAGGGGCAAGAGACATCAGTGACCATGGTGTGCACAGGCTGGGTGTGGCAGCAGCTTCTCTGGACCTGCTGTGTGCCTTAGATCAGTGAAGGAGGGTTCAGGGAGGAACCACATACTTGCACAAAGCAATCTCTTCCTGGGGATATGCATTTTCTTCAAATGTGAGCACTCAAAATGAAGCCAGGATCTAGCAAAGATACTACAAGGAAAATAGAAAAATAAAGTAGAGACAGAAATCTATAATGAAATCTCCTCAGAAGAATGCCATGATTGAGATGAAAGCTGTGAATAAAATAGCTATTTGTCTATGAAGGAAGAGCTCAAGAGAGAATGAAATGTGAGCTGGCGGAAGTGGAGAAAGAAGGGAAAAAATAAAATCACAATAATGAAGGCAAAATTGGAGAGAGCACAAAGGAGAACAGACTTTGTGGGGAAAACGATGTAGAGAATAAACATGAGAAAATATCAAACAAAGTAAAATGGGAGTAAATCAGTTAAAAAATCAGAGAGGACATGACACCCTCTGGAAGACAGGTGAAGGGAATCTGATGGCTCCGTAATCGGAGACCCAGGTCACCATGCTACCTCCTGGGCAGACGCAGAATATCCGTATCTTAAAGGAACAAAGACAGAAATCTATTGAGCACCTTAAAATGTTTTCAAAAATACGTGGGAACAAATCTGGAAATTAATTCCACAACTTTCTTGACATGTTGCAAAAAGATGACTTCTGCACTCTAACCCTTGAAACGACCCAAATTGGTGCCAGGTGTCACCCATCACCTTCTCTCGGGACAGAATCATTTCATTCTGTTGTCTTAGTTTGTATATTTTCTGTGACTTGAGATAAACTTTGAATATACACACCCACAAATGCAGAGCATGGAAGAGAACAAATATTTACGGACATGATTCAAGAAGAATTTTCTTACATAAAAGATGATTTGAATCTACATATTAAATAGGAATATGACACATCTAGGGGAAAAGTGACCCCACATGCATAACATCAAGGCATAGACTGTACATTTACTGGACTTCAAAGTCAGCTCTTCAGTGCATGCAGGCAAAAAAAAAAGAAAAAAAAGAGTCGTTTCTAAGGAGAAATCAGGCAGCTTCTGTTCCCTCCCAGGAAATAATGCAAGCTACCAACTCCTACAAGCTAAACTCACTTTATGTGCAAAAAGGCAAGAGGCAAGCCATTGTGAAGAATGAATCTGGAATATTCCTCGCTGGAAAACTATAGCTAAAGGAGTAGCATTGAGCAGGGGATCAATCTAACATAGAACTGAAGTGATACCAAAGTGGGGCATACACTGGCTGAGCAGAACGTGGAAAGGATAAGCCCTGACCATGGAGAAGGCATTTATTGATAAAAAATTAGGATACTTAGAAAATGTATCATTGCGTATGCTGAGAATTGGGTTGTGTCTACAGAGAATGAGGCCCAAACTCCTGATCTTGATCCTGGGCCGATTTACTCTCCTGACATTGCTGTCTCAGTAAGTGGCACTTCCACTGTCCTCAAAGACCCGGGCATCCTGTTTGCTCCCTTTCTCTTCGACATCCAGTCCATCAGCCAGATGAATTCAGAAATCAACTACTCGTCCCTTCTTTTTTTTTTTTTTTTTTCTTACGCGGGCCTCTCACTGTTGCGGCCTCTCCCGTTGCAAAGCACAGGCTCCGGACGCGCAGGCTCAGCGGCCATGGCTCACGGGCCCAGCCGCTCTGCGGCATGTGGGATCTTCCCGGACCGGGGCACGAACCCGCGTCCCCTGCATCGGCAGGCGGACTCTCAACCACTGCGCCACCAGGGAAGCCCACTCGTCCCTTCTTGACAGCTTGTCCAGGCCACATCACAGCAAAGGCCTGCTAACTGGTCTCCAGCTGCAATTCCTGCCTTCCACCTAGGGCCGACAGGGTCCTTTGAAAACCGTAGGCAGAGCACAGGGCATCTCTTAATTACTCCAATAGCCTGCTAAGTTCTGGTGTCCGCAGGGCAGCAGAAGAAAGGAGAACGCCGCTGTCACAACTCTGACCCACTGCCTGCATTCCCCCCGCCCACCCCCGCCAGGCAAAGCCACATCTTTAAGGTCATCGATGAGGAATCTCACCTGCTGGGACCTCCAGAACCTCCTTTCACTCCACTGCAGTGAGTGAGCAGGACCCAGCTCCAGTGTCCTCCTTGGTGCTTCTGGAACATTCCAGGTATAAACCCACTTCTGCCCTGGCTTTGACCCCTTGACCTTCAGTGCTCCCCCCAGATATGCACATGGTTCATCTCCCATTTCTTTTAAGTTTCTGCTCAAACATTACTTTCTTCTGGGGCCTTCTCTGATATCCCTATTTTAAATATAAACTACTCCCCACTGCTCTCCCACTCTCTACACCAGGCATGCCCTGACTCTTGTCCTTGGACATTCCTCCGACCAAAGCATCCCTGGAGGTCAGAAGTGGCCCTATTTCTGGATGGCCAGAGAGCAAAAGATATCCAGGAAGCACATGGGCCAGGGCATCAGTTATTTCTTGCATCAGCAGCCCCTCTTTCCCCTTTAGCAGCTAACAAGGGGATGGTTCAGGTCCCCAGGACAGCAATTGAAACCCACTTCCTCCACTATAAATGGCATACATTTGCTTAGCTATCGACCTCTGTGAGCACAGGTAAGGTCCACCATGGTATTAAACCCTGATTTTTTTTTCAAATATCTTTTTGACAAGCAGCCTTGTTTGTTCATGTAAAAAAAAAAATCAGGAGACAGAATTGAATGTCTTAGACTTTGTGTATCCAGACCCAAGGTCAAAACTGTAATAACATTATTTTTCAGGAAAGATTGTTTCATTTCTGCAATAGCTGCCCTTAAACCACTGCAATTTACTCTGGAATTCTGAAGCTTCAGGATTAAATTGCATCTCTTGGAGAAACAGCCTGAGTCTGGGGTGTGTGTGTGTGTGTGTGTGTGTGTGTGTGTGTGTGTGTGTGACATAGAAGAACTGCACTTATGCTCTTAGTGACTATTGGATTATGGGAAACATATTCCATAAGCAAGGCTACATTTTTCTTAAGAAACATCTTTGCTACTTGCATGATTAAAATAATAATATACCATTTCCCCTACTCTATTGAAAAATATTAAAAAACCAAGCATAATACCTGGCATTATTCTCATCATAAGAAAGGGGCACTACTATAAACTGTGGGAAGGAGGGTAGATGAAAAAAGTGATGACAAGTGGCCGATATGTATTGAAATCTATAGAAATTGCTTACTCTTTGAACCACAATTCTACTTATAGAAGTTTATCACCAGAGAGAAAATGGACATGTGTACAGAGATCAATGAGATAGAAGTCACTGTGACATTTTTATGATAGTGAAAAACTGGGAAAAAACACAATATCCAACAGTAGTGTTGGACACACCTGGTTGCCAAGCATCCATCCTCCCCCTTAGTGAAATAGCCTGGGTTGTAGTCATGACGGCCGTATGCTTAGCGATAACACAACTTGTAGAACCCCTGTGGCGAGGGCTGACCTGGCCGGTGAGACATGAGCAGAATTGATTTATTACACAGTCTGGAGAGGTCCTTAGAGGGAACTGACTCAGGTGGAGCCTTCTCTCTGTGGTCTTCCTCATCCACGGAAATGTGCAAGTGGCCACTGGACCTTAGTAGCCATTGATTGATGGTGGGAGATGTTTTTGAAGAGTGACAAGAGAGACAGATGTAAACAGTGTGGGTCCCTGATGACTCAGGGGAGAAAAACTAATCCTGCCCTCTCTACTCCCAGACTCCTCTTATGAGAAGGAGTAAACCCTTGTGGCATTAAGTCACTGAATTCAGTCCTAACAAAGGCAAGAGAAGTTAGATGTATTTATTGATGTATGAATAGAAACTCAACAGAGACATTAAAAAGTCACAGTGAACACCCATATTTGTTGCCGTGGAAAGACATTCATAGCCTATTATTAACTGAAGAAAGAAGGTTGCAGATCAGGAAGATTCACATGCTCACAATGTTTTAAAAAAAAAACACAAAATTATATGTATATCTACAGATATATATATTTGCCAGGGAGACAGGTCTGAAAAGCTAGATGAAAGTTTACAGTATCGGGACTTCCCTGGCAGTCCAGTGGTTAAGACTTCACCTTCCAGTGCAGGGGGTGTAGGTTCAATCCCTGATCAGGGAACTAAGATCCCACATGACTCATGGCCAAAAAAAACCAAAAACAAAAACATAAAACAGAAGCAGTATTCTAACAAATTCAATAAAGACTTTAAAAATGGTCCACATCAAAAAAAAATCTTTAAAAAAAAAGTTTGCAGTATTTATCTTTGGTTATTTTTGAGTGATGTTTTTAAAGGGGGATTTTAACTTTTAAAAATTTGTTTGCTGCAATTTTTAATTTGTTCATTAATGATTTTAAATTGCATATCAATTTCAAAGGTAAAAAGGCTTCTATAATTTAATTTGCACATCAGAGATGGGAAGGAATAAGATGTCTGTAACACCCATAACAGACAAAGGGTTATTTAATCTATGAAAAACACTCTTTCAAATAAATGAGACATGGAGATGAGTGTGAGAGTAACATGAATGAGAAATTCTCCAAATGGGAAAATGAAATGGTCTGTAAACAAAGGCTAAAACATTTTCAACATCATTAGTAATCTAAATTTGTATATTAAAACAGGAATTTGTAAATTAAAACAATTCACCCATCACACAGTAAAGATTAAGGAAAAAAGGATACTATCTAGGTGGCGAAGGTGCAAGACACACACAGCTTCATACTACTGGTCAGTGTGTAAATTGCCCTAATATTTTCCAGTGTGTCCTGGTCCAGTGCAGACCAAGAGCCTTCAGTGTGATCACAGTATTTCACTTCTAGGGATTATATAGACATTTCTCCAAAGAAGACATACAGATGGCCAACAGACACATGAAAATATGTTCAACATCACTAACTGTTAGAGAAATGTAAATCAAAACTACAATGATGTATCACCTCACACCAGTCAGAATGGCCATCATCAAAAAATCAACAAACAATAAATGCTGGAGAGGGTGTGGAGAAAAGGGAACCCTCCTACACTGCTGGTGGGAATGTAGATTGATACAGCCACTATGGAGAACAGTATGGAGGTCCCTCAAAAAAAAAAAAAAAAAAAAAAGAAAAAGAAAAAGAAAGCAACCACACAGATGCACATTGAACTAACACACGAGGATGTTCACTTCTGCAGTGTTTGTAACAGTGAGAAATGGAAAACAACCCAAGAGAAAGAAAGAACATCCACACAGTGTCAAGCATTAGAAATAATTTTGAAGAAGATGAGCATCGTGGAAAATGTTTGTAACATCATTTATATAAACTACATGCACATCGATATAAAGTACATTAAATCAAATGTATGCTATTTGTTTCCATGTAATGCAACATAGGGCTACAAGTATGGCCCCAAATAAAAAGTCACGCGGGCAGATACTCTGAATAACAGGATTTTATTTTGGGATAAAGTGCTTTTCACATGGACAATGTATGTGGCATGCTACAGGGGAGTAATCTCAGGGATTTAAAACAAATTTAATCGATTCTCCCCCCAACCAAATGGTGTCTATCCCTCTCTTTCCTCCCTCTGCTCCTCCGCCCTAAAGGAAATACACCAAAAGGAACTGTGGCAAGTATGCCATTTGTTTTTCTCTGATTGTTGTTACTTTCACAATAAGAAAATGCAACACACTCTATACCTTAAGTCTTAAGATTGTTAGGAAAAAAAACCCATGATTTATTTATGTATTTGTTGTTTGTTCATCCTATCAGTATATATTTGGCCCTCACCTGTTTAATAAATTACTGAAGGAAGTTATGTGAATGAGAAAGGAAAGAGAATTTCCAACACATTCGTAAGCATAGTTAAGGAAACTTTCCTGGAGAAAGTGATAAGATAGAAATAAATTATTTTTACCATGTCTAGAATGGTTCCCTCATTGGTTTCCAACACTGCTCATTTTAATTTATGTACTGTTTACAGTGTTACCTTAATACTGGGAAACGTTGCTTTGCCTTTGAAGAGAAAGCAAGATTAAGGGTGAAATTTTGCTTTTAAAAAGAGACTACCAAGGAGATGATAGGTAGTTTTTTTATATCTATGGTATCTAGGTAAATAAAACAACCAGTAGTTTTATTTTAACCTTCTAAAGACAATTACCCTTACTTATCTAAATACTGGGGAAATAATTTTCCAACAATGAGTAATTCTGACAGTTTATACTTTTTTTTCCATGTGTATGGGCTTGCAGGGGTCCCCAGGCAGATCATGGTCATCCAACATAGGTAGTCAAGGTAGAGCTTTCCCAGGTAGTCAAGGTAGAGCTTTCCCAGGTGCTGAAATAACTTGCATGAATAAACTGCCTCCCCTACCCGGTCTTTCCAAGGGCATGTTATACAAGAACATTTATTTCATGGCCCAAATGAAAACACTTAGGTGGGTTACTAGGGGTGTATGTGAAGGATGGATACACTTGGTGGAGGTCAGGATGTATATATTTGTAAGAAACATCTCTGCAAGAAATGCTCATCTCATCCTTTAGAATATAACATACATTTGGTAGATAACAAGCAAATCAAGTAACTTCATACCTTTAGAGAATTTCCACACGATGGTGGGTACAGGATAACCCTCAGCTGAGCAATTGAGGATGACAGGCTTGCCATAAATCCCGTCTTGGTCCCGTGGCTGAACCACAAACTTGGGAGGAACTGAAAAGAGAGAAATGCCACCAGTTATTCAGACAAGACTGCAGATTATTAAAGCTGTGATTTTAAGAAATCCAAGAATTTTAATAAGCATGAAAGTACAAAGAATGCTTTACATATATGTGAAAATAAAGCAGATGATTTGTAATTAGGGACCAATTAAGGAAGCAATTTCAGTGCAGGTGATTTTTCTTATTATATCAATGATCTGATGCAGATGGAAGTTGCTTTGCACTGGACTCTGGAGTGTGGCAGTTTGACTAAACCAAGGGAATGTGACATTCTGTGTTTGATCTGTGTTATGGAAGATCTTCAGGGATCCATTCTTGGGTATGAAATGTTTTTAAAGCATCCAATATCTATTCTTCCTCTAACAGGAGATGAAGGGAGAATTAATAGTCTTTTCCTAAAGGCAGTAAAGAACACAACATGGTATTGAACATTTCCTGAAAATCTGATAAAGACACATAGACCATTATTTCTGACATCAGTACCCTTCTGAGCCAAAAAGAGACTATGGAAACCAGTTGAAGTGAGGTTCCATGAAGGCTTTATAGAGTACCTATTTGAAAAAAAAAACCCAAACAGATTAAGTAACTACTTATTTGGTGAGTTTTGTGAGATGCTGAAATAAACACTATCCCTACCCAAAATATACACATGCACTCTGCTTAAAAAATACCTGCCAAGAGAACATAAATGTTTTGAGTTAAGTTATTGTGATTTTAAGAGTATTCAAGTCTTAAAGAGAAGATACAGATTCTTCTAGGAAAGGTAGCATCTAAAGGTCTTAGGATCCAGAAATCTTTTCCAGCAGATCAGTGACTAATTACAGGATGGATTTTCAATGAGACTGTCATGAGACTAGGTGAGAGGACATAGATTATGTCCACCAAATATCAGATACTTAGGAAATGTGGGAGTTCTTCCCACAACTTTCCACAACTCCTGATAAGGCTAATCTTTTCTGCATTGCAATTTCCAGAATTCTTCATTTTGAGGCAAAAATGTGGTCCTGTGTTAGAGATATATAGGAATTCCCGCCACCCTATGAAATGAACTGGGGAGAAGTTTAGAGTCTACATTAGTTAGGACCTTAGGAGCACGTTGAAATGGCATGAGCCATAGCGAACATCACTTTGCCCATCAAACAGCCAAGGAGGGGGGAATAAAATCAAGACAAGAAGCAGCTAGAGATGGAGCTCACTGCTGTGTTTCTGGAAGAAACAACAGAGAGTGATGGCTGAGAGCACAGAACGAAAGGCTAAACACCTGGATCTGATCTCCACCTTTGCTGCTTCTAGGTGGGTCATCTTGTGTAAGCTGTCAAATGTTTCTTAGCTTCGATTTCCTTATCTGTAAACCGGGAACTCATTTTATAGCATTGGTATGGGGATAACATGATTAAGATTATAAAAGTCAGAAGTGCCTGGAAGGTATGAAGGGTTGTAGGAGTGTTGGTTAATTTAGTAAATGCAGGTGTGTCCAGCTTTAAGATATCATTAATAAACACAGTTTCCAACGTGCAAATTATTTAATTAAATAAGTTGCACAGCCAATGGGTCTTTTCATAGTGAGCAATTTTATTTCATTTAGGTGGTATTCTGAGACAAATGTAGTCTATAAAATGTAAATATATTTTTAAAAAGTGATAAGGGATGTGTGTCTCATGGTGAGAAAATTATTCCTAGGGAAAAAAATGCTGGAGATTTTATAGAGCAAAGTTTTCTAGTAAAATTAATCTAACAACCACAGGGGAGATTGGAAAGTTTAAGACATCATGTCAGAATCATTCTGTCCAGGGTGGAAGGTAAATAGGCAATCATGTCCATTCTGTCTATCTGGCTCAAATTCTGCTAAGAGCAAGAAATCTCTTGTCATATGGGCAGGGTAGCTAATCTCTTGCATTTCCTCTGGAAGAATGTCTAATTATAATTGATCCATGATCCCTCCCCTCAATTTGGTTCTAATCCAAAGCAATATTATTTAAAAACCGATCACAGAGGTTTACATGGAAAATAACCACTGACATATTGTACGTGTAAGGCAATTACTGAAGGAAATGGCCCATAAAATTGAGAATTATCTTTCCTATGCCCCTCTTTAATCTCCTTGTATCAGGTACTGATGATTCTTTCTTGCAAATGTGTCACATATCCTCAAATTCTCTTCATCTTCATTGCCGTGTCCTAGTCATGGTGGGTAGACGGGGTGTGTGGTGAAATGCCTCCATCCATCTGGTTTCAGCACTGCAGGGTGGACAGCTCCATGCATTTTTGCCAGGGCACCACACCGAGAACATGAGTCTCTCTTTGCTGTCTCAGGGCCTTCTCTAAAGTAACAAACACTCACCTTCATGGGTGCAACCAGTGAGGGATGGGCGTCGGGATAAATGCCCTGCCTCTCCATCCTCCAATCCTATTGGACAACTCTAAGGTGTGCTCTATGTTGTCTGTGCTTCTCAAACATCAGAGGGTGTCAGAATCACCTGAAGAGCTGATTAAAACCCAAGTTGCTGGACCCTGTCCCTAAAAGTTTGGACCCAGTAGGTCTGAGGCAGGATCCAAGACACTGCCTTTTCTAATAGGCTCTCAGGTGATGCTGAGGCTGCAGATCCAGAGACGACCTTTGAGAACAACTGTTCTGTGTGACGCCTTGGAAAGTTCCCAGAAGGAAGGAGCCCCAGTTGCCCACAGCAGCAACCAGCTCATTAACGCAATGTCTACTGACTTTCCCCCTCCTTTCCTAATCTCATTTCCCTTCATTCTTTCACTCTGGGATCCAGGAATTACATCTCAAATAAGTGATCTACAGCCAGTCCTATACCTCACACTCTGCTTTCAGCGGAACTTAACCTCAGACAAGGCTAAAACTGGCTCTTATCTGGATTTATGAAACAGCTTCCGAACTAGTCTACCTGCTACCTACTGGCCCACTTGAATGCATTCTGCACACAGTGACCTGAACGATCCTTCTAAGAGAGAAATCACATGATGTGACTTCCCTGCTTAAAATCATCAGTGCCTTTGCATTGTCCCTTGACACAACTGAAACCCTTACGATATATATATATATATATATATATATATATATATATATATATATTTTTTTTTTTTTTTTTTTTTTTTTTTTGCGGTACGTGGACCTCTTACTGCTGTGGCCTCTCCCATTGCAGAGCACAGGTTCCAGATGCGCAGGCTCAGCGGACATGGCTCACGGGCCCAGCCACTCCGCGGCCTGTGGGATCTTCCCAGATGGGGGCATGAACCCGTGTCCCCTGCATCAGCAGGCGGACTCTCAACCACTGCGCCACCAGGGAAGCCCCCCCTTATGATACTTTGAAGGCTCTTTATGACTTGGGTCCTTGCACTCCAGCCTCATCTCTTGACATTTCCTCTTGTAAGCTTTGCTCCAGTCTATCTATTCTCCATCTCCCCCTGGGTCTCCACATAGGCTTCTGTATTTCTTTGTTTAACAAATGATCAGTTAGTAGTATTTACATCTCAGCTCAAATTTCACTTAGTCTGGGACACCTTTTCTGATGCTGTGGACAAGGCTGAGTGCCTCCACAGAACCCTGCGTCATCATGTCATAGCCTTTACCACACGTTTGGTGTTGCTGGTTTAAATACCCATCTCCCACATCTGTCTGCACACCTGGGAGAACAAGAACCATGCCTTTCCTGCAGACCATCGCACCCCAGCACATAACACAGAGCTGGAACACAGAAAGTATTCTGAAAATATATGTTGAATGGACAAATCAATAAGTGGATATTATTGTTCCAGTTTTAAAGACTAGGAAACAGACCCTATCCAAAGTAGCATGGCTCAGTTAATAACTCAGATCAGAGTGACCCCAACGCACAAGGTCTTTGAGGAGGATGGGTCTAGAAGCACCATCTAACAGAAGAAAGCAGAGAGCACTGCAGGACGATTTTGGCCAGCGAGATACAGAACTGGAGTTGGAAGGATGCAGAGCTGTTGGCACTGTCATGATTTTGGCCAAAACTTATGATAGGACCTAAAGACTGAAGGCTCTGTATTGTCTCGGTTATAATTCCTCAAAGTTGCTGGTTTCCTTTTTTTTTTTTTTAACTATATTTTGGTTTCCTTTTATTTGCAGAACACTTTATTTGTGGTGAACATATCCACCAACATAGTTGGTTTTCCAATAGAGAGGCTTTTCCAGTGGGGATGAGGGTGATTAAAGAGATAGAAGGGATGGGTTCAACCAAATAATTATGTTGCATCTCCAAAAGGCAATGCAGGCCACTGTTGCCGTACATTTCTATGAATCATAATTGCGTGCACATGCAATACTCCTGTCCCCCTAAAAAGAGTCACGTGAGATGTATATGTTCTAAAATACCCAAATCCTGTCATGGGACCCATGTAGCCTGACAGTATCTGAAGTCTCAAAAGGATTCCTTTGAGAGAGTTGCCTGCTTCATGATGCTTAAGATGAGGGTTGTTTAAAATACGTGATTTTTGGCTTTGGTCTGTTTATTAAAGGTAAGAATTATTTTTGCTGTTTTTAGGGAGGAATAGGACAGGTATATAATAGGACAGGAATTTTTCAGTGTTAGGTGCAGTCCAGTGTTTTATGTTTGGAACTCATGGCCTCTAAGTAGCTATATATTTCCAAAGAATGGATGTAGGTTTCACTATCTGTCAACAGGGACAGGGATTCAGTTTTATTGAAGGTAAACCGAAGCTACTTGGTGGTGGCAGGGGAGGACGGGGGTCCTGTGTAGATAAATATTGCCATTCTCTGCTGTATGGCATTTAGTCAAGATAGTAATTGATCAAAGTCTAGGTAAGAGTTAATTTATGACACTGGAAACTAAACTCCAGTGGCTTCCTGTCATGCTCAGAATAGATAACTTGCCCACCCCCTGCTTCTCTCCTACTAAACAGTGAGCACACTGGTCTCTTGCTGTACTTTGAACCCACAAAACCCACTCCTGACTCAGGGTCTTTGTACCTGTTTGTCTCTCTGCCTGTAACTCGCTTCCTACAGAGAGACCTCTGACTCACCCCCTCACTTTGGTCAAGTCTCTTTTCAAAAATCTCTTCAGAAAGGCTTACACTGTGCATCTGAAAATTCCATTCCCTTATCACTATCAATCCTCCTATCAAGCTTTACTTTTCATACCACAGGTAGACACCTGACATCATCTGTGTGTTCATTGCCTCTCTCCTGCACTGAAATGTAAGGTTTTTTTTTTAACTTTTTACTCTATATTGGAGTATAGTTGATTAACACTGTTGTGTTAGTTTCATGTGTACAGCAAAGTGATTCAGTTATACATATACATATGTATCTACCGTTTTTCAAATTCTTTCCCCATTTAGGTTGTTACTAAGTTTTATGGGGCAGGGACTTGCTCTCTGTGTGTCGATCACCATTGTACCCCCAGCACTCACAGCATCTATTATAAAATAGGTGCTTAACAAGTACTTGTTGGAAAAATGAATGGATGGGGCTTCCCTGGTGGCGCAGTGGTTGAGAGTCCGCCTGCCGATGCAGGGGACACGGGTTCGTGCCCCTATCCCGGAAGATCCCACATGCCGCGGAGCGGCTGGGCCCGCGAGCCATGGCCGCGGAGCCTGTGTGTCCGGAGCCTGTGCTCCGCAACGGGAGAGGCCACAGCAGTGAGAGGCCCGTGTACAGCAAAAAAAAAAAAAAAAAAAATGAATGGATGAATGAAGCAAAATGATAGCACGAATATAGTGTCATAAATTGGGTCCACAAAGAGCAACTAGAAAGTAGCCTTGTATAAGTTTTCTTTTTCCTGCCAAATAAAGGTCAAGTAAGGGTTTTTTAGATAATGTGTTTGTTTCACTATGTGCCAGCTCATCATTAAAAGCCAGAAACAACAGACCTGTCATAAGGTATAAAGAAGTATAAGAAAACTGATCTTTGGAATCGCAGATAGGAAATCATAGTATTGGTAGCTTTCCTCGCAGTGGCGCTGAGCCAATAATAGGAACCAAAGGGCAGGCGTGTTTTGCCACTAAGTTCAGTCCTTTCCCTCAAAATGGCTTCATCTTTGCCAAGGTCACCCAACTGAGTGTGACATTAGGGTGATCATCCATCCACTGCCAGTGTAAGTCATGAGGCACATGCATAAGTGCTAAGGGTTTTTTCTTTTAACTTCCCTTATGATAACAGCTAATTTATTTTAAATTAAGTCTTCATAAATCTTCCCAGTGATCCAAACTATTAAAATGTGCTTAGCTTTACAATGGCCCAAAGTCATATGACTCTGGTGTAAGGAATAACCAAGAACTGGGTTCCCAAATTTCAGTTCAATCCTACCCTTTTATCCTATACCTCAGCCTTAACGTCTCAGGTATCACGTCTATCTTCCAAACACAATTTATCCCCAACTCCTTCAGTTTCTGCAAAAATATATTGCACTATTACCTTTTTGACTCTATTCCCTAGGCCACCATTCTAATTAATTGCCTGGTACTTGGGATTACCCCCAGCCTCTTCTATGTAATGTGTCCTCAATCATGCACCAAAGTCATGCAGATGTGAGCGGAAGGAAGGGAGAAACAGAAGAAGAGCCGGAAAGGGAGTTACCACCTGCTGGCTTATTATGTGCCAGGTGCTGTGATAAATACATTCTTTTTTTTAAACCCTCAGAAAACCCCTATTAACTATTCTCCCATTTTAGGAATAATAAAATTGGGATCAAAATAGCTTAAGGAATTTACTCAACATCACACAGCTAATAGGTGTCCAAATTGTGATAGGGATGGAAGGAAAATGAGAGGTGAGGGAAGCAGGGATGGGGTCTGGGGAGTCAGTTGACAGGCCAAGGGGTCTTCCTTGGGTTCCCTTATCTGTAGAGACACAGCCTGCTGACTGCTACCAGACTGGTGTCCCACCCCCAAAGGCAATCAGTTCCAGGACTTCTGAGGTTCCCCATCACTTCCTACATCAAGCACGTATTTGTTCAAGGCAACAAGCAGGCAGGCTAACTATGATAATGGCACAATAGCAGCTCTGTTTACAATAGTCAGGATATGGAAGCAACCTAAGTGTCCATCAACAGATGAATGGATAAAGAAAATGTGGCACATGTATACAATGGAATATTACTCATCCATAAAAAGAAACGAAATTGAGTTATTTGTAGTGAGGTGGATGGACCTGGAGCCTGTCATACAGAGTGAAATAAGTCAGAAAGAGAAAAACAAAATACCGTATGCTAACACATATATATGGAATCTAAGAAAAAACAAATGTCATGAAGAACCTAGGGGTAAAACAGGAATAAAGACACAGACCTACTAGAGAATGGACTTGAGGATATGGGGAGGGGGAAGGGTAAGCTGGGACAAAGTGAGAGAGTGGCATGGACATATATACACTACCAAACGTAAAACAGATAGCTAGTGGGAAGCAGCCGCATGGCACAGGGAGATCAGCTAGGTGGTTTGTGACCACCTAGAGAGGTGGGATAGGGAGGGTGGGAGGGAGATGCAAGAGGGAGGAGATATGGGAACATATGTATATGTATAACTGATTCACTTTGTTATAAAGCAGAAACTAACACGCCATTGTAAAGCAATTATACTCCAATAAAGATGTTAAAAATAAATAAATAATGGCACAGCCTCTGTGTCTTAACTGGGGCTGATTATCCCTCACTGGCCTCAGAAAATGTGTCTGAATGCCTCTGTCCTCCTTCTACTCATTCATTAAATGAAGAGAAACTGGAGAGCCCTGCTACTATCTGGGTGCTAAGGACATAGCAATTGTTACCTGATTCAATTCTCTCAGCAATTCCAAGAAGTCAGTCTCATTATTTCCACTTTATAGATGAGGAAACTGAGACTCAGAGAAACTCAATCATGTTTCCAAAGTCATATAGAAAATGAACAAGCAAAAATGTGGACCTTGGTTTACTTACTGAAAGTTCCAGTATTGTTGCTGTATTTTTTAAATTAATTTATTTAATTTATTTACTTTTGGCTTTGTTGGGTCTTCGTTGCTGCCTGCAGGCTTCTCATTGCGGTGGCTTCTCTTGCTGTGGAGCACGGGCTCTAGGTGCGTGGGCTCAGTAGTTGTGGCTCATGGGCTCTAGAGCACAGGCTCAGTAGTTGTGGCACACAGGTTTAGTTGCTCCGTGGCATGTGGGATCTTCTTGGAACAGGGATTGAACCCGTGTCCCCTACACTGGCAGACGGATTCTCAACCACTGCACCACCAGGGAAGCTCTGTTGCTATATTTTTTATTTTCTTTCTAAACCTTACTTATACATCAAGGCTGATGGTGCTCACTCCTTCCATGAAGTCTATCAAACGGCACTGACCTCTCCCTTATCAGAAGTCGATTTGCTCTTGTCATTAGCAGTCTGTCACTTGGAGACAACCACCCTCACGGAGACAAGGCAACTTCAAGGTCTCTGAACTCCTTATTCTATTTCTACTTTTCCCAAGCTACATCTCAGGCCGAAAACTTTAAAGCCCCTAAGAGGAAAACATTCTCTAATTTGAGTTAAAGATTTAAATAAAAACCCATATAATTATTCTCTAACATGGCTTGCTATTTTTATGTGGGTTTTGTTTCTCCAACTATATCTTTGCATATTTTTCATGAATCAAAGGACAGATTATGTTCCAAAGTTAGAGAGTCTACAGTGTGCAGTATGGAACACTCTTCATTCCAAATGGCAATAATAAATAAGATTCTTCATTTTACCAAAAAAAGATCTATTTAGCTTATCCAGAATGTGATCTAGCTGAAGTGGTGATAAAATTCCACCTCTTGACCATTCAAACTAAAATTTGAAATTCTGAGAGCAGCTGCCTGATCTCTAGCTATACAAGAAGAGAGGCTGTCACCCACGGCAGGCATTAGTCATCCAGGGAGAAAGTGCCCTGCTCCAATCACTGTGTACTAAGGGCAGAGGGGAAACAGATGAGTTGGCGACTCCCCAACCCAACACCCAGCACAGTCCTTGCCTGGAATTCTTGCACGTCTGTCCTCAAGGCTTCTCAAATATTGCCCTCACACATTTCCCTCACACAACTGGCCATTAAATCCTGCAAGGCATCTTCTGTTTTGCCCATCCTATGACCACCTTAGCTCCAGACATCATCACTTCTCATGAGGACTACAAAGACCTCCCCTCCAGGCGTCCTACCTAGACTCATTTTATTCCAATGCGTGACTCGTCCTGCCATGAACCATATGATTTTTCTGCTTTAAATCTCTGCATAAATTTCCATGGCCTCCAGACCTCTTCCATAGAACAGAAAACCTTCAAGATGTGGACCAGACTTAGCTCTCAAGTCTCACCCTTCATTTTGCCATTTTGCACACCATTCCCCCAGACACAGATGTATCTGCCCTGTCAAGCCCGCCTGCCACTGAAAGTAACAGACCTTCTTCCAGGAACATGATGTCTTCCTTCCTCTCCTCTTAACTACTTGCTATATTTTCTAATCCTTCAGGATTTCTCCCTCCCTTCTGGAATCTGCCTCATTCCCGCTGGAACAGGAGTTCTCAATGGGAGGAAATGAGCTTTCATCATCCCAGTGACTACCCCAAGGACTGGTGGTTAGGAGTATGTGCTAAGTCCTTTGTTGCTTCATGATGCAATAAGGGGAAGATGAAGCAATGAAGGACAGAGCAAATGCAGTCATTTGGGAGTGGGTGTAAAAGTTTATATCCATTGATATTTGGAAGACATAAAGCTTAGTGATTTTTTTGTTTTCTTTTGCAGACAAGTAAGACACAAGAAAATACTGAACTCACGGGACTGTTAAGTTTTTGAAAAAAACAAGCAAAATAATGATTGCTACAGACAAGGACTTTAAAATAGAGAAAGCTTCATTAGAGAGTTAAGGTTATCTTATAACACTCATCTAATTAATTCATTTTAGCCATTGCCATTCCAACTGTAATTAAGAGTAGGCCCAAAGAAAGCTGCCTTCACTTTATTAAGGTTTATTTAAAGGTGATTATTTTCTGAAATCAGCATGATGATCTATTATGGTATCTATGCAACATGAGCTCAAGAATTGGCCCAGGTTTAGATTTTAATTCAATGAATCATAAACCCATCTCCATTGTAGCATGGGCTAAGGAAAGTTGTGGACTTTATGTGCCTTATATATTCTATTAAATAGAATTAACAAAGAGATATGTTTACTAAAAGTTATGTTGAAGTTAGAATATTTTCCATATGTGTTATAAAATATGATGCAGCCCGTGAGGAAGGAGTGCAAATAAGAGCCTTTAACTTTAAATCATTGAACATTAATGCCAGAAGGGAAACTACTTTTTATTGAGGCCAGCCACTAACCTGTGACACCTATTTCATACAGTGCCTTTCAAAATATCATTCGGGTTTTGATAAACGATGTCTCCTCCATTGTCAGGAAAGTTAATATTTTGTGAAGGAAATTATTTCATTTTTGAAGAATTTTGAATATTAGAAAATTTACATTTGAATTTTTTAAAAATTGAGGTGCAATTTATATACAGTAATATTCACAGGTTTTAAATGTACAGTTTGATAGATTATGCAAAAATCTGTAAAATCTACACCCTATGATGTGCTATGGCATGGTTTTTTCTTTGTGCTTATTTTACTTGAGCTTCATTAATCATTTTGACCAGTAGATTGATATTTTTCACCACATTTGAAATTTTTCAAGTCATTACTATTCAGATCTATGCTTTTCCTGTCTTTCTTTCTGAGGCTCTAACTATATTTATATTGGACTCTTTGACATTACTTCAAGCTCACTGAGGCATTGTTTGCCATTTTAAGTCTTTTATCTCTCTAAAGAATTTGGATATTTTTCTTCTGCCCTCTTTTCAATTCAGTTATCCTTTGTTCTGCAGTATCCAAGATTCCACTTAATATGTCCAGTTAATTTCTCATTTCAGATATTGTGTTTTTCAGATCTAGAATTTCCTTTTGGTTCTTTTAAAAAAATGTTTTATACTTCTCTTCTTGCATTCCCTATGTATTCACCCATTGCACACATCTTTTCATTTGAATTTTTGAAAATGCTTATTATAGCTACTTTAAAACCTTGCCTGCTAATTCTAACATCTGTATGCCCATTAGGCTGTTTCTTTTCTTTTCTTTTTTTTCCTTTTACTTATGGCTCACATTTTCCTATTTCTTCTCATAGCCAGTAATTATGTGCAAGGCATTGCAGATATGCTATGATATTGAGAGTCTGGATTCTGTTGTCTTCTTTTTAAGGACACTGAATGTTATTCTTGCAAACAGTCGATTTACCAGTGAAGAAATTTAATCCTGTCAAGGCTACCTGTAAGCTTTCTATTAGGGCTGGTCTAGAGTAGCCCTTATCCCAGGGCTAGATTAGGCGTCTCTTAGTGTGTGGCCTCTTCTGAGATTTTAACTGAATTCCCTGTGTGTTCTCCACTCTGGCTAATCAGAACTCCAGCGTTTCTCAGGACTGTGTCACTGATGGAATCTTTATTCATCTCACATACTCCTGGAAGTCGTTCTCTGCTAGATTTCATAGGGTCTCGCCCTATGCATGTGAAGTGTAGTATTAAGCTAAAGACTCAAAGGGAGCCCTATACAGATTTCTAGAAATCTTTCTTTGAACAGCTCCCCACTCTCTAGTACTCTGCCCTGCAATATCCAGCACCTCAATAGTTCTAAGTGTCTATCTTTGTTTTTCATCACCATAAAAATCACCATTATCTATTTGGGTTCTGCATCCATCTATCATGGTTTGGAAAGTGCACCAAGAAAAAAATATGGGGAATATGGGGTGAATTTGGGGCTTAACTCATTTATTTCTCTCCTCTCTAGGACCACAGCCCTGTACTGCCTGTTTTATATTTGGAAAATGGATACTTTATAAAGTTTTGTCCAGTTTTATAATTGTTGATGGTAGGAGGATAAATCCACTGCATGTTACTCTCTGATGATCTCATTTGATGAATTTTAAATTTATCTTTTAAGTTACTTGACTCAAAATCTGTCTCACTGAAATTTCCAATCATTTCTGTTGGTTCTACTTTCTGGAGCCCCACCAAGGTTATTATTACACTAGTTTGGACATATTCCACTAGTTCAAAGAACCCAATTAACTAAGTCAAGGACTTGGATCCTGTAATTATCTCTTTATCCTGCCACATACTTTTTTCTTCTCTATTGGCTCATTCCCATCAGTATGTAAGCTTCCCTTGTCCCATGTCCACCTCGCCTCCTGTCATACCAACATTCCTGAAAATACAAAAATAGTTGTATTTTCCTGAGTTCCCACACATTCACCTCCCTTTCTTGTTTCAAGCCCCACTAATCAGGGATTCACTGCAGCCACGCCACTCTACAAGGTAACAGACAATATCCACCTTCCTAAAACCCAATGAGCAATTGTTGGTTCTCCTCTTTTTCTACTTTCAGTGGGATTTGATATACTTTATCACCTATCTTTCTTGATTATTTCCTATTTTGCTTTCAGGTCCCCACAGTCCACTGGATTTCCTCCTGCTTCACTGACTGCTCCTTCTTCCTGTCTCCTTTGCTGATTCCTCCTCTTATTCTGGAACCTTAAATTTTGGAATGCCTTGAGTCTAGACCTTCTTGTTTCTCCCACATCATTCTTTCCTTTGTGACAACTGCTATTCCTTGTATCTTCTCCACTTCTGTAGAAGACACTTTCATTTACCTTATTAGGCAAAATATGTACCTCAATTAACAATTCCTCTCTCTCTCTCTTTGCAACACTCACTTTATATACATGCTTTGTTTGATTCGTCTCCAAAACATATTGCAAATTTGTCTGCTTCTCATTACCTTGACTGTGACCACCTTCACTCAAGGCACTTTTTATCTTGCCTCGACTTCTGAAATAGCTTCTTACCTACTTGCTTTCTGGACGAATCCATTCTTTCCACAGCTGCTAGAGTGATGATTAAAAACATAAATCAGGCCACTAGCCTAGTTAAAGTCACCAATGGCCCCTCTTTGCATTTAGAAAAAAACCTCCGGACTTCTAAAATAGCTGCATATTCAAATTACCCAGGGTGCTTGGACTTCAACTTGGCTGCATATTAGAATCAACTCAGGGATTTTACAAATTCCTGGTGCCTGGGTCCCACCTCCAATGGTGGTTATTTAATTGGACTTCAACCTGGACATCAGGAATTTTTTAAAGCTCCCCACATAATTTCAATGTGTGACAAAATTCAAAAACCACTAACAGGTGATTTTGAATTGAAAAAAAAAAAAAAAAAAAGGATAATGCCCCAGAGATCTGGGAGATGGATCTACTCCCAGAGATAATGATTTAGTTGGGCTTAGTTTGGACCAGAAAGTGGTCATCAATGTTTTCTTAAATCTCCCAGGACATTTTATGGTGAAGCCCAGATTGAGAACCACTGCCCCCTCACATTATCTTGTCCTTTACTATTTCTCCAGCTACCGACCTGCTTGTGAAGCACATTTCCTTCCTCGGGGCTATATCACCTAACTAGTGACTTAATGTTAATTTCACAGAACCTTATTTAACATATTTAAAAAACAGCCACATGGAGATACTAATCAGATTGTGATCCACTACATTATCCTGATTGGCTAGGCTCAAATCCAGGTCATCTGACCTTTGCCTTGGTCAAAAAAGTCTGGTTGCCTTTCCTGCGAAGGCAAGTGATTCACAGAACACTCATGTACATTTTTATGTAGCAGTTCTGTTCTCTGACCTGGATCCTTCAGAGCAGATTATATCGGAGACAGGTTAATGTACTCACTGCTTTGCCCTTCACAAATGATAGTAAGAGTCAGTTCTCCTTATAAGAAAACACTTGGGAAGCAGTACTAGGTTGGCTCCCATTTTTATGCATCTTCAAAAATGGGAAAACAATTTCACGTATCCCAATTTTATTAGCATAAGGCCATTTGTACCTTTGTTTTGTATCTAACTGAAGGTAGATTTTCTTACTCACTCAGGGAAAAGCTTTTTCACAGATACAAAGTTGGTGCCTTCATATGAAGTCTAAGTATGCTCCACTTTATTTTGTTGGCCAGTAGACAGAATGAGCATTACTCTTCAACAAGAAAGGAAGGAGAGGGGTCATGTGGACAAGGTGTAAGGACTGAGGAAGGACATGGGAACCTATTGCTCAAGAAAGAGTCTGCTTACATCTATTGACTGTCCTGCAGGTAATGGAAATCATCCCCTCCTGACAATTACAGTGAGAGTCCTGTGTTCAAGGACTTTAAAATGCAAACAATCAACATTAATATAAATCTTTATTTTCATACAGTTACTTTTGCAATGTGGATGAATATTCTACCGGTAGATGAACACATACAACTCTAGGAGAACCATAAAATCACAGAACATCCATGCTCAACAGACACTGGAGAACACTAGCTTCTCATTTTGAAGATGACAAGTGTGAACGTTGATGGGAATTTGCTGACTTGCAAAGAGATTTGAAATAAGACTGTTGCTTACATTTTAGGTGCACTGAGAGCCCTGGCAAAGTTTTCTACAAGTTAAACCATCTTATTTTAATTTTTTCCATAAATATTGTCACACTTTGCTTAATTTAGTAAATGATTCAATACCCTTCCAAAATAGACATTTAATGCTCAACAGAAGGGAGGAACAAAGAAAACCATATTTCTAAAACTAAACTATAAAAATATAAAAAGCTACTCTTTTTTGACTTTAGAGAAACTGTGATATATGGCTTTGGCAAATATTATTTTTAAAAGCCATCAATCTAAATGATAATATAAAAAGTGCTATATAAAATAAATACTACACAGCATGAGCTCATGGATTTTGGGCCTACAAGTCACTGGGTTAATGTAGGGAAGCCTTATTTCACAAATTAAATCCCAAGGTCCCCACATCTCATTCACACATTTCTTCTCTGCTAATTTTCTGAAACTTCACATTTTAGGTAAATACACCTTGGCTTGGAGTTTAGGGGAGTTCATAGTTGGCTTCTATAGCTGTGTGTGTGTGTGTGTGTGTGTGTGTGTGTGTGTGTTTGAATGGGAAGACAGGGAATTCTTATGAATTCTGGTTATTTTCATAACATTTCAAGGAAACACCATTGGTGAGTGCTGTTGAATCTGACTGCATAGGGGCCATGCATCCTAAGTGTCTCCTCACCTCTCACAATTAGTTGGCTTTGGTGCTCCACAGCTGCTGCCTCATTGCGGGCTATGCAGGTGTAATTCCCATTGTGCATCAGGGAGAGGTTGGAAATCCTTAAGGAGCTCGTGAAGTCAATGTTGTCAATGGTCACCCCGAGGCTCGCTGGGATTGGCCGGCCATCCTTCTGCCAGGTGATGGTGATGGGTAGGTCCCCTGAGACCACAACACACGGGATGAAGACCCGCTGTCCAATGGAGAATCTTGGAAACTCAAAAGGTTGGATAAAAGGTGGAACTGAAAGAAAAGGAAAGAAAAAGTAAGAGAGGAAAGACGATAATGAACTGTGTAAATACTCTATATTTTTTTCTTTAACCCTTTTGCATGACATTGAAAGAGTAATACAAACCACGGCTATAGCATAAAAGTATATGAACTGGTAGAAGAGTTGAAATTGTGCTCTTTTGTTATTTGAATTTTCTCATTGTTCTGAATGAAAAGCATGGCTTGATTTGTACTTCAGCAAATATGCTTAATCACATTTATTTTGATAATTTTTTTTTAAATTCAATAATCATTTTTATTATTTTTATTCTTTATTTTTTTGCGGTATGCGGGCCTCTCACTGCTGTGGCCTCTCCTGTTGCGGAGCACAGGCTCCGGATGCGCAGGCTCAGCGGCCATGGCTCACGGGCCCAGCCGCTCTGTGGCATGTGGGATCTTCCCGGACCGGGGCATGAACCCACGTCCCCTGCAACAGCAGGCAGACTCTCAACCACTGTGCCACCAGGGAAGCCCTCAATAATCATTTTTAAAGGAAACATTTCAGTTTCTGCATTTTTCAGTGTAAATACTATGAAAGAGGGAACTGGGTTTGGTTTTCTCTTAGAAGGTTTTAAAAATGATGTGTACAAGAGGAGATTTCTTTCCTGCTTTGCTAATATTAGGAGTACAATTACTGTTCCCTCTTCAATCCATTCCACATCTTGTTAATACTTTAAGCCTATTGAAGAAGCAGAGATTCCAGTTTAATTGTTAACATTTTTTAATATCTAACATCCAACTAATAGCAAATGTTAATTTAAAAGATTTGTGTTAGGATACTTGCATCATTACTCTGCACCCCTCAATTTTCCACATTCCTTGCACATGACCTTAAGTTATGAACTGGTCCGTGGCCAGTTTTCCGAGTTGTGGAGATGTGTTGCTACTGAAGATAAGGTTATATAGTCTTCAGCTCGGCCAGCCTTGGACACAGCCAAGCTCAGTCTGGAATGTTCTTTTTTGATTTAATTTCCCTAATAAACTCTTATTCACCCTTCTTATTTGTCATGGGGTCATGGGCTAGTTATCAATATCCTCTTCCTATCAGCCTTTTGGGGTAGTTATTCATAGATTATTAAGATTATTAAGCCAATAATAACCTAATATAAACCAGTTATTATATTAGGTGATTTTACAAAATGAAGTTATTAAACAGCAGGATGTCTACAAAGTTTATTCTTTAAATCAGTCCTAGTCTCCTTTCAATTATCAAGTGAGGGGAGACAAAAGGGATCCAGCTGAGAAACATCTGAATGGAAACCATTCATTCATTCATTCACTCAAGAAGTGCTTACTGAGCACCTGGTACGTGCTCAATACTGCACTGTGTGTGCTGGACAGACAGCGATGAACATGATATACATCTGTACCCAGTGGAGCTTTCATTCATAGTCATAGGCAGCGGATGTCAACAAAGTATAGCAGTGGTTTTTCTGTAATTTAATATTATTATTACTACTCCTGTATGCTTTCAAAAGAAGTTGGAAGTTAGAATTGCAAGTTAGTCATTAGCCAAATTGCAAATTAGCCAGAGTTAGTAAGCAGGTGACTCAAGTTAGGTTTTACCAGAGAAACAAACAAACAAGCAAGCAAGGAAACAGAGCTGAAAGTACAGACAAGCATATTCACTGTCAAAACTGCTGTGGATCCTCATTGCAAAGTTAGAACTTCGGGTCTGCAGCAAGTTGATCTGACGCTAAGAGAAAAAGATCTCAGGATGAGGTTCTACCTGGTGCTTATAACCAATGAGTTAGTGATATTTTAGAAATGTGGATAGTATGAATTTTGTTTTTGTTTTCTTTTTAAATTCTGATCACTCTTCAGCTAATTCTTGCCTCTGTTCTTGAAAAGTAGAGCCCTTTCTCTATCCTGTAACTTTCTTCTGCTATAAGAAGATATTCTTATGCTTAATAAATATTGACAGCCTACCCCCTGCATAGATCAAGTTGGATTACACTGTGTTTGTTCATAGTTGTTTGTCATTAGGCAGGGAAAGTACCAAGTTGTAGCAAAAGTGCTTGTATTTCTCTAAATCTTGCCCCAAGTGTTACGAATGTTTACTCCATATTAAGTATTAACACTCAATAAGTTGACATTTTAAAAATAAAAAGTAACTATGTTTCCTCTTCTTTGGTTTACTTACACACAAAAACCTGATTTTGAGTCTACTCAGATAACCCTAAGCACCCATTGTTGGCTTGGTGCTTTTTATCTGAATTGCAGATCATTTTTCTAAGATAAGAACTTTGGAGCCAGACTACCTGGGTTTAAGTTCAGCTGTGCTACTAACTAAAGTCATTAGCACCCCTACGTGCCTCAGTTTCCTTATTTGTAAAGTGAGGGGGGCTGCTGTGAGCAGTGAATGAGCACAGGGGTCACAGACTTTCACATGCACCTGAATTGGTTTCTTAGCACCGATTCTATTTCATAAGCCTTTAATATGAGGAAAAAAACAGAACAGTTAAACGAAATATTAGTGGGCAAGGGAAAGGACTCCATTTCCCTTATTAGTTACAATATGGAGAAGAAATATATAAGGACTTACTTTCTAAGCCCCAGATCAAGAAAGAAAAGTAAGGGCTTCCCTCGTGGCACAGTGGTTAAGAATCCGCCTGCCAATGCAGGGGACACGGGTTGGAGCCCTGGTCTGGGAAGATCCCACATGCCGCGGAGCAACTAAGCCCGTGTGCCAGAACTGCTGAGTCTGCACTCTAGAGCCCGCGAGCCACAGCTACTGAGCCCGTGTGCCACAACTACTGAGCCTGCACTCTAGAGCCCGTGCTCCGCAACAGGAGAAGCCACCACAATGAGAAGCCCGTGCACCACAAGGAAGAGTAGCCCCAACTCGCTGCAGCTAGAGAAAAGTCCACACTCAGCAACGAAGACCCAGCGCAGACAAAAATAAAAATACATAAATAAATTTTAAAAAAAGAGAGAAAGAAAGATAAGATGTAGCACCTCTGACCTATCTATTTAATAAGAAAACAATATGGGCTGTAGGCCGTTAATAATTATTAAATACAAGACTGTCTTTTTATAGCAGAAGAAAGTTATAGGACAGAGAAAGGGCATATGCATATTATTTCTGAAGAACAGAGGCAAGAAGTAGCTACAGGTGAATCAGTTTTTAAAAATTCATGCTTTCCATAATTGTAAAATATATGTAATTCACTGGTTTATAGAACTGTAAGAAGTATAATTATAGTTCAAGAAGTAAATTTCAAAACGTTTAGGTATAAAGTGACACTGCTGGAAATGAAGATTCCAAACCAGTGAAAACAAAGGTCAGAAAGTCCAGGCACTAACCCTCACTCATGTCACTCAAAGGATAATCCCTCTCTCTGAACATCGTATTTTAAACTTCTGCGGCACCCTTATTATCTCCTTTCTTGGTCTAAACCAGACGCTGAGAATTCAGACATATTGATGAGGGCTCAGTAAGAAGCCACAATTGGTAAGGTAAAGGTGGGGAGAAACGAAGCATAAACTGTAAAGAGTAGATACAATGCAACACACACAGCACCTGGGGACATTTTTTGCTGGGGCACACTGCTCTTAATAGCCAGCTTTTTTTTTGCAATTAATACAATATCATAGTGCATAATTAAGACTCTGACTCATAAGTTATTGTTAATATATTACAGGGGAAAAAGATAATATTTAAAATATTTTAAAATGTATTTATAAACAGAAACTATCCAAGATAGTTAAAATAAAATTTTCATGATGAAAGGAAGGATTTAGTTAGAGGGAAAGGTCATTTTCCCAGAATAATGTCAAAATCAGGTTTGTAACTTCTTATTTTGCCTGCCACATTACATTGGGATGTACTTTATTTTTTTAACACAAATTAAAAGACCTGTGTGTAATGTCACTTCTTACTACATATGTTGCTTCAGCCACGAAACAGAAGTCTGCTGTACAAAATGCTTAAAAATATTTTAAGGGGTCCAGAATCTTATATTTTACATGTATAAGATATAAAATTAGAGGCAAAAAGTAAACCAAGTGATTCAAAAACTCTTGTAATGATTTTGGTGAAGCCAAATCACCTGTTTGAGGCACATTGTTGATTGTGTCTGAGTCATTATGTCACCTTTTAAGGTAAATTCTCTGAATCTTATTGACAGTAAAACCTTGTAACAATACAGGAGCAGAAATTCTGAATGCGACCTGCAGCAGGTTTCCACATAACCGTCCTTCATAAAGTATATAAATATCTGCTAAATGTCACTTCTTACCAGGCTTGTGTATTTCATTCTACATAATGCTGGGGGTTCCGTTCTCTGAGGCAGTGCTGAGCCCTTGAATACTGTCAAATGTTCGTTTAGATTCGTATTCTTTCTAAACCCTTAACAAGAACATTAAATGAGGCTAATACATTTCTGTGTCTTGTCCCTCAAAAATTAACTAACTGTCTATTCTTTTTCACAGGGGACAAAACAAGTTTTACTTTCCCCCTCACCCAGAGTGGAGGATGACATACTGAAACAAACATAGTTGTGTGTTGGCCAGTCTTGAGTAGGTAGCAGTGTTATCTTGATCCAGTTTTTTTTTAACTCTATGATTCCATTTCTTCATGTGTAAAATGGTGACAGTGACACAATTCATGAGTGTCAGGAGAGGGCTTTATGTAACATGCCAGCCCCAGAGCCCAGGTGGTACCTAGAAGTAGCTCAGTTTAGCATCCTTCTAACTTTCCTCTTCTTAACTCTTTTTTTTTTTTGTCCCAAGGCCCATAATTCACTGGGAAAATCAAATACACTTCATGCATGTTGAGACATATAAGGCTCTATTTCCATTGCCATATATAATTTCATCAATTCCAACATTTTGTCATTTCACGTCCAGTGGTAATTTTACTCCATGAGTCTCCATACAGAAGTCTCAGGTTGACAGCTTTTGGTATCAGGTTGCTCAGGGAGCCTGCCTCAAGCCAAAGTATTCTGAGTCAAGGCTGTGGTTATTTTCATCTTTCTAGCTCCTTTTCTCCATCCTGTTTAACAATCCTTTTCTTCACATCCTTTAAGACATTTTCTTTTTATAACATTTTACATGTTTCATAAGGTCTCCAAAAATTGCATCTCCTAATCCTGCCCATTGTGGGAATTCAAATCCCATGGCTGATCTCTGAGAGTTCAGTCCCAATTACTCTCCCATTTTAGAATCCGTATGCCCATCAGGGATGCCTAGAACCTGCGTAGGCTCAGGGCTCTGTACTGTCCATCCAAATACAAGCTGTGGCTCAAAAACCATGAGGCTGGTGAACACGTGTGACTTGTGGGTCGAGCACATTGCTCAATGGACTGTCTACCCATAGAATTGGTTCTTTGTCTAATTCTGCTACTTTACAGTATGCTTTAGAGTACAGGATTGTAGATTACTGTCCCTATGTGATGTAGTCCTCCATTCTGTTCACACAACACATTAAAATCTTTCTCCATCCACCCCAAGAGCCTGTTGTTCAAGATTTTATAATAAAATGTATGACACGTGAATATAGTGATTTATGTATGAGGCTGTTTCCTAAGTAGAGTGACCCAGGAGGCAGGAAGATATATCGAGTTTATCTTTTATACTTCCCACAACTAGTGGAATAAATGGTGCCTTGTACATCTTAACTGCATAATAGTTTTTGAAAATACCTTTTAAGAGGTGATGATGAACATGTGTCTACATTTTGCACATTAGACAATCCTGGAGTTATGAATACAAAGGGAGATACATCCAGGACATAACAATGATGAGATGGTGAGATGGGAAGGACAAAGGTGAGGCTGCTATTCAGCCTGAGGAGGCTTGGGGTCCATGAAGTTTATGATGTCATAGAATGAGCAGACTAAGCAATTCCCAAGTGGTTGGTCACGAAATCTAGAAACTGAGAGGCATGCATACTTCTGTCTTGTTCTCAATCGTATCATCTAATAAATCACTAAATCCCTCAAGATTTCCTGGTCTAAATCTCTTTTGAATCAGGACCTTTCTATGCATTCCGACTTCCACTGCCAGAGTCCTCTCTTATCTCTCACCAAAATAATAATTATTTTATTCTCCCTGAAATGCATGTCCCACATATCCGCCACCAAAGTGTTCTGAAATGCAAAACCCACCTGAAAACCTCCAAGTGTTCCTAGAGTATAATTTCCAGGATCCTTTACCCTCCAGGATTGTCTAATATACCTACTTCTATACCTATCACTCTTTACCCATTTTTGCATTCATGTTCTCACAACAAGTATTTTCCGTGCACACATATTACATGCCACATGTCCTAGGGGCCCAGGACTTCTAACTAGTCTGAGCCACCCCTCCCCCTACTGTGAGGGCAAGTTGGGGAGATAAAGTCAAGACCTGGCCTTGCTTATTCAGGTATAGCCACTGGTGCCAACTCTGAACCACTGTGTGAGCTTGTTCCCCTGAGCTGAGTGACTTCTGCCAGAGCTGCTTCTGGCTCACCACGAATTGGGCTGCTGGTCCTTGGCCTGTACCTGCTGAAGTGAGAAGGGCACGACCAGAGCCCTCCAGAGCTTCAGGAGGGTACAATGCACAAGTAAGTAGGGCATTGCTGGGAGCCGGCAGGTGCTAAATAAACAGAGGCTTAAGCACGTGCACATAAATGTGGGCTTCTTTGCAAGCCCTTCTTGACCTTTCTCTCTAAGCTCCCTTGGGGTTCAATATGAACTGATTTTAACTGACACCCAAACACTGACCTAGAAATCAAAGGCGGGCGTGAGCCAGCAGGGTGCTCTCTGGCGCTGCTGCTGGGTGGGAAAAGCAGAGAAGGAGTGAGTCATTGTCTCTCCCGTGTGGTAGGATGGCATTCAGGGTCCATCTCTAAAAATTCCCTTAGAGAGCTGTTTCCTGGGCATATTTTCAACAACCCAAGCCATATAAAACATAAAAAAAAAAAATAAGTTTTCTTTAGCCAGAGATTGAAATGACCACACTTAAATTTCTGTGGCTGAGTTATTTAAGTAGGCGGTTTGGGTGTATTTAGGGAAATTCACACCCGTGAATTATTTAAGGCGTGCTCAGGTAAGGAGAATAATCCCTGTTTGGTTTAGAACTCTTTAAGTCAGGTGTCATAGCAGAAACGTAAATTGGAGTTTCCGAGATTACTCAGCTCTGGCTACATTCTAAGTGATAAACATTCTCCTTCATGGACAGTAAACAATAGGGGAACAAATCACACATATTTACCCCAGTTTCAGAAAGTTCCAGGTTCAAGACACCTGCCGTGACTTGAAGGCCTATTTACAAGTGACACAAACAACATGCACAATCATATACACGAATTTCACAATTCTCACTCAAGATGAGCACCTACTTCACATTTGTCCTACTGTTGTTAGAACACCATCTGCTGTAGATATTGCTGTGATAAAACACATCTTTTCTCAGGTTATATTGCAAGTTTTACAGTGAGTGGAAACTATTTTGCTTTCTGGTATTATTTCCTAATGCATGTTAGTTTTTCTATATAGAATATTGTCCTCATTTTACTCAACAAAGGGTCCAATACAGCCAATGAGGTGTTAGGTTTTTTTCAATTATTAGAATTGAATTACACAATGTTTGTGTGATCAATGTGATCAGAAATTATTTATATATCTCTATATTACTATGGACTAGTAATGTATTCTCAGGAATAATAAACGTTGTCACCATCTCTGCTTGCTTATGGGTATTTATAAATCCTAGACAGATGGTTTATAAGAGTTTATAAGAGTTCATAGATCCCATAGCAAAGGGATAATGAGGGTAGCTGCCTCTTCCATTTGAAAAGTTCACACAAAGTAAGAAGGAGATTAAAAACCTTAAATAAATAGTTCAGTGATTCAAAGGAAGACTTTGTGCCCCTCACAAATGGAGACATTGTTCCTCAGTGCCCTGGCCTGGCTCCCTCCCTCTGTTTCCCTGACGGTCTCACCTAAAGCCTCCCTGCCAGGTGTGAGCTTGATGCAGTGGTTTGCCTCATCAGCAACTTCATCCAAAACTCCTTCTCAGGCTTCCTGCCTACTTGTTCAGTTGTCCGCTAAGACCTCCATCTGGATGTCCCAGAAGCATCTCCAATCCCAAACCAAACATGTCGTGTTTCCCCTTAATCTAAGCCTCTCCTTCAGTTCTCTAGCAAAATCTCCCAGCTGCAAGAAGCTCAGAATAATAAGTTATTACATTAATGTTATTTACAATATAACATGGTATGATATGATACGATACGATTTCATATAATATTCCTAGTTGTACATTTCTCTTTATCCCCAACGCCTCTCACTGGCTGTGATGTCTTGTCTACTCCACCTCTCAGTACCTCTTGCGTCTGGCTCAGTTTTTCCCCAAGCATTCTTCCATCATCTTTATTTTCTTTAGTAGGTCTTTACTGGAGTATAATTGCTTCACAATACTGTGTTAGTTCCTGTTGTACAACAAAGTGAATCAGCCATATGCATACCTCCCAGCATCTTGCATTATATTAAAACTTTTCGATTTTGTCCTAATTGGTCTCCCCATTTGTTTTCTTTCTGAAGTAAAATCCACCTCATAGACCTCAATCAGATTAGTTTTCCTAAAACACTTTGTATCTCCCTCTGCTTCTATCAGTTCGCTGCCTTTAGGGTGGCGCACGAGGCACCGAACGCTACAAGATCTGATACTGTCTCTGTGCCGACTCACACCATTTGCCTACAGTAAGTGTCCTTCAGTTCAGCCACATTGACTCTGAATGTCAAGGGCTACACCCTGTCCCTCTTTCTGTCCCCCGCCCCAGCAGTGCCCATTCTCACCCCTACCAGCTTAAAGTGTGAAAACTCAGCTCAGCTGTTACCTGCTTTGGAGATTTTTTCAGGCTGTAAATCCCTTTGAGACTCAACTAAGTTTCTCTTAGAAACCTTTTCTTTGACTCCAGAGTTTATGCCCAGAACTAGCTAGATGTCCATCTTCCGTACTTCCAAAACACCTCCCATATATTTCTTTGATGCCATTGTGTTGAAATCAGTGGCCTTCTTACTTGTCTGCCCACTCTTCTCCCATCGCTAGCTGAAATGTTTTTTTTTTTCCTCACCCTGTGCCACTTTCCTCAAGACTTGTTACCTCCTGTCATGTGTTATAGTTATTTGTCTATAGGTCCCCCCACTGACCCCAACCCTGTGTTAGCGGTGACCATCCTATTATTATTTGATCTCATTAACAGTAGATGCACTGATATGGCCTGAATAAACTAAAGAAATCATAGGAATCAAAGAGATTCTTTGAGTTAAACATTGTTTTGGTAACAAAACATCTAGTCTAATGATGCTACTACCCTACACTGTGACAGTTTTCATCTCCTATTTGAAATATTGGACTAGCATTATTAGAGAAAGTGGGAGCAAATTAATGAAAACTATTTTTTTAGGAAAAGGTATTTAAGATGCACATCGATAGCTATTTAACATCTGCATAAGTGGTAGGATTTGATGTACGTGAAGACATGTGGCCCAGGTTCCTTCAAAGACATGAGCCCCAGATTCTGCGTGTGACCTCAGGGGGCACCCTTCAGTCATCAGCTACTTCAAAGGTGGGCCCAGCTGCAGAGATCCCCCTCACCCAAGTGCAGGCCCTTCCAATGAGTGACTGAAGAGGGCAATTTTGCCCCAACTCAGGACAACTCTGAAGGAACACTCCAGAGCCCCCTGCAGAGTCAGATGAGGCTGTAATGGGCCTGCTCATCTTCCCCCTGTGCCCAGTCCTTCTCCCTTTCCCTTCATCCACACGTGTTGATGGTAAGGACACTCCCTGGTAAACATCCTGCACACCAAACTCCATCTCAGAGGCTGCTCCCAGGAGAATACAACCTACAACAGTTTGCCTCATCTAAAATAAAAAAAAAAAAATTGATCTACTATTCATAACAAAACCAGGTCTGTTTGTAATACTGCCTCTGTATACTGCATCCATTCATCCATCCATCCATCCATGTTGCTTTTATTCATTTTGGATTGTGACCAGGGAAGAATTATCATGTGTGCTGGGTTCTCTTTTAGTAAGACCCCTCTGTACGTGATTCTCAGTATTTTCCTATTCTCCTGCAGAACAGAAGAGGGATGACAGAAGCAAGGGAAACAATAATTTGAAAAGCTAATTTTAAGAATGCTGCTCATTACCTTCAAAAAGTCTGTATTTGTTTATTCATTTGTTTGTTTTACTCATTTACCTGTCCTAAGCTCAGCCAGTGCTCAGCACCGAACTTTCGTCTTTGTCTTTAACATGGGGCTACGCATATTCACAAGCTCGGTAAGTGTATGTCCAACAGTACAAAAATGAGGAAGAATTCAATGCCAATATCTGAATTAGAACCCAAGAACCCCAGAAGTCTCAACTTAAAAACACAAGAAAACCTGGCAAACATTAATCACACACACACACACACACACACACACACACAAATACCCAACACGTACACATACTGCATGCACTGGATAATGGGTTTCCAGTAGATGAAGCCAAAAGCATAGGTAGGTTTCATAAGCTAAATACAACCCAACAGAATAGCACAGTTGACATAAGAAGAGTGTAACTTTGGAATAAATCAGAGATGAGTGTAGCTAACTCTCCTACTAAGATTTTTAAACAAGGTCGTTCTTACATAGGATGCCTATTTTGGACTACCAGATTATGAGAAGAACTACGGAGCCATAAATATGGCAACATAAGTATAAAGGTAAGAGAAACTTTAAAAATGTTTTAAAATACCAATTAAGTCCATGGGAGAAAATACACTTAAAACATTTTAGGAAGAAAAAAAAATCCTTAAGGCATAATGTAGAATTATAATAAAAAGAAACAGGAACTGTTGTTTTCATCAGCTGGAAAGATACACATTAGATATAAAGAAAAGACAAACTGCTTGAAATTTTCGGAAATAAAACACTAAAACGAGCCATGAGAAACAGGACAGCATCTTCTTCCAAAGCACTTTCAGGAAAAATGGACCACCTATATAGATGCCTGCAGTGGGACATAGGGGTAGGAATTCGGTGTTTTTTTCAGGGGAATTCTAGTTTTTAACCATATGAGACATTTCTTCAAGGATTTTCATGGAAGGCATTTGATAGCCATAACCATATTACGTTGAAATAAATAGTTTCTTTAACACTTAAAAATGGTGAACACCTGCAGAATTCATGAGAATTTCTGTATTTAACAATAAGAATCACCTTGGACTGAGGAGATAGATAGGCAGGTTATTTTTCTCCTGGTTGGGGTCAATAACATGGTTACATAGAGACTTGGTAATAAAACTGAGTAGTTTTCTGATTAACCCAAACTAACTTGCATCTCTAATATTTAAAGAAAAGCCATTTGAATCATAATGACACCAAGAAAGTGAAACATAGCTCTCGTGTTGTACCAACCCAGGTGGAGAAAAGACTCTTCCAGATGGGTTGTACTTATTTTATTTTTATTTCTATGGACTATTAGCGCAGGCAAAGCCATGGGACTCAAACTAGAGGTGATGACAGCCAGGCTAAATGACAAGGACAGCCAAAATTCACAAAATCGCTGGCATTCGTTTTAAAGCTTAACTTCTTTTCCCAATTAGCTTCTTTACAATAATTGCTAGTAATAGCAAGGTATTTACTTGAGAAATATTTTTCATGACCTTGACTTAGAAAAGGTCATCCTTCTTTAAAAGCTTGGTTATTAACTGTAACTGACTTCAGGTGGCTGTATTCTTTTTTTATGAAATATGTCAGAGAGAAGACAAGGATATCAAAAGGTAACTATGATATTTCAACAAAGCTGTAAGTCAGTGAAATTATTTTGGCAAAGTTCAGGCATTGAATTAGTGATACAATGAAGGAGGGATATTGTTAAATGCATGAATATAGACTAATGAAAGATATGTCCCTCTATATTCCATCCACCCAATATTCACATCAGCATAGATCTATGCAAAACTAATTATACAGACCCCTCTCTACACTTTCAGCCAACTGTATGTCCCTTCATGAGTCTCCTCAATTTTCGGGGTCTCTAATTCCTCTTGATAAGACTCAGACAAGATGGCTTTCAGCGTAGACGTGTTTTGATTCTTTGAAAGGCACAGAGTGAAATTTTCCAAGTATTTTTATCACTTGCGGACAACTGGGAAGATTCAGGTCTGCAAAACCAAGGTATTTTATTGCCACACCCAGATTAATACACATCATAAGCAACTGGCTCTTTCTTGAAGAAATTAACAAATTCTTTCACTGAATTGAATAGTTAGTACAAGGACGTTTATGTGCTTGGAGATATGATTGCAGCGTATTTATGAGCACTTAGTATCAACAGGTCTTTTTATAAACCTAATTATCAGTACTTGAGTGATCCTGTTCAGTGCCAAGTTAAGAGAGAGAACAGGAAGTAGAGAGTAAACGGAAAATATAAACTAATCTGACTAAAACAACTTTTGATATAAGATCAATTCAAATAAACATATATGTGTTAAACATGCATCAAAAGTCACACACACACACACACACACACACACTGGATTAAAAATTGGGTTCAAGCAACATCACAGAATAAAAAGCTACATAAAAGCAGGAGTTGAAGAAATAGGAAAAGACCTACCAGGCACAAAGAAGGCAAGAAGAGTAATTTTCAATCATATAATAGATATTACAAGACAAAAAATTACCAGAGATTGTAGCAGAAGATAGATACATCAATTACATTTGGTAATATTAACGCCCACTTTGATCACTGGTCAATGAAAGGAATAAAAAAATTGGCAAAGCTAGGGATGAGATATAACACAATTATTAAATTTAATCTAACACATACGAACTTATGCCCAACAAATATATGAAAAAACAGACATTTATTAAAATATAGGAAACATCCGTAAGGAAAGCTTCAATACATTTCACAGAACGAAAATGACCTCTGACCACACCACCATGATATCTTGATATACGTAGAAGAGTGGAAAGCATGGGTCATTTAATAAATTATATCAGGATTACGGACTCAATCAATAAAGAAAAAACTGGACGCACATTCCTACTATATCTCCAATCCTCAATGAGGACTGAAGACCTAAATGTGGACAGTGGAATGTAAATGTAGAGCGAATATAGAAAAGAAAATGTAGGCATGGATCTTCCATGAGCCCAGAGTCTTCTTAAACCAGATCCCAATGAAGACAATCAAAGATAAAGAGTCAAGAGATCTTGGAAAATATATTCACAACTATTTATAAGTAACAAGAGATTCATACTTACATTAAAGAACTATAGCAAAGCAGGAAGAAATAGCAGGAAGACTGATGGCAAAATGGGTAAAGGAAATTCATAGATGGGACACCCAAATACCGAAAAAGAGTATAAAGAGATGCTCAACCTCAGTAGTGATGGAAGAAATTAAAAGTAACATTACATCCATTATACTGCAAAAAATTAGAAGGGCAGGGCTTCCCTGGTGGCGCAGTGGTTGAGGGCCCACCTGCCGACGCAAGGGACACGGGTTCATGCCCCGGTCTAGGAAGATCCCACATGCCAC
Organism: Mesoplodon bidens; assembly: GCF_964165515.1. Classification (NCBI taxonomy): domain Eukaryota; kingdom Metazoa; phylum Chordata; class Mammalia; order Artiodactyla; family Ziphiidae; genus Mesoplodon; species Mesoplodon bidens. The sequence continues at coordinate 5,744,561 of NC_138161.1, read as the reverse complement.
GGAGTGGCTGGGCCTGTGAGCCATGGCCGCTGAGCCTGTGCGTCCGGAGCTCCTCAACGGGAGAGGCCACAACAGGGAGAGGCCCGCATACCGCAAAAAAAAAAAAAGAAGGGCAGATAATACTAATTATTGGCAAAGATATAGGGAACTGTGACCTTCTACACATGGCTGGTGGCGGCATAAACTAGTATAGGAATTTTGGAGAGTGCTATTCAGTCATTAGTGAAATTAAATTCTATGATGCAACAATTCTATTTCCTATCCTACACTTAGTATTACATATAGGCACATCTACAAGGATATTCGTTGTAGCATGATATATAGAGTCAAAGATCTAGGAGACAACCTAAGTGTTTACTTTTATGGTTTTATCTTATCTTTATCTTAATAAGGGCATAGAAAACGTATTTAAGATAAATATATGCACCACATCTTCTATATCCATTCCTCTGTCCATGGACATTTAGGTTCCTTCCATGTCCTGGCTATTGTAAACAGTGCTGCAATGACATTTTGGTGCATGTATCCTTTTGGACTATGTTTTTGTCCAGACATATGCCCAGGAGTGGGATTGCAGGATCATATGCTAGCCCTAATTTTAGTCATACAGAGAAAGAGAAATACCGTCTGATATCCCTTATATGTGGAATCTACAAAGAAATGATACAAATGAACCTATTTACAAAACAGAAACATACAGATTTAGAGAGCAAACTTATGGTTACTGGGGGGAAGGATAGGGGGAAGGGATAGTTAAGGAGCTTGGGATCGACATGTACTGCTGTATTTAAAATGGACAACCAACAAGGACCTACTGTACAGCACAGGGAGCTCTGCTCAGTGTTATGTGGCAGCCTGGATGGGAGGGGAGTCTGGGGGAGAATGGATACATGCATATGTATGGCTGAGTCTCTTTGCTGTGCACCTGAAATTATCACAACATTGTTAATTAGCTATACTCCAATATAAAATAAAAAGGTTTTAAAAAGATAAATATATTAAGTAAACATAAATATGTGGCATGGAAATAGGGAAGAGCAATACCAGAATTGGTGAATGGTTTAAAAAAAAGATAAAGCAAAATAGGGAATTTGTATGAACTGATGATAAAGGTGTGGTATAAACCAAATATTGACAAAACAGAACAAAGTTCCCATCTGACCAATCAGCACCTGGGTTTTTGTTCTTGAGCCCAAAGGAATGTCTCAACAGTGGGGACTCGGGTTATAACAAAGAAGTCTTATCTTCAGGATCGAGGTGATATTCTCTTTTCCCTCTTTCAGACATTAGACAATTCCTAGAAGGCTGTGTTTCTCTGAGAGTAGACGGACACATCCATGTGTCCTTACAAAGGAAACCAGTTTCTGAGCTTTGTTGTACACAACACAGTTGAACGAATGAGGATGTTAAAGATGGTGAGTCAGGAAGGCAGTGGCTCATCATTGCCCATGTTGGGTAGTTTCTATGGGGAAGGGGGAGCGTTCCTCTGAGCTGCCCCAGAGGAAACAATGGGACCAGAAAGAAGAGAAAGAATTAGAGAAGACAGATTTGTATTCAACAGGAGGAAGAAATGTCTGATCATCATGGCCAAGCAGAATCAGAAAGGGCTTAGAGCTCACTGGGGGCACTGCAGAGACCCCGTGCAGACAGTCCAGAAAAATCTGAGTACAGTCGAAGGGCAGGTTGAGTATCACATGGGATGCTGGTCTAAATGAACCCCAAGTTTATTTATATCCCTAAGGTTCTATCCTTGTATCATCTATTTACACATATGTAGGCATATTTTATATATACTTAAGTCCATCTACATTTGAATATAATACACATAAATATTTACACATGATTTTAACATATATGAACACTTTATGTGTGAATGTAATATCTTTATATTTATAAATAAATGTAATAACAAATATTTGTTATATATTGCATGTGCATAAACTACAAATTCTGTTGAACTTATATATTTTGACCATAACTTGTGTTTGTACTAGTCCATATTTAATGAGTTTAAATTTTTCTGATTAAAATATTATCAGGGCATTATCACTTAAGCACTACCAAAGGTTTTTTTTCCCTGCGTGTGTTTGTGTGCACATACAAGTGTGTGTATATCCAGAGAGATTGACTATGGGTCAGGCAGTGAAAGTGTGAGTAATCTTCTTGTCATGTTTTCTTCCTTTCTCATCTCTACTTCATTCTCTCCTTCTTGAAGTCCCTGTGTCTAACATGCATAACAAATACTGCAAAACCTTATTTCTCCCACAATTTTAATTTTAACTGAATAAAAATTTGCATTCTTTGACTTCATAGCAAATCAAATACATGTTCTTTTTCTTTTTGTCTACTTAGAGGAAACCAATTTGAGATGTTATTTGTAAAAAAAAACAAAAATTATATAGTGTTTCCTTAAAGAAAGGTACCAGTAGTGGGATTGCTGGGTCATACGGTGGTTCTATTTTTAGTTTTTTAAGGAAGCTCCATACTGTTCTCATAGTGGCCGTATCAATTTACATTCCCACCAACAGTGCGTGAGGGTTCCCTTTTCTCCACACCCTCTCTTATTTGCAAAACAGAAATAAAGACAGACATAGAGAATAAATGTATGGATACCAAGAGGGAAGGGTGGTGGTGGGAGGAATTGGGAGTTTGGGAATGTCATATGTACAATACTGATACTATGTATAAAATAGATAACTAATGAGCGACTCTACTCAATGTACCATGGTGACTGAAATGGGAAGGAAATCCAAAAAAGAAAGGATATATGTATATGCATAGCTGATTCACGTTGCTGTACAGCAGAAACTAACACAACATTGTAAAGCAACTATACTCCAATAGAAATTAATTTTAAAAATAAATAAATAATTAAAATGTAACAGGAAACAGGTTAAAAAAAAAAGAAAGGTACCAGCTTCATTTTCCAGATTGGAAGAAAAATTACAAAGCAACCTATCTACAGGACAAATCTGCTTGAAGGCAAGTAGGTAAGTGCTCCAGCTGATTTTGGAACTCAGTCTTGACATCCTAACCAAAGTAAAGAACTTCTCTTCTCTGGAAGTGTGAGAGAACCTCTCCTCAGGTCAGGTGAGAAACTACAGCCATTTAAGCACATTTAAACATGAGTGCATATTTGGTAGTTTACAAAGGAGGGATGGTGAAAATTCCCCACATAATCAGCCTTCTTTTGCCACATTAGGATATTACATTAACAAAGAAAACTTAAATTCCCATTTGAAGTCATAAATTACCACGAAAGTGTTACACATTTAATGTATTGCCTTTATGTTCCCCCACCAGCTTTATTTTCTCCCATATTACTCACAATAGAAACTGTACACTCTCTACGTGGTTGCTGAAAATCAATACAAGAGTTTTGCAAATGACTAAAATTTATGCTCACACAAGACCCTAGCAAATAGGACCTTAAATTAAACATTGCTCAACTTTAATGAGGCACCTAAAAGAGAAAAATAGCCTCGAAATGTTATGTTTTCTATGAACAGTATTATAAATGACTCCAGTAGCTGGAGAGAGGAGAGTGGAAGAAAGTGAAAGTGATAAAGAGAAGACTCTTCATCCCTGACAGAGTTGGGTTTGGAACCTGGTGGAGTTTGATGGTGCTCTGGCTGGAAGAGCAAATGAGCAAATGTCAGTCACAAATTGGGAGTGGGTGACACGGCCAAGGCTGTTTCCGTGCACAGAACTGCAGCTCTGCCTGGGTCAAGCGACATTCGTTTGTCAGGAGCCCTTGAAGAATGATGTCATTAGAAGACTACGTTCCTGGCCGCTCACTGAGAGGTGGAGGAAAGCAGACGCATTCTCAGCACCATTTTTAACAGGGTGTTCATTTCCCCAACTGCACCAACATTAGCTCTGTGAGGCCGCTAGGATGACAGACGAAGTGAGATGCACCCTATGATCAAAAGCTGCAGTGAGAGCAGGAGCTTTCTACCGGATGGTGCAGAAGAGTGTGTCAGTTAGGCTGCAGAACACAAAGGGTCACGACCATGAGTCGGAAATGCTGTCAATGACACCTAACTCTTCCATCAGTTTGAAGCAGGACATGATAAAAATCTGTCTCGAATTAGAACTGGGAAGTGCTACATTTAGAAAATGAAATGAAATATGAAAGAGTGAATTTATTTTTATTTTTAATTTTTTTAAAATTTTTATTTCTTTGCGGTACGCGGGCCTCTCACTGTTGTGGCCTCTCCCGTTGCGGAGCACAGGCTCCAGATGTGCAGGCTCAGCGGCCATGGCTCACGGGCCCAGCCGCTCTGCGGCATGTGGGATCCTCCCGGACCGGGGCACGAACCCGTGTCCCCTGCATCGGCAGGCGGACTCTCAACCACTGCGCCACCAAGGAAGCCCTGAAAGAGTGAATTTTGTGACTGCTTTTATTTCCTTTCTAGCATCACCATCTCATCTCATTATTGACAAATATTAATTTTTTAACTTTTTTATCAAATAAAAGATTCTTTAAATTTTATAATGCTTTATAATTTTCAAAAGTTTCACACACATGATTTCATATAATCCCATAATAATCTTTTTTAAAAATCCCCTACTCTTGGGCTTCCCTGGTGGCTCAGTGGTTGAGAGTCCGCCTGCCAGTGCAGGGGACACGGGTTCGTGCGCCGGTCTGGGAGGATACCACATGCCATGGAGCAGCTGGGCCTGTGAGCCATGGCTGCTGAGCCTGCACGTCCGGAGCCTGTGCTCTGCAACGGAAGAGGCCACCACACTGAAAGGCCTGCATACCACAAAAAAAATAAAAATAAAAATAAATAAAAAAAAAATAAAAATCCCCTACTCCTATATCGCCCCTCCCCCCTCCCCTCTCCCCACTGGTAAACACTAGTTTGTTCTCTATATCTGTGAGTCTGCTTCTTTTTTATTTTACTCACTAGTTTATTGTAGTTTTTTCTCAAAAAACTAAAAATAGAACCACCATATGACCCAGCAATTCCACTCCTGGGTATATATCTGAAAAAAACAAAAACACTAATTCAAACAGAAATATGCACCCCAGTGTTCATAGTGTTATTTACAATCGTCAAGACAAGGAAGCAACCTAAGTATCCATCAACAGATGAATGGATAAGGCAGATGTGATACCTATACATATATATACACAATGGAATACTACTTGGCCATAAAAAAGAATGACACTTTGCCATTTGCAGCAGCATGGATAGACTTGGATGGCATTATGCTAAGTGAAGTAAGTCAGACAGAGAAAGACAAATACTGTATGGTATCACTTATATGTGGAATCTAAAAAATACAACAAGCTGGCAAACATTAATTTAAAAAAACTCATAAAATACAATTCCAAAAGCTTGATGCTTCTTAGACACACTTGCCAGGTTACAATTTCAACCATTGCTCTCTACTAATTTCAGCCCACTCCCCAAATTCTTATATCAAAGTTCCCCTGGTCTGAATCCGGAATGGTGGTCCACAGACACATGATACTAAGCCTACCGTTCATAAGATATTTTAGGTTCTCACTCTTGGACTTTCCATCATCCAGACTAGAACTTCTGGAGTCCTCTGTTTCTTACCCATGCTCACCTCACCAAATCCATTCCTTCCTTTTCCTCTTTTCAATTTAACTAATTCTCCCTCTCTCTTACATTAGGCACTCAATAGCTCATGTCCTTGCTTCTAAGATAATCTCCTTTCTTGCTTTTTTAAACAGCTTTCTTCCCAGGTGCTTTGAGTTAATTTCTCCTCACTTCAATCCTGCCTTCCCACTGCAATGTGAATTGCTTTTCAAAGACACACTGTGGGTTGGTACTGGAAAGCAAAGATGTGTATTTGAGTCCTGAATACATCACTGGACAACCCTGAGCAGGTCTCCTGCTCTCGCTTATTCTGTTTCTCTGGTGATGCTTTATCTACATTACAGAGTCACTGTGAGTATTAATTAAGATTACAATTATGAAAGTGTTTTGTAAATGACAAAGTTTTATACAAATACAAATAGAAGGTGACATTTTTATCTAGCAGCCAATTAACTTTCCTGGCAGTGTTGGTCCCTAGCAATTAGAACATTCAACTGGGCACTGTTCAAGTTCAGTGTGGCACCTAAAATGAGGCAGGAAGAGCTCTGTACTGTGTTACATGTAACACTGCTTGTTAAATTGAAATGAAGTGAAAAAGGGATTTTGACTTTCATTTCTCCCTACATGTTTGAAGGCAGCAAAATTGCGCTTCTCGTTAATATAGTTTAGAACTTCTTAAGTTTCAGGCACTACTAATGATCAAAATGTTATTTATATCAATCTTTGATTTTTTTTTAAATTTCCCAAGTCATATGATACAAAATAAGTGAAGGGGGAAAAAAGAAGCAAAAAATACATGACTGAAAAATAGTATTGTTTCCAAATGTCATCACACACACACACACACCACTCTAGTGTTAAAGAAAAACCTCCTGGAAACAAGATAAAAGTGGTTTAGTTTTACAGTTCACAGCATTATTAATGGAAACAAGTGGGCCCACTTCCAAATGAAGCCAACTTTTGAGGTATCATATTTGCTCTTCTAAAATGAACTGAATACAGTATTCACTGTGTAGTCTAACCACAGAGGTAATGGAGCTGTCTATATATAAATAAAATGAGGAAGACTGTCTTCCAATCCTGCTCCACAGGGAGAGTCAAAAATTTCAGTCTTTTCCTGTAATTCAGTTGATGTCTTATCTCTCCCTTATCATAATCCTTATCATAATTGAAAATAGTAAAGGTTATTAATTTTTTAAAAGCTTTGACGGGCTACAAACCTGACCACTGGAGTGTGATTTAACTTACATATTTCATTTCAAAACATTTTAAAATTCAAATTTAAATGCTCAGAAGTTAATATGGTTACGACTTTCTACTGACATCTGAGGAAAGGCTAAAATCGTTAATGGTGTATAACTGTTACTCTATATTGACAGTTAGATGTCATTTTAAGCAAGAAATGCAAGTGGTATCTTAAATTGAATTACTCTAAATATCTTTGCTAGAGTGCAATGCATGTGAATATGACTCTCTCCAAAAAGTATGCCCTAGGTTGACATATAGGAGTCCAGAATTTATTATTTTTCACCTGGGAAGGCCTACACAGGTTTAAGCAGGCTTAACCGTATCCACTCAGCCTGCAGTATCTCCAGTTTCATTTGTCTACCCAAAAAGATAAAATTCAATAAAAGTAAGGTGGGATATATTGTAGTATTAATAGCCAACAACTGTATTTATATTTAGCTTAGACATTGCTCCTTAAAACAGAAGAAAGCATGTTTTGAAGCAACGATTAACAAAAAGTATATGCTCTCTCCTCTGCCCAGGCATGTGCACAAAAAAATAACTTACAATGAATGCACAGCAGTGGAATACAGATTTCTTTAGCAAGTGTTGTATTCCCAGCTTCTTTGTAAACCCACTGTTTAAAGCCTTTCTAATCAAATTTTTGTTAGTGTGTGATATTCTCATATGGTAGGGTCCCTGGAGACATCTAATCTGTCATCTGAAAGGCTATCATTAGAGACTGCTGGGCACGTCTCTATCTGTGATCATTTGGCTGTTGTAAGTTTTATAGATCTCTTTGGTTTTAATATCATCTTGCATCTGGAGGGCATTCTGCTTTCTGCCTCTCTGATCTGACTGCCACAACTGACAGCCTCCTTCGATCTGGCGCCCACTCCCACCCTCCCTACCAATGGTCTTTGCTTGGCTTCTTTTTATCCCTGGGGTTGGTTTCTTTTAGGGAAAATTCTTCATCATCAAGTAGAACTTATTTTCTGAGGTATTGACCTACTGGGCATAGAGTAGATATTCCATCCATCATAGTTAAAGAAATAAATACAATCACAAAATGAAGTTTTATGCAGCTATGACCAATCTGGCTTGCTAAGAATTTCTAATGATTTGAGAAATTTCTTAAGATATGTGGTTATTAAAAAAATTCAAAGTTATGTGCAGATGTATGTAATATGTAATACATAATACATGTTACCTAACATATACTACATAATACAGTACATTGTGTGTGTGTGCATGTGTGTGTGTGTGTGTATTTATAGGTGTTCCTAAACAGGTAAACTAACAGGATTTGTGAGAAAAGATGGTTGGGGAAGACCATGGAAAACCTATGCAGCTTTGTAACCAGGACATTAAAAGACAATTATTGGTACCTAGGGAGATAACCGTGTAGCTCAGGCAGGAAGCTTAGCAGGGCAGGAAGCCGTTTCCACATATTTTTGGTATTACTTCATGGTGCATTAGAGCTATTTCCATGACCTGTTTCCTGCAATTATTTACATAACTGAAAATTTTCATTTTATGTTCACTTGAGGAAACTGGATTGGGAAATGGAAGGAATGGGTTCCCCTAAGGGTCTGCCACACTACAAAGCTATATGTCCCTGGGGGAGCCTTGTCACTTTATAGATCTTTACTGACAAGGAGATTGAGGTTGAATGATCTCCAAAACTCATCTTGATGGTTAGAGTCCATGACAGTCCACGTCGTGATGTCATGATGTCAAGAATAATTTAAAAGGCAGGAAAATTTTCTGTGGAGTCCTTTAAACATAGCATTCCTATGTTGCTGCTTTGACCTGCTCATCTATTTTGTTTGAAGTCCTCATCCATTACAGAAAATCTCTTCTAGTTGGCTTCTAAAAGAACTCAGTTTTAGGAGGTTTTAGGAAAACAAACCTATGTGTTTTAAAACAATCTGTCAGACAACTAGAGAACCAAGTCAATGATATGTTTCTTTTTTCTATGATTTTATAAAAACACAAATCCCCTGGGAAAGCAAGCCAAAAGTTCATGTGAAAAGAAGACCATATCAACCATCACTCTGGTGAAGATGCAGTGGTAAAGAGATTAGAACATCTAACGTACTTTATCATTCTTCAGTCTTTGTAACTGTCCTATCCTGAATATGCAGATTTTGAGATTACCCCACTCCTAACGGTTGGTCTGGTGAAACACTTGAGCTTAGTAATGGTGAGCTGTGTGGGGACCGAGGGACAGCCTTACCTTTGACCGTCACATGGACGCTCTGGCTGGTGGAGAGCTGGGGTTGAACCAGCACGTTGCAGGTGTACTCCCCCTCGTCAACTTCCTTTTGCACATCCGAGAGTTTTAGCGTGCCATTGTTCTCAAATGCCACTTGGCGGTGGTTAAAAGGAAGCAGATTAGAGTTCTTGTACCATTTGATGGAGTAATATGGATAGCCAATCACACGACAGTGAATGTATGTGTCCCGTCCTGCTATTGCTGTGATATTTTTCATCGGTCGAATGCTTGCAGGCCCTGGAGAGACACAGAGAAACTCTTGAAAATAATTTAAGGGTACCTCTTATGTGTGGAAATGGGTACACTTTTCCTTGAGTTAAAAATGTAGATTAGTTTCATGTAAGGACATCTGTTTCAGTTAAGCACATTTTTTTCTGCATTTGGCATTTTCTACCAAGAAGGTTTTTTTTTTTCCTTTTAATTTCGTTACTTTCAAATGAATTGAGTGAGTGTTAAATACTTTAATTATCAACTACGTCTGTTAAGACGTTTTGAATTATAGGACAAAAGGCAATTTAATCAATAAAAGGTAACTAGCTGCACTGAACAGTCATGCTCTTGTGGTGAAAACTCTGGTAGACATTCAGTTGTTTAACTCTCTCTGTACACTAGGTTATGAAGATGGAGGTTATGCCATGTTGCACTGTGAATGTCAGTTAAATACCAGGTACGTGAAGGGTTACCATGGACATAGCAGAATGGAAGAGGAGGAAGGAAAGAGCATGCACAGCATAAACCAGGAAAGGAAAGCTCCAGTGGACAGGTCTAAGAATAAAACAAGAGAACACGCTGACTAAAGAAACCAAAATGCCATCTCCAACAGTAACCCAGTCACTGCCATTCCTGAGTAGGAAGCAGAGGGTAGGAAATGGGAAGCAACAGTTAATCTGTTTTTGGCATTCCAAGACTCGCCTCGGTGCATGCAGAACCCTTCTTCTCCACTACAATGAGTTATGTGTGTTTTTTGAGGAGCTGATTTGACAAGCACCTCTTACGTTTATTCGAGCCTGGTACAGGACGACTCCCGCCGAGTTGTTGGCAGTGCAGCGGTAGACTCCCCCGTCACGGACCTGAGAGCTGGAGATGTTCAGGTAGCTGACCACGTTGCCCTCGGAGGTGATCATCTGGCTGATGCGGTGACTGCCGCCCTTGAGGATGGGGTCATCGTCCAGGGTCCACGTGATCGTGGGCAACGGTGTTCCCTTCACGTTGCACATGAGGGAGACAGGCTCTGCTGGACTCACCACTTTTTCACTAAAGGCAGAAATAATTTTGGGAGTTCCATCTGCAGGAAGACAAATCATGGAAGGAAGTGGCACATACAAATAATTAAACAACTTCCGAGTACTTCTATTTAATGATTAGGATGTGGATGTAGTGCTTCTCAGACATGACTCAAAAGTCTGGTTTTATTGATAAAGCTAAGTTCCAATCAGGACAAAATTTCATTTTTCAAATAAGTAAACACAGCATTAGCAAGCTTTAATAATTTTCTTATATATTTCTTGATGAAGTCATAACAAGAATGATAATGCAACTCAGATGTTCATGGTAAAAGGTGTCATCTCCCAAGAAGTTTATAATTTAAAACTGGTATATCCCCACCCAAAGTTATAAACATAGAGGAAATCCACACACTTCCAATGGTCGCTTTAGCTTTCTACTTCCCCCAAGTTAATTAGGGATTGCTCAAGTGAGAAATCGTTTTTTATTTTTTTTTAAATTTATTTATTTTTTGGCTGCTTCGGGTCTTAGTTGCAGCATGCGGGATCTTTCACTGCGGTGTGCGGGCTTCTCTCTAGTTGTGGCGCGCAAGCTCAGTAGTTGTGGCACACGGGCTGAGTTGCCCCGTGGCATGTGGGATCTTAGTTTCCCGACCAGTGATTGAACCCACATCCCCCTGCACTGGAAGGTGAATTCTTTACCTCTGGACCACCAGAGAAGTCCCTCAACTGGGGAATTGTTTAGAGGAAAAAGGAACTAAGAGATTGATTATCTCATCTTTATAATTTTCTCCTAAGAAATCATGTTTTATAGTTTGAATGACAAATAACTGCATGTAAATTTTCATGAAGGCCTTGATAATGGTAGAAGCTAAATAAATTTGACCCTTTCAGTATTATTAAATATCTCCATAGTATCTTTTCTTTCTTTCTTTTTTAAAAAATTTATTTTATTGAAATATAGTTGATTTATAATGTGTTAATTTCTGTTGTAGGCAAAGTTATTCAGTTATACACATATATAGGTTCATTTTCATATTCTTTTCCATTATGGTTTATCACAAGATACTGAATATAGTTCCCTGTGCTCTATAGTAGGACCGTACTGTTTATCCATTCTCTATATAAGAGTGGGCATCTGCTAACCCCAAACTCCCAATACATCCTCCCCCCACCCCCCTCCCCCTTGGCAACCACAAGTCTGTTCTCTAAGTCTGTGAGTCTGTTTCTGTTTCACAGATAAGTTCATTTATGTCATATTTTAGATTCCATAAGTATCTTAAGTAGGGTGGCCATTAATTTATCATCTAACCTGGAATACTTTTGAGAATAAAACAAGATACCAGGAGGGCTTCCCTGGTGGCACAGTGGTTGAGAGTCTGCCTGCCAATGCAGGGGACACAGGTTCGTGCCCCAGTCCGGGAAGATCCCACATGCCACGGAGCAGCTAGACCCGTGAGCCATGGCCACTGAGCCTGCACGTCTGGAGCCTGTGCTCCGCAACGGGAGAGGCCACAACAGTGAGAGGCCTGCGTACCGCAAAAAACAAACAAACAAACAAACAAACAGATACCAGGAGAACAGGCTCAACTCAAGACTGCCCCAGGCAAACAAGGAGCTTAATCTTAAGCAAAGTTTCCATAGTAATTTCCACTATTTTTGACAAAGATCAAATTTTCATATTCCATTATTTTCCTATCACATATATTGACTCTCTCCCTCATGTTATATGGTAGTAATCACAAATACATGTTTCTTTATATATACACATATATATGTGTGTGTGTGTATACACACACACACACACACACACACACACACACACACACACACACACACACATATATATATATATATATATATAGGCTTCCTTTAAAGAAAAGAAAGAGAAAAATTTATGAAAGTCAAAAGAAGGAAAAGTTACCAGTGGGTCTACCAGCCGCAGGCACTATAAATCAACAGTGACATTTTTTTCTAGGTGTAGGTAGGTCATTTTGACATAATTGTGATCACATGTAACAGGATTTCTGAGTCTAGTAATAAACCTTGCTGGAGGAGATATTTAAAAAAAATTTTTTGGTGCTAATTTCAAGGGTTTAACCATAGTGAAAGATAATGATTAACAGATTTTTTTTAGTTTTTAATTTTAATTATAATAATTACATGTATTCACTGTTGAAAATTTTGAAAGTATATATAAACAAAAGAAAAACTGGAAATAAAACTGAAGCTATCTTGCAATTCCATCACAGAAGGGTAAGTGTTAACATTTTCAAATATCCCTGAAGAAAGAGTTATTCATCACCACAAAACCCTGAAGCCTATTTCTGTGGCCTGAGCTGGGTTGCTTCCCTAGAGCTTTCTACCATCTTTTCATTTGCAAATCCCTGAATCTTAACTTCTTCATTCCAACTCAATGTTTTGAGGCTGGAGGAAGCCTTCAAGTATTTTTTTTTCCCCAGATGCATTCATAAGTAGCATATTTCAAAGTCCTTGGATTGCAAACATCTTTCTTTTACTATCAAAGATGACAAAAGTAACTTCATAATATTAAAATAAAGAACCTGCATTTTTGCCCGTAGAACACTGCAGACATGACTACAACATGCTTTACATTTAATTTACAGAGAAGTTACATGTGATGCTGATCGTTACTCTTTGTACATAACCAGTTGCTGGTGCTTGGGAATGTTCAGGTTATTTTATTTGACCTTACAATTCAACGTATTTGTCAGGATGTGTTTAGCTGTGAATTTCTTTTCACTGATTTTTACACTAAGCCCTGAAATCTCAAGTCTTTTTTAAAAATCTATTTAGGAAAGTTTTCTTCAGTTACACTTATTTTTTAGATAAAATTTACTTACAGTTAAATGTATAGATCTTAAGCTTACAAACAGAATGAATTTTGTTAAATATATATACCTGCGTAACCACAAAACGATCAAGATAAAAACCATTTCCGTCACCCCACAAAGTTGCTAGGGGTTCTTTCAATGAATCTTCACCCACCACAGCTGATCACATTCTGATTTCTATCACCATGCATTACTTTTGCCTGTTCTTGGCTTCAAACCCATGTTTGAGTGTGCCCTCTTTACACACTCATGTAACCTGTCATAACCATGGGACAGTCAGCAAAATTAGGAAATGTAACTTTGGAACGGTACTGTTATCTAATGCAAAGCCTACCGATTGACCAATAACGTCCCTTACAGCTATTTTCCCAAGTTCTATCAGTTTCACACCTTACATTTATTTGTGGTGGCTCCTTAGTCTCTCTCTCTCTCTCTCTTTTTTTTAATAGATCTTTATTGGAGTATAATTGCTTCACAATACTGTTAGTTTCTGTTGTACAACAAAGTGAATCAGCCATACATATACATATAGCTCCATATCTCCTCTCTCTTGCGTCTCCCTCCCACCCTCCCTATCCCTCCCCTCTAGGTGGTCACAAAGCACCAAGCTGATCTCCCTGTGCTATGCAGCTGCTTACCATTAGCTAACTATTTTACATTTGGTAGTGTATATATGTCCATGCCACTCTCTCACTTCACCCCAGCTTCCCCCTCCCTGCCATGTCCTCAAGTCCATTCTCTATGTCTATGCCTTTATTCCTGCCCTTACCCTGAGAAAACCATAATTCAAGAAGAGTCATGTACCATAATGTTCATTGCAGCACTATTTACAATAGCCAGGACATGGAAGCAACCTGAATGCCCATCGACAGATGAATGAATAAAGAAGATGTGGCACATATATACAATGGAATATTACTCAGCCATAAAGAGAAACGAAATTGAGTTATTTGTAGTGAGGTGGATGGACCTAGAATCTGTCTTTAGTCACTTTTAATATGCAACATTCCTCAGTCTCTGTTGCGTTTCTTGACTTTGACATGTTTGAAGTTACTTTGTAGCCAGTTGCTCAAATTCAGTTTGATATTTCCTGGTGATTAGATACAAGTTTTGCGTTTTTGACAAATACCATGGAAGTGATGTTGTTTTCCTGTCCTTATTGGCCATTTGTGTATTTCCTTTCTTAAAATGTCTGCTCAAATCTTTTTCCAATTTTGTGTTAGACTATTTGCCTTTGTTATTGATTTGTAGGAGTTCTTTATGTCTACTGAATACAAGTATATATATAATATATACATATATACTGGATACAAGGTATATGCATACACATATACAAGTCAGTACAAGTTTACTTTTACATGCGTATATGTCAGATATCTCATACAAATTACATATAATGTTTGTCAGACATGTATATATATATAGTATATACTATATATAAAGTCTGTGTTAAATATTTTCTCTCATTCCGTATTTGCCTTTTCATTTTCATATATATTTATACATATGTTAACATTAATGTGTACATGCAAATTTATACATATGTATATGTACATATAATTTTAATCACATCTACTAAAAGTTAAAATTATCATTCTTCATGTGAAATGGAGGACCTTTGCAACAAATGATTTCAAAGAATTTAATTTATATTCTGTCCATTGTGTTATTCTGTCTATTTATGTTATAAACTCTATAACACAATATTGTAATTGTGTAGTTTTTTGTCAATTGCTGTTTAAAGAAATTAAAAGAGAGAAAACAATTTTGCTAAATGTTTACTAACATATTTGTCATTTCTCATACTCTCATGCTATATAGATCTGAGTTTCCATTTTAGGTCATTTTCTTCACCCTGAATGACTTCATTTACCATTTCTTGGTGTGCAGGTAGGTATTCTGGCATAACATTCTTTAAGCTTTTGTTTATTGAAAATATCTTTATTTTGCCTTAACTTTTAAAGACTATTTTTGATATACATAGACATGTATATTGATAGTTTTTTTAGATGTTGAAAAGAATAAGTTAAAAAAATTCATTTCAATCTCATTAAGACTGTAGTTTTTGCATTTCTTTTTGTGTTCTAGTTTCCCCACCTTCCCATCCCACCAGCACTGGAAAATATCCTCAGGGGAAATGTGGTATTACTGTAGAAATCACCTAATATTTTCCCCTTCTTTCAAGGGTGAAATTCTTTCTGCCTGCTTTTGGGTGTTTCCCCAGTGTCTGCAAACAGTTTTGCTTTTCCCAAAGTTCAAACTTTTCATCTTCTTGCAGGTTAGTCTGATACCTGCTACTCCATCACTTCCAGAAATAGGACTTGTTCTTATTCTTCTTTATGATTCCATTTTCCAGGTGTTCTGGTCTGATCTTGAACCTATAATTATTAGGTTCCAATTTCTTTAAGCTTCCATCCCAGTTTCTTTGTCCTCATAGGAAATATTCCAAGAGTCTACATTATGTCAATGGCCATTCTTAGTTCACAGTATTGTGGGTTTTTATAATCCATGTTAGTCCATAGCTGTTATAGGAGATTACGTCGTAACAAGGGTACTAGTTAGACACCATTTAAAGGCAGTTACTAGCTATGCACTTGTAATTCCATTTCTGCTCTCTTTGGTGACATTAGCATTATCATCTTTCAGACGAGAAAACATAAAGTGAAGCTTCTTATCCCAAATGGAAACTGACATGCAACAAATAAATCTGTAAGTGGGCTCAGTGGGCTCCTCGGCCCCCTTTTTATTCAAGCAACAGGCTTTTTTGGAGATGAAAGCAGACATCATTTTCCCAGTAAGACCTGAGTGTCTTTGAAACCTTTCTTGCTGTCACTCTCTGATAACCTCACCTCTTTCGACATCATTATGGATTATCAATATGCTCTTTAGGTTTTCTTCGTCACAGGAGATGGTTGCCAAGGTAACCAGCCCTAGACAGGTAATCTCTCCCTTTTCTACAAAGAATCTAAAAATAGTGACTATGTGAGGACTACAGGGCATCATCATTAGCAAACTGGCTCTGTGCAAATTGATTACTGTCTGCACTTAATTATTATGTGGAGCACAGTGTCAGGCTTTTAATATGAGTACCGTGCCTTCAGCTAATTTCGTCTCTGCTTTAAAATGCTCACTGTCTGCAAGGAAATGCTCGAATCAAAATAAGAATGTCATTCTAAGCCTGTTTCATATCCTCTTAGCATCAAGAGATATTTAAACTTATTTTCATATATAAATGGATTTTCTTTTTTCCTCCTTTAGGCTACATGAAACTCATGTAGTTATTTTAATCAGTTGATAACAGATGAATTTTAAATTATATAAGAAGGCACAATTTCCAACAAGACATGCAAATACACAGATAAAAGCTAGTTCAATTATCTGGTGATAAACATATGTCTCTCGCTTGACTGTTACTTTAATAGCTTCTTTCCCTGGCTGATTGATAAGCTTGAAGATGTAAGTAGGCAGCAGGCAGTTAAGAAAATAAAACAACATAACATACCTAAAACCTATTATGATAACACAAGGTAATTCTTCAAAAATTCCATTCACCTAACTCTGTGACTCTATGGACCCAAATAGACAACCCCACAAACCAGAAGCCATTTTTTCACTCTACCAAGCACTACATTGAAATGTTGCTCTAAATGTTGCCTCCAAAGTTCTGCTTATCAATTTTGGGGGAGCTATTTTCCCCTCCAGGGGACACTTGGCAATGCCTAGAGACATTTTTGTTTGTCACACTGGAGGAAGGCGCTGTTAGCATCTAGTGAGGGGAGTCCACTCAACATCCTACAGTGTATAAAGCAGCCTTCCAAAGCAAGCACTCCTGAGAAACCCTGGTCTAGAGGACAATGAACTGTCAACCAAACCATAAATCTCAAGTTTCTAAGGTCTATATCTTGACAAGTAACTTTAAACACGTGAGTGGGCAACATTTATGTTACTTAACTTTAAGTTAAATCACATTACTTATGTTATTTCTACCATAGACAATGTTCATTTCACCAGAACTTATTCTTTTATTTGCCCAGTTGAGCTTGAAAACCTAGGGTAGAATTATTAGCTGGTCAGATAGACAGAAATCTTAAAACTGTGAGATATGAGCAGTGTTTCACCCTTTACTCTTGCTCTTGAGTGCTCTGGGTTTGGGCTGTTTTTTCACCAAACCCTGTAACGAGGCCCACTGACCTTCAAGGACCACCTGCACATAGTCTTGAGCGGACAGCCTGTCCTTGCGCACAAAGCACTGGTATGCGCCCCCGTCACTTCGGACCATGTGATCCATTATAAGGTTTTCGTGGTTGATCCCTGTGATCCTCACATTTTTTCCAGGGTTGACGACTTCACCGTTTCGGTACCAGGAGAGTTCCTGGTCCTCACTTCCTGTCACGCTGCAGGACAAGGAAACCTGGCTGCCCACACTGCTTTTAACTTTCCTGGGGCTGATGATAGCTTTCAGTGGCTCTGGAGTTTTGGGGAAGAGAAAAAAAGAAGGTAAAAACATCACACAGGTAGAGATCATTTCAACAACACGTTGGACTTTTGACAGGCAAAAGCATCTTCGCAAGCACTTTTTGCCCATTTGTCAATATGTCAAGATGGGTTTTTTCTTCATACAGGGCACTGAATAGTCAAAGATATTAAACTGAGCTGATAAGTTAATAGCTTTTATGTAAGTTATACAGTCTTAATTTGGGACTTGTAAATAGCACTAGGTAGGCCTTCTACCTATAATACTCCAAGAGTTAAGGCAGCAGAGGGATTTAGAAAGAACATTTGTTTTTACAGTTAATTTACCATGTACAGTTGCTGTAAGTGATAATGTGTACAGATTTTCTGTTGAAGTAAATTTCTTGTTAAGACTGTTATCTTTCTATTGCTTTTGTAGGGGATGACATTGCAAAAATAAAAAGAAAAGAAACTTAAAAAAAGAACACACTCCATATATTCTTATTTCAGTATTATTTCATGGTGCACCATTTTGTTTGGGAACACCCTCATCGCTATTCGTTTTTTTTTTTTTTTTCCTGGGCTTCTTTCATTGTATAGCAAACAGACTGACGTGGGTCAGATTGCTTTCTCACTGAGTAAATGTGAGTGTTAACGCACTGATGGTAAGAAATGCAATATGCTGGGTGCCAGCAAGGACAGAAATATTTGAATATTTAAATCCTATTTGCCGCCTCCCAGCGTGGCACAGATGGGTTTGCTCTGGGCCATTCTCACACACACATACTCACTCCCCTCCCCTATGTGGCTTAACCAGGGCCAGTAACACACGGCTGTAAGAAAGCAGGTAGATATTAGGATTCGTGACCATGAAACATGGTTTTTTTTCTTTAAAATGAGGCTAACTTCTTTGGATAGGTGGTAACTCTCATCTTTGACTTCCTGTGTTTTCATTCAGCAGACCCAATTGAATGCCATAAGCATTTATTGAACATCTACTATAGGCCAAGGATGGGGTTAAACTCACAGGTGAGACAAACATGAATAACATTTGTGGTGCCACTAGCATGTGCCATAAAGCTACCAAATATCTTTTGAACATTAGTTAAGTCAGTCTTCCCACAGTCCTGCAAGTTTTGTGTTATCATCTCCATTTTACAGAAGGAGAAACGATTCTCGAGAGATCAATTAATTTAACCAAATCCATTCAACAGGTAAATGGCAAAAAACAGTTGTTTACCCCAGTTATTACTGACTTCTTGTGTCACCACATTGTGAAGTCTTTAAGGAATTCAGTCTTCCAGATGGATAAGACAAGTACAAGAAGGAAGATAGTAACCCGAAGTGTCCATTAGAGACGTACACTGTGTGGAAGAAGATCGATAGAATGTCCTCAGACATCAAGGATGGATAGGACTGAGGCCAGTTGGGATGAAGAGAGGGCCTCGTGAAGAGTGGGAACTGCAGGAATTAGAGCATGAGGCACTGCCAGGTCTCAGGAAGAGTTTTGGATCAGTTTGGATGCAACACAAGGTCTCTGAAGGAGAACAGTGGGAGAAAACTTACACAGGCAGTCTGGAACAAGACCACAAAAGACCTCGAGATTTTTGGAATCAAATCAGAGGGAGCTAAAGAAAGCTTTCTAGAATTTTTAGCAAGTAAGTGCTATAGACAAACACATTTTTAGGAGAATCCATTGATCATATTGTGTTGGACAGATGACAGTGGGGAAACTGGTCAGAAAAGGGGCACTGCAGATGTCTCACTGAGGTGCAATTAAAACTCGATCTAGTAATGAGACCCTACTGTAGAGTACAGGGAACTCTACTCAATGCTCTGTGGTGATCTAAATGGGAAGGAAGTCCAAAAATGAGGGGATATATGTTTACGTACAGCTGATTCACTTTGCTGTACAGCAGAAACTAACACAGCATTGTAAAGCAACTCTAATCCAATAAAAATTAATTTAAAAACCAAAACAAAACTCGATCTAGAACTGGGTGGAGGTGGAGAGCACAGCTGAGAAACACAGTGAGATACGATCTCTAGGACTTGGCAGGACTTGGACATGAAAGAAAAGTCTTAAAGAGGATCCAGGACTTAAAGTTTGCATTTGCAGGGTTCGAGGCTGAAAGATGTCTAGAATAACAAGAGGCTGGTAAATGGTAGAGAGATGGTGGAGAGAAGTTTGTGATACTGTTTTTTGAAAGTGCCAGCTAAGCATCTGATATAAAATTGGGAGACACGCTGCTCCCCTGACACTCAACAAGGAGGCTGAGGGTGAGCATGCAAATTCAGGGCTGTTTTCAGAGGGGAGGAACTTGAAGCCATAAAATAAGAGGGCACCCAAAGAAAAGAGACAAGATAGAATAGAAGAAGTTTCAGAATTTGGAACCCAGGAACATCCTTTCCGCCTGGAGAAGAGAGACCAAACAAAGGGAATAGTCAGAAGGGAGGATGGGAGCATTAGAGACATATCTGGAACTTTTCCAGACGTGGCAGAGTACAAAGATGAAAACAAGCACAGTCAGAATTAAGACTTTTCCACAAATAACTTTTAAAATGTAGACAGTGGTAAATGCCTTTACAGAGAAAGCAATAAAATTCTCTGAGCCTTGAGCAGAAAATAGGAGGGAAACAGGGGATGTTTTGAGAATGAGGCATTGCATTAGACTTAGAAAGATGGGAAGTTTTAGACATTCAAGTATTTGTAAACCGTCTTACGTTACATGAGGAGAGAGCAGCATATGACTTGCAATTAGGGAAGGAACAGGTTTGTACGAGAATAGGAAGAAGTTAGATTTCACAGGACCAGGGTTTTTTGAAGAAAAACTATGAGAAGTATGACCGTACAGCTTTACTTGAGATGCTTTCCATACTATCCTAAGATATAAACTTTATTCAACAGAAACTGGGGAGCCACGAAAGGTGGTGTCGAGCCTGCATATTGGAGTGATTCTCATTGGCTGTCCAATGCTGCATTGTTTCATCTACAAGGTTCTTCAGCCATCGAAATATAACTGTGCAGACATTATCCTCCTTTTCTTTCTATTCTCAGCCTAAGCATGTTCGAATGACATTTGCAGGACTCAGTCTGGACAGCCGATTCCAGGCAGTCATTGGGATATTTATTTCAAATGTATTCACTTGGGCTGGTATTGTGCTAAAGCTGTCTACGCCCAGGGTGACACTGAAGAGGCAGTTCCATAAACAGGCATAAGGCTGGAAAAAAGCCAGGGTAAGAAAATGCCTCCCTTTTCAATGTCAGACTCGTATTCAGTTTGCTCAGTTCAGTTCATCAAATTTTTATGTATACAGATATGTACGATAGCACACTGGCAACTGAGAGCCATATATTTTGACCAGAGTTCTGCCACTCATTTCTGGCCATGTGATCTTGAGTAACTCACTTTGATTTGGTTTCTGCATGAGCAAAATTAAGGCTTTTCAACTAGGTTAGAGTGCTTCCCCCTGCAATCACACCCCTCCTTCTTCCGAGTCTACCTTTGGCATCCTTCTCAACATCTTCCTCATATCAGTCACTAGAAATCAATTAGAGATGAGATATATCTACCATACTTGGCCTAACTTATCTATAATATTGAGTCCAAGTCCAATATTTGGATAATTACAACCTTATATACAGCCCTCTAGAGAGCTGATAATAGCCCCATTTAGAAATTTAAAGCAGCATCTGGAAACAGGCCAAGGACAACTGCTTTGATCTGATCACCACTGCTTTTGCTGACAACACCACCCTGCCCCTCCCCCTCCACTGACTTGCAGACAGGCTGACCACTCTGAATTCAACAGCTAGGTAACGTTATCTTGGAAACACATCCTGTGGCTCCCAACTCTCCAGCTGTGCAACCTTGAGAATTCGGAGCCTCAGTTTCCTCATCTGTAAAATGGGGCTACTGTGGGTCTCAGCAGGGCTGCTGTGAGGATTCGTGGGGGCTACAGAGAAAGCCCAGAGGTCGGCTTGTAACAAGAGCTCCACCATCACCACTGCAAGTTACCAACCAACTTACGTTTCACGTACAGGCGGCCTATCACCTTAGCAGTTCCATATCTGTTGGACACTTCACACACATAGCTGCCTGAGTCTGAGGGGCGTGCATTCTCAATAAGCAGCCCAGTCACGGTCTTCTGGAACCTTCCAGAAAGTTCCAGGGGCATGTTGTCCTTCAGCCAGCGGTAATCTGGCTCGGGGTGGCCGAGCGCTTTGCAAGGCAACTCCACACGCTGCCCCGCCATGGCTTTGCGATGATCAAACCCATCCAGTATGGACGGGGCTGAGTTCGCTGGGTCTGCAGAAGAAAAGAAAAGCCTATTAGATATGAGTTAAAGTGGTCATTCGGAATCATAGGGCCTTGCGTATAATTCATATTCTATGTATCATTCCAACTATTGATACAGATCTTTAAGATTATATATATATGAACAGAAAAAAGCACTATTCATATAAATTTCTTTTTCTCAGAATTTACAAAAGGGTGAAGCAGTTATATCACTAAAGAAGATATACAAATGACTGATAAGCACATGGAAAGATGCTCAGTGTCATTAGCCACTAGGGTAATACAAATTAAAACCACAGTGAGATACTACTTCATACCCACTAGGATGGATGTAATAAAAAACACAAGCAAGAGCAAGGGCTTGTGAGTATGTGGAGAAGAAACTGGAACCTTCATACATTGTTGATGGGAATGTAAAATGGTGCAGTCACTTTGGAAGACAGTTTGGCAGCTACTTAAAATGTTAAAACTTCAGTTTACTGTAAGGCCCCAAAAGCTCCACTCCCAGGTATCTACCCTAGACAAAGGAAAACCTATGTTCACTCAAAGACTTGTTCACAAACGTTCATAGCAGGATTATTTATAACAGCCAAAAAGCTGAAGTAATCCAAAGGACCATTGTTTAGGAGATGGATAAACACAATGTGAATATACATACATACTATTCGGCAATACAAAAGAGTGAAACACCGATACATGTTACAACATGAAAGAACCTCGAAAGATTATGCTAAATGAAAGAAGGCAGATACAAAGCCATATACTGCAGGATTTGACTTAAATGAAATATGCAGAAAATGAAAATCGGTAGAGACAGATAGTAGATTAGTAGTTTCCCAGAGCTGGAATTGGAATTTACTGCAAATGGGCAGCAGGGATCTTTTTGGGTAGAAAATAATGTTCTAAAATTAGATTACAACTCTAGGTATTTACTAAAATCATTGAACTGTATACTTAAAATGAGTGAAGCTTATGGTTGATAAATTAAATCTCAATAAAAATATTTTACAAAAAATGGAATGGGGCATTTCTTTTACATTTTAAATAGACAGTTTAAGTGATGCTTGATAACATGCTCTCGTGGAGACATTTGGTCAGACATAGACTTAGTACAACCACACAACATTGGATTTAATTTCCATCTCCGTGTCTTCAAACCTTTTATCTACATTTTTAAAAATCAGTTTTTATCACAAAAATTTGCAAACTCACACAAAACAAGAGAAAATGATATAACGTGTCCTATACAGCCATCACCTAGATACAACAGGCATCACAATATTTCTATCCTCCTTCTGTTTATTTCTCTATAGCCTTTGCTTTTGGTGCCAACATGCTTGAGTCAAGTCATAAAATCTATGTTATCTAGAATGTTCTCTGATGAAAATAAGTTTGCATGTATAACCACAATGTCAATTTCACACAAGAGTAATTACAGCCTCTTGGTATCACCTATCATCTACTCCACATTCATTTTTTCATAATGAGATAAAAAGTCATTATTATTGTTTTTATAATTGAGCTAATCAAATCAGGATTGTTTTACAGTTAACATTTTGTTGTTATGTCTCCTTTTCAAATGTTTTTCCAGCTTTATTGAGGTATAACTGGCAAAAATTGTATATACTTAAGGTGTAAAATGTGATGTTTTCAGATAGATATATTTTGTGAAATGATCACCAAAATCAAGCGAATTAGCATTCATTGCCTCACATGGTTACCTTTTGTTTCTTTTCATTCCCCTTCCTTCCTCCCCTCCACCAACTACCCATTTGTTCTCTGTGCTGATGAGTCTGTTTTGTTATGTTTATTCATTTGTTGTTTTAGATTCCACATATAAGTGAAATCATATAGTACAATATTTGTCTTTCTCTGTCTGACTTACTTCACTCAGCATAATACCCTCTATGTCCACCGACATTTTCACAGAAGGCAAGATTTCATTTTTTATGACTAAATAATATTTCATTGTATATTTATAGCATGTCTTCTTTATCCATTCCTCTACTGATGTACACTTAGGTTGCTTCCATATCTTAGTTATTGTAAATAATGCTGCAATGAATATAGGGGTGCATATACCTTTTCAAATTAGTGTTTTTGTTTTCTTCAGATAAATACCCAGAAGTGGAACTGCTGGATCATATGGTAGTTCTATTTTTAATTTTTTGAAAAGCTCCATACTGTTCAGTGCATGAGGGTTCATTTTTTTTGCACATCCTTGCCAATACTTGTTATTTGTGGACTTTTTGATAATAGCGATTCTGAGAGATGTGTACTGATATCTCAGCGTAGTTTTGATTTGCACTTCCCTGATAATGAGTGATGTTCAGCATCTTTTCATGTGTCTGTTAGCCATCTGTATGTCTTCTTTGGGAAAAAAAATGTCTATTCAGGTCTTCTACCCATTTTTTAATTAGGTTTTTTTTTGATGTTGAGTTGTATGAGTTCTTTGCATATTTTGGATATTAACCCCTTATCAGATATACCATTTGCAAATATATTCTTCCATTCAGCAGACTGCCTTCTCATTTTGTTGATAGTTTTCTTCATTACACAAAAGCTTTTTAGTTTCATGTATTCCCATATATTTATTTTTGCTTCTGTTTCCCTTGACTGAGGAGATAGATCTAAAAAAATATTGCTAAGACCACTGTCAAAGAATGTACTGCCTATGTTTTCTTCTAGGAGTTTTACAGTTTGAGGACTTAAGTTTAGGTCTTTAATCCATTTTGAATTTATTTTTGTATATGGTGTGAAAGAGTAGTCCAGTCTGATTCTTTTGCCTGTAGGTATCCAGTTTTCCCAACACTATTTATCAAAGAGGCTATCTTTTACCCATTTTATATTCTTGCCACGTTTGTCATAGATTAATTGATCATAGAAGTGTGGGTTCATTTCTGGCCTCCCTATTCTGTTCCATTGATCTATGTGTCTGTTTTTGCATCAGTACCATACTGTTTTGATGGCTGTAGTTCTGTAATATAGTTTGAAATCAGGGAGCATGATATGCCTCCAGCTTTACTCTTCTTCCTCAAGATTGGTTAGACTATTCAGAGTTTCTTTGGTTTCCATACAAATTTTAGAATTATTTGTTCTAGATATGTGAAATGCCATTGGTAATTTGATATGAATTGCAACGATTCTGTAGATTGCCATGGGGAACGTGGCCATTTGAATCATATTTATTCTTCCGAGACATGAGCATGTTGTGTCTTTCCATTTGTTTGTGTCATCTTCAATTTCTTTCATCAATGTCTTCTGGGTTTTGGAATACAAGTCTTTTACCTCCTTGATTAGATTTATTCCTAGGTATTTTTTTTTCGATGCACTTGTAAATGAGATTGTTTTCTTAATTTCTCTTTCTAATAGTTTGTTGTTAAGTGTATAGAAATGCAAGAAATTTCTGTATTTTAATTTTGTATCCTGTAACTTTACCGAATTTATTGTATGAGTTCTAGTAGTTTTTTGGTGGCATCTTTAGGATTTTTCTGTACATAGTATCATGTCATCTGCAAACAGTGATAGTTTTACTTATTCCTTTCCAATTTGCATTACTTTTATTTCTTTTCTTGTCTGATTTCTGTGGCTTGGACTTCCAGTTCTATGTTGAATGAAAGTGTGAGAGTGAAATATTCTTGTCTTGTTTCTAATCTTAGAGGAAACCCTTTCAGCTTTTCAGTGTTGAGTATGGTGTTAGCTGTGGGCTTGCCATATGTATGTTGAGGTATGTTCTCTCTATACCCACTTTGTTGAGACTTTAAAAAAAAATTATTTATTTATTTTATTTATTTATTTTTGGCTGCGTTGGGTCTTCGTTGCTACATGCGGGCTTTCTCTAGTTGCAGTGAGTGGGGGCTACTCTTCATTGTGGTGCGTGGGCTTCTTCTTGTGGTGGCTTCTCTTGTTGTGAAGCACAGGTTCTAGGCATGCAGGCTTCAGTAGTTATGGCACGGGGATGCAGAAGTTGTGGCTCATGGGCTCTAGAGCGCAGGGTCAGTAGTTGTGGTGCACGGGCTTATTTGCTCTGCGGCACATGGGATCTTCCTGGACCAGGGCTCAAACCCATGATCCCTGCCTTGGCAGGTGGATTCTTAACCACTGCACCACCAGGGAAGACCCAAAAGTTTTTTTTTTATCATAAATGAATATTAAATTTTTTCAAAAGTTTTTTCTGCCTCTACTGAGATAATCATATGATTTTGATTCTTCAATTTGTTAACATGGTGTGTCACATTGATTGATTTATGTATACTGAACTATTCTTGTATCCCAGGGATAAATCCCATGGATCATGGTGTATGTCTCTTAATGTATTGTTGAATTCAGTTTGTGCTAATATTTTATTGAGAATTTTTGCAATATTCATTCTTGATGTTGACCTGTAATTGTGTGTGTGTTGTGTCTTTGTCTGGTTTTGGTATCTGAGTGATTGGGTGATTCTGGCATCATAGAATGAGTTCAGAGGCATTCCTTCCTATTCAAATTTGGAATAGTTTGAGAAGGATTGGCTCTTCTTTAAATGTTTGGTAGAATTCACCTGGGAAGTTGTCTGGTCCTGGAACTTTGTTTGTTGAAAGTTTTCTTTTTTGTTTTTTTTTGTTTTTTTACTGATTGATTTCATTAATGGTAATCAGTCTGTTTAGAGTTCCTATTTCTTCCTGATTCAGTCTTGGGAGATTGTACATTTCTAGGAATTTATCCATTTCTTCTAGATTGTCCATTTTATTGGTGTATAATTGTGGTAATCTCTTATGATCCTTTGTATTTCTGTGGTGTTGGTTGTAACTTTTCCTCACTTATTTATGACTTTATTTATTTGGAACCTCTCTCTTTTGTTCTTGATGAGTCTGGCTAAAATTTTATAATTTTTTTTATCTTTTCAAAGAAATAGCCCTTTCTTTTATTGATTTTTTCTATTTTTTTAGTCTCTATTTCATTTGTTTCTGCTCTGATCTTTATAATCTCTTTCCTTCTACTAACTTTGGTTTTGTTTTTTTTTTCTTTTTCTAGTTCCTCTAGTATAAAGTTAGGTTGTTTATTTGAGATTTTTCTTATTTCTTGAGGTAGGCTTGCATCACTATAAACTTCCCTCTTAGAACTGCTTTTGCTGTATCTCATAGATTTTGGATTGTTGTGTTTTTGTTTTCGTGTGTATTCAGATATTTTAAAGTTTCCTCTTTTGTTTGTTTAGTGACCCATTGGTTGTTTAGTAGCATATTGTTTAGCTGCCACATGTTTGTGATTTTTGCAGTTTTTTTCTCTTGTAGTTGATTTGTAGTCTCATATCCTTGTGTTTGGAAATGATGCTTGATATGATTTCAATCTTAAATTTACTAAGACTTGTTTTTGTGGTCTAGCATGTGATCTTTCCTGAAGCCCATCTGATTTAATGTTTCATTTAAGGTGAATCTTTCCTTATGGATTTTCTGTTTGGGTGATCTGTCCATTGATGTAAGAGGGGTATTTAAGTCCCCTACTATTATTGTGTTGCTCTCAATTTCTCCCTTTAAATTTGTTAATATTTGCTTTATACATTTAGGGGATTTTATATTGGATGCATAGATTCAATTGTTGTATCTTCTTTTGGGATTGATCTCTTTATCATTTTGTAATGTCCTTCTTTGTCCCTTTCAGTCTGTGTGTGTCTGTCTTTAGATCTGAAGTGTGTCTCTTGCTGGCAGCATATATATGGGTCTTGTTTGTTTGGTTTTTTTTTTTTTTTCATTCAGCCACTCTATGTCTTTTGATAAGTTATGTATTTATTCCTATTTTGTTAATTGTTTTCTGGTTGTTTTGTAGTTCATTTTTGTTCCTTTCTTCTTTTTATTCTCTCTTCCCTTGTGACTTGGTAACTACCTTTAGTGTTATGTTTGGATTCCTTTCTCTTTTCTGTGTGTCTATTATAGATTTTTGGTTTGTGGTCACCAAATAGATATCTATCTATCTATCTACATATATATGTATGTATGTATATATATATATATATATATATATATATATATATATATATGATTATTTTAAGTTGATGATCTCTTAAGTTTGAACATATTCTAACAACCCTGCATTTTTACCAATGTTTAACATATTTAACTTTGTATTTTACATCTTTTTGTTTCATGTATCCCTTAACTACTTATTGTAGATATAAATCATTTTATTGCTTTTATCTTTTAACCTTTTTACTCGCTTTATAAGTAGCTGATCTACTATCTTTACTGTATGCTTGCCTTTACCAATGAGATTTTCCCTTTCATAATTTTCATATTTCTAGGTGCAGTACATTCTTTCTTGCTTAGAGAAGTCCCCTTATCATTCCTTGTAAAATGGGTTTACTGGTGGGTGCTGAAATCTTTCACTTTTTGCTTGTCTAAAACTGTACCTCTCCTTTGTGGAGGGTTCTTGATTTTTTCCTTTCATCACTTTAAATATATAATGCCACTCCCCTCTGGCCTGCAAAGTTTCTTCTGAAAACTGAGCTGACAGTCATCTGGGAGTTCCTTTGTACTTAATTAATTTCTTTTCTGTTGTTATGTTTAAGTTTCTCTCTTTATCTTTAATTTTTGCCATTTTAACTGCAATGTGTCTTGGTATGGATCTCTTTGGTTCACCTTGTTTGAGATTCTCTGTGTTTCCTGGACCTAGATATTTGCTTACTTTCCCTGGATAGGGAAGTTGTCAGCTATTATTTCTTCAAATAAGTTGTCTTCCCCATTCTCTCTCTCTCTCCTCTTTATGAAGCCCGTGTAATGTGAATGTTAGTATGCTTGATGTTTTCTTGGAGGCCTCAAACTGTCCTCATTTTTTAAATTCTTTTTTCTTTTTTCAGTTCAGCTTGAGTGATTTCCATTACTCTGTCTTCCAGTTTGCTGATCTGTTCCTCTTTATCATCTAATCTACTATTGATTCCTTCTAGTGTATTGTTATTTCAGTTACTGTATTCTTCAGCTCTGTTTGGTTCTAACTCTTTGTTAAGCTTCTCACTGTGTTCACCCATTCTTTTCTTGAGTTTATTGAGCATCTTTATGATCATTACCTTGAACTCTTTATTGGGTAGATTATTATCTCCACTGCACTTAGTTCTTCTTCTGCATTTTATCTTGTTCTTTTGTGTGCAATATATTCCTCAGTTGCCTCATTTTGTCTAATTCTCTGTTTTTATTTCTATGTATTAGGTAGGTCAATTACATTTCCTGATCTTGGAAAAGTGGCCTTATATAGGAAACATCCTATGGGTCTCAGCAGCACACTCTGCTCTGGTCACCAGAGGTATATGCTCTGAGGGTGCCCTTATGTGGGCTGCATGCACCCTTCTGTTGTAGTTGAGCCCACTACTGTGGGAGTGCTGGTAGGCAGGGCTGGACCCCAGCCTGGTTGGCTGGCAGGCCCTGCCTCATGCAGAGGTTGCTGCCCCACTAATGGGTGGGGCTGGGTCTCCATGCAGCAGGCTGCTAGCCTGGGTCAGGGAGTCCAAGGTGTGCTGCCAACTGGTCCATGGGTGGGTAAGCTTCCAACACTACTAGGCGAGAGAGAGGACTCTAAACAGGCACTTGCCAGCACTAGTGTCCTCATGGTACAATGAGCTCTCCAAAATTGCTGCCACCAGCATCTCCCCAGGGGGAGTCCCACTTGCTTAGTGCCTCTGCAGGAGGCTCCCCAAGATCAGTAAGTCAGTCTGACCCAGGCTCTTTTCAAATTACTGTCTCTGTGCTGGGTATCAGAGTGTGTGAGATTTTGTATGAGCCCTTTAAGAGTTCTATTTCCTTCAGCCCTCCTGTCCTGCTGTATACAAGCCCCACTGGCTTTCAAAGACAGACAGAGAGTCTGGGGATTCATCTTCTTGATGCAGGACCTCCAGGCTAGGAAGCCTGATGTGGGGCTCAGACTCTTCACTCCTTGGGGAGAACCTCTGCAATTGTGATTCTCCTTCCCTGTGGGTTGCCTGTCCAGAGGTGTGATCTTGACTATATCACGTCTCTGCCCTTCTTACCAGCTCATTGGGGTTCCTTCTTTATCTCTTTAATTGTGGAAAACTAGTCTTCAGGTCATTCTCATCAATAGTTTCTCTGCAAATAGTTCTAATTTTGGTGTGCCCATAGCAAGAGGTAGCTCAGGGTCTTCCTACTCTGCCATCTTGGCCACACCCCCTTACCAGTGATCTTAGTTGTTATGGCTCTTGATTCTCTTTTAATTCAGATAAGACTCTCCTTCTATTTCCTTTCATGTCTTTGACTCATTGAAGAAACCAGGTGAGTTTTCTTACAAGAAATCTCACATTTTGAATTTCTTTCTTCATGGTGTCATTTAACCTGTTCCTCTATTGCCATTTCCCTTATAACTGGAATTTAGTTGTAATGGATAATCTAGATCAAGTTCAACCTTTTTTCTTTCCCTTTGCATCTATATCACGTGTTGCTTTCCCACACTCAGTGAGACTAAATTGATCAGAAAATTCAGATGATAATGTTTGTCTGAATTAAGTTATTTTATTAAGGGTTGAAAATGGCAATTTTAAAATTTCCATCTTCTTTCACATTCAATAGATGTAATTATTCTGTAAATAAGAACTTTTCTCTCTGAACTAGGGTTATTTGGTTATCTTGAAATACAGTAGTTACAAGAAAGACAAGAAGAAATTTTGTTGTTATCTTTAATGACTAATTATCAAAATCAAGAGTTGGTGCCTGCCTTAGTTACCTCTAAGTAGATGAATAAGTTTCTTATTATTGCTTTTGTTATTATTAAATGTATATGTATGTGTGCACATGTAAGTATATATGTAAATGATTATATAAGTATATATATGTACATATGTGTGTATATATATGCACACATATGTGTGTATGTGTATGTGTGCGTGTGTGTATATATATATATATATGCATACATACAATTGTGACAAGACCCCATTTATGTTCCAGGCTCATCTTATATGTTTCCTGTCCCAGACCAATAATCCATTGTTCTTCCAAGGAAACATGGTCCCTGTTATTGGGGAATAATATTTAAAGGAGACTATGATTTAGGTGGTAGAGGTGCTTGTTGCTGTTGGTTGCCCACTGTCCACTGAAAAGGGAAAGAACTTGGAATAACATATTAAAAAAAACAGCAAGTGTGTACTGATACTTTCTATTGGATATTTCATGAATTTTATTAATTCTTTGGTTTTCTATTTTTATCTTTTCTGTTACACTGAAAATCCTGGTTCCAAATAAAAATAATACAAACATAGTTAATTTTCCCTCTGTTATAGTATTTTATAGGATGAAATTCTTCTACGGATTCCCATACTACTGAGCCTTCTCTCTGTGTTTAGTGTTCCACTCTGGCTCAATTTGATTCCTAAATCCAGCAGTTTCCCTCAGGGTGAGTTTCTCTTCTTCTGAAAGTAGTATTTGCTAAATATTTCTGAAATCTGCAAGGAGTTTGGCTACTACCAAACTATGTGATATCATGGCCCTTTTGCATTCAGCTTCAACTCAGAGCTTGTGTAGGTCTATCAGGTTGTTGTGAATATTCTTAGACACATTTTCCTAGGTTTCCATTCAAGAGATGGTCCTCTGCTATTTTTTTTTAATTTATTTTTGGCTGTGTTTGGTCTTCATTGCTGTGCACAGGCTTTCTCTAGTTGCAGTGAGAGGGGGCTTCTCTTCATTGTGGTATATGGGCTTCTCATTGCCATGGCTTCTCTTATTGAGGAACATGGTCTCTAGGCATGTGGGCTTCAGTAGCTGTGGCATGTGGGCTCAGTAGTTGTGACTCACGGGCTCTAGAGTGCAGGCTCGGTAGTTGTGACACATGGGCTTAGTTGCTCTGTGGCATGTGGGATCTTCCTAGACCAGGGCTCGAACCTGTGTCCCCTGCATTGGCAGGTGGATTCTTAACCGCTGCACCACCAGGGAAGTTCCCATCCTCCGCTTTTTGGAGATGAGCATTTGCTGACAACTTTGCAGTTCTGTGACTATATAGTAATCCCAGTAACTCTTCTCTTTTCACTATCCATCACCTAATGTTACACTGCTGCTCTTCTTACGCTGGTCCTATTGTTGTCAGTAGTTTGTCTATAGCCCCCCCACATTTAAGAGTTTCTGGGGAATCCCCATCACCTAGTTTTGTTGAAGTCATCCACGTGCTTTTTCTTTTGTCATCCTATTGCATCTGTTTCGGCTTCAGGAGGAGTTTGGAGTCATTATAAACCTTGTTACTAACATGCCCCCGCCATGATACAAACCCCATGTGTACATTTTTAAATGAATTTAAATCTAATTTAAAATAAAATTAATTTCTCTTTGCCTTCAAAGCTTAGAACTCTAGAACAATAATCCGCACTCAGTGTCTATGTTCTCATCTTCTAACACTGACAATCTCCCTCAACTACTTTATTAAAATGTCTGTGACCAAAAAGTCATAAGCGTAATTCACCACATGCAGCAGACTCTCTTATGAGCCTTCTGATTATGTGTGACTCTGTTGACTTCTCCCTTCTTGCAAATACCAACTTTAACCCCAAACGTTGTTTTATTCCCTCTCTTTTTTTTTTTTATTCCCTCTCTTCTGCTGGCATCTGAGTGTATGGTATTCCTTCACTAGATTCTGCTCTGATGCTCCTCACTTATCTGCACAAATGCTCATGGGGCGATCTCATGGACGCTCATCACTTCCATGGTGACCCAATGCTAATGAGTCCCGCTGCCTATTTTTGAAACATCAGCAAAACATGCTTTAAAATTTTTTTAAATAAATAAATAACTAAATAACCTTGGGATTAAGAAAAGCAAATTTGCCTTTCCCACTCTGAGAGTTAAATTTGAAAATCAGTACTTACTGATTTAGAGTAGAGATAAACAAGTTTACCTTTTCAGGCTTTCTCTCTTTTTAGGTTTTTCTTTAGAGAAAAATCGGCTCCCAGATTATCATCACTTAATTCACATTCTTTCAATGGAGAAATGTTTATTTGCTTCTTTTGCTAAGCTCAATCTCATACCCAGATCCATGCCACCCCCAGAGACTGCTCCTTTCTTATCTCAATATTGTCATAGAGACGTTCCTCTTCAATGCAAACAAGACCTTTCCTAAGGTATTCTGAACATGTAGACCATTGTGTTGTCATTAAAGCTACCATGGAATAGATGACAGATGCCATTCATTTTCTAATTCATTTTCTCTACATTTTTGAAAAAAATGAGCATATTTTTACTGTAATGATTATTCTTGCCCTTAAAAGAGGCAACAAGACATAACTATAATACAAGGGATAAAGTATCAATTGACATGAAAAAGAACAGGTAAAAAAAAATATTTTCAAGTTCAGAGGAAAAATCAATTAATTATGACTTATGTTTGTTCTACACCTGAAAAGGCAGGTGGGTTTTGGCTATTTTAAGGATGTGAATGGGGAAGAGGAATTTAAATACAACATTATCAAGGACAGTAAGTGGGTGTTCAGGTGACATTGTTTTAATTACCCCAACGTTTAAAAACTTCCCGTCACATCTCCCGCACAAAACATCATGACAAATAAAATAGATTTTCACTGCATGGATCGACTTTACATTCTAAAGCTATAAGGGTGAAGGTCAGATATTTTGCACTTGATTTCTAATACCATGATGGTCATTTCACGCTTCTAAACTGCTGCATGAAGTGCTAATGTGTCCCCGTGTGAATGGGTTGCTGAGTTGTTTGACAGACGGGCCAATAGCAAGCCTACTATAAAGATTCTGCAAACGGTCAGTATTTTCTCAAAGTATAAATCCCATTAAAAAAGGCATAAAACGGACATATTTATCACAGTGGAATAAACTTGCTTTGGGGTTTTCTTCACTCAAGAATAATCCTGGAAGGAGTTAAGAGACTGTGATTATTTCTTTAACTTTAGACGTGGATAATTTCCCCACTATTGTTAGACATGATACAGGGAACAAGTTGGCACCAGGGACTGGTTTCATGGAAGACAATTTTTCCACGGATCGGCGGGGATGGGGGAATGGTTTAGGGATGATTCAAACGCTTTACATTTATGGTGCACTTTATTTCTATGATTATTCCCTTATAATATATAATGAAATAATTATACAACTCACCATAATGCAGACAGGAGGCGGAGCTCAGGCGATAACATGAGCCATGGGGAGCGGCTGTAAATACAGATGAAGCTTCGCTCACTCACCCGCTGCTCACCTCCTGCTGTGTGGCCCGGTTCCTAACAGGGGCTGGGGATCCCTGTTCTATAGGACCCTGCCCTGCTCCCCCAGATCTATGCAGGGTAGGAGGCACCATGGTGCTGGTTGGTATTGCCAATGACATAACATACAAATAACAGGGCAAGGAGGCATTGGCATCAAAACAGAAATCATATTGGGTTAACAGAATTTGGAGCTTTATAAAAGGTGAAATTATTTCACTTGAAATATCCATATTTGCATTGTACTGTATTGGTATTGGTTTAAAAAACCTTAAATTGCTGGGCTTCCCTGGTGGCACAGTGGTTAAGAATCCACCTGCCAATGCAGGGGACACGGGTTCGAGCCCTGGTCTGGGAGGATCCCACGTGCAGCAGAGCAACTAGGCCCATGAGCCATAACTACTGAGCCTGCGCGTCTGGAGCCTGTGCTCTGCAACAAGAGAGGCCGCGATAGTGAGAGGTCCGCACACTGCGATGAAGAGTGGCCCACACTCACCGCAACTAGAGAAAGCCCTGGCACAGAAACGAAGACCCAACACACCCAGAAATAAATAAATAAATAAATAAATTTATATTAAAGAAAAATAACCTTAAATTGCTAAAATATTTTGGGGGAAAATAATGAAGGCTTCATTTCATTCATGAATTCCACAATTTTGGTTGAGTCATCCCAGAGCACTAACAAACGAAGACAGAGGTAGATAGAAAACACAGTGTTGATGAATTTTTACCTGATACAAAAAGTCTAGCGCTGTTACTCTGCCTTGTCTCCCCGGTGTATCTGTGCCGTGTGATACAGCGGTAGTTATACAATCCATCTTCATTCTGTACATCTTTAATATACAAGGCTCCAGTGGATGTGATGAGAAATCTAGATCCTGAAATAAAAGAAAATAATTACCCCATTAAAACAGAACAGAAGCAACCGAGTCATATAAACAAAGTCACTGAATAGTGAAGGAAAATAAAAGGTGTGTGTTTGTATGTGTGTGTTACTTTAAGGGCCTGAGATATATATTAATTCTTCAACTATCCTAAATTAAGAGGTTTTAGTAAGTATGCCACCCAATAAATATATACTTGTAAAGCCTACTCTCATGAATTAATTTTTTAGGTC
Source organism: Mesoplodon bidens (assembly GCF_964165515.1). Lineage (NCBI taxonomy): Eukaryota > Metazoa > Chordata > Mammalia > Artiodactyla > Ziphiidae > Mesoplodon > Mesoplodon bidens. Next base: position 5,709,348 of record NC_138161.1, on the reverse strand, counting down.
ATGTATTTATTTAACAGCAACAAAGTAGGCATATAATTAGTAAGTAGCTAATTTAGCATATTTTCTTTGATCATCACTTTTCTCTAGAATGTGACAAATTAAAGGAGTATTAATTTTCTTTTGTAAATTTCTACCTCATGTAAATGTAAACTTTTGCCTCAGTTTGAAATATTTCAATAAACACACAAAAGTGTTAGACTATAGAGCAATAATACATTCCACAATCTTTCCAAGAAAGACTGTCATATTTCCTCAATAATAACCAACACTTACCTCTATATTCTAAGACAAAGATCAGTTCCTCCTATATGCAGTGTTTTAGAGAACACTGCTATTTCCTAATTACTACTCAAATTATTGACAATAACATCTTCCCCTCAGGGAGAAAAAAGCCACACCCAGCTGTTCCTCCTTCGTATCAGCACAGGACAAAATGTGTTCTCCGTGACCTGTGATTTTCGCCTATACAACTCTATTTGTACAGAAATGGCTAACATTAAGAGATCAAGCATCAGTGCTGCTTGAAGAAGAATAAAGATGATTTTTCCTTTGAAAATGTAAATATCTAAAGATAATTTTTCACTGTTCAATTATAATTTGATGATACATCAAATAAAAGCTAAGGAGTAAATCTCAAGGTGAGTCGTTGCACCTACATGGTAGTGACTCAAGACGCTTTCTACCACTGTTTGAGTCTTTCCTATGGAATATTTCTGTGTCTGATGCAATTTTACTTAAAAGATAATGTGATTTTGTCTCTTTGGGGAAGGACTAAAATGCCAAAAATTCACCTTCTTTTAAACTGTTTTCCTTAGGTTCATTTGAAACTGCCTTGGGTTTATTTTAATCAGAATTTGCCAGGAGTCTTGACTTCATTAATTTTAGGTCTCAGATATTTAAGTTGAGCCAACCTTTGGTTATTTCTTGGTTATTTCTTATATCTTATTCATAGGGGTGGGATATGGAGGGTGGGAGGGAGACGCAAGAGGAAGGGGCCATGGGGATATATGTATACATATAGCTGATTCACTTTGTTATAGAGCAGAAACTAACACAACATTGTAAAGCAACTATACTCTAATAAAGACGTTAAAAATTTTTTTTTTTAAATATGGGCTTCCTTGGTGGCACAATGATTAAGAATCCACCTGCCAACGCAGGGGACACGGGTTCGAGTCCTGGCCCAGGAAGATCCCACATGCCGTGGAGCAACTAAGCCCATGAGCCACAACTACTGAGCCTGCATGCTGCAACTACTGAAGCCCGCACGCCTAGAGCCCATGCTCCACAACAAGAGAAGCCACCACAGTGAGAAGCCCATGCATTGCAAGGAAGAGTAGCCCCTGCTTGCCACAACTGGAGTAAGCCTGCACACAGCAATGAGACCCAACACATTTTATTTTTAAATAAGTAAAAATAATTTCTAAAATAATCTTTAAAAAATTTTTAAAAAATAAAAATGGCTTATTACTTCTTATGCAATATGAAAGCAATTCCATGGACATGAACAAGAAAAAAATCATAAAACAAATACTGATCTAGCATAAGCTTTCCAAAAGAACACCAACTAACTAATAAAGGAGGATAAAGTATCTTTAAGTATTAAATTTACTTTTTAAACAACTGCATTAGTTACTTATTTTAAAACATGCTATAAATATGCTAAATATTAGAATAGCTGAAAAAGCAAATGTTGTATATTCTAGATATTTTTGTTTTATCTTCCCCCTAAAAAAAGCAACTAAAAATACCACTTGTCATATTTCATCACATGCCAAGCATTTCTTACCAGTATATAATGTGTATAATTGAAACATTTTTCTCCTTCAATATATTTTGCATACTTACATAATGCTTTCATAACCAGTTCCTTTAAAGTACAGAGTGATAGGCAGAAAAGAGGGACAAAAAAGATACTGTATTAACTCCTGTCACCTCTCTAACACAGAGTCTTTTCATTGGAATTGACAGGCCATCAGCAGTGGCTAAATGTAAGGAAAAGCATCATGTGCACGGCTGCTCAGAGCGCCGAGAGATGCTCAGGGTTGCAGCAGCAGCCTGCACTCATTACTCCACTGATTCCTGAGATAGCTCTGGTCTCCAGGCACATTTAATTTGATCACTCACTTTGCTCCTGGAATATCTGACTTCTTTTTACCCACTTAGCATGCTAAATAAGACTCTCTTAAGACATGTTGTTTCAGAAAAACAGGAAACCTGTCTGAAACATTTTCTGAAATATTCACAGGAAAGAGAGAAGGAGGTGACTGAATTCCTGGGCTAATTTGAACCATCTCTGTCTAACCCTTTATTTCTCATTAAAACACATCCCCAAACTAATCAGTATCTTAAAATTTAAAATAAGGATGAAGAATAGAAGCCTTTGATTAGGACAGGGCTGCGAAGACCCAAGGTTCAGTCTGAACTCCCGAGACACGTGGAAACCTCAGGACAGTGAGGGACAGCACAGTCGCAAGAACGCCAGGCTTCACAGTGACAAGGAATCTTCTCATTCACCCCCTTGCTTGCCACTTCACCCCACTTCCTGTCTTACATCACCAGAGGGTTTTGTATCATATGCAATAAATGGGTTTGTTCACAGCCTTAAATGAAATTGAAGAACATGCTTCTGTTAAAATAGGCAAATATTAAAATACAAAATATTGGGCTTCCCTGGTGGCGCAGTGGTTGAGAATCTGCCTGCTAATGCAGGGGACACGGGTTCGAGCCCTGGTCTGGGAAGATCCCACATGCTGCAGGGCAACTAGGCCCGTGAGCCACAACTACTGAGCCTGCGCGTCTGGAGCCTGTGCTCCGCAACAAGAGAGGCCGCGATAGTGAGAGGCCCGCGCACCGCGATGAAGAGTGGCCCCCGCTTGCCACAACTAGAGAAAGCCCTCGCACAGAGATTAAGACCCAACACAGACATAAATAAATAAATAAATAAATAAATAAAAAAGCCAAGCATTTGTAGCCGTTTAAAAAAAAACAACACTCATTCTGAAAGCCCTGTTAAAAAAAAATACAAAATATTAATAGCAATAAACTGCACACACACACAAACTGTCTCTTTCTCTCTCACACACACACATATGCACACGCACACACACAGACATATACACATACACCCTTTACTACTCAGAACTGTCTGGTAATATACAACTGTGCAAAGTCAAAATTCTATAGGTAACTTTATTTCCCTTGGAAAACTATCAGCACTTTAGGTGGAAACATTACTAAAATACAGTAGATACATTTTGTCATGTTAAACACATTGCAAATCAGTCAGTTAACAATAGTGAGTGATTTCTGGATTCAGGGTCATCATTGTGGGCGTTGATTATTGATCCATGCTGCTCAGTTATTAGAGGGATGTCTCAGAAGTTGAGAAGTTGGCTTCTCAACATGCACTAAATGGTCCAGGAATTCAAGCCTCTGCTTCTGTCTTTAATAGTTCATCTGTTCCCTCTGTTACTACCAGGCTATTAGCTGTTACTTCTCTCTGCTGTCAGTATCCCTGTGGACACACACCCAATGTGATGCCTTCGGTATGCTGAGAGGTAGAAACTAGACACACCAAAGCTGTTAGAAGTTTGCATAAACTAAGAGTAAATGGGTATCAAGTGACTGCTGGTGTGGTTCTCCAATGTTCATCGACATGAGCTCGTATGTTAATGCCACTGAAGTAAACCCACAGCTTGGTACCAGTTCAGCCTGGCTAAGCTCACCCCAGGGACTAGTGGGATATTTCTATTTAGAAACATAAAACTACCAAAGAAAATGAGGCATCTGCATGATTTGGAATGTTGTAGAACACTCAGGGTAGAAGTCCTACAGCCACATTCCTCCTGTCATGGTGCTGAGCGGTGAACACATAGAGCACGGCAGGTCCTGAGGCTCAGGCACAATGCCTTTTGGGTTTCTGACCAGCATCAGAGGCACAGAAATAGCAAGAGTTCTAGAAATCCATTTTGCCGAACTATGAGTAGTCAACTGCAGACAGCACGCATGCGTGTCCTCATGAAGGCAGCGTGTGGGAGCTGATTCTAGGAGGTGCCATGTGTTCTGGGTGAACAGGAAACCAGAGCTGAGAGGTACATCAGTTCACTGGGCCAGCACTGTCCTGGGCTCCGGGAACCCAAAAAGGAATGAGACACAGCCTCCATCTTCAGGGAGCTTACAATCTAAACAGATTTGAGTCTCAGGGTTAGAGACATGGCATCAGGTAATAAAACAGGATGGGAGGGAAGAGGCTGGATTGTAATCTGGGAAGAGGCTTATCTTCATCCAGATGAAGGGAAACACCATTACTGAGGGAGGAAAAACTGACATTTATCACCAAACCTGTACTCATCCTTGTGTATTACTCTGATACAAATAATTAGCTGTATATGTTCCCTTTATTAACCTGCTTGCTCAATCTACTCTGCTATTTTTTTTCCTGTTCTTATAAAGTATCGAGTTAAAAGCTCTTTCCCTGGTACCAAGCGTAACAAGCTCACCCACCTGGAGAGATTCTTCATTGTGGAAGAAAAAAAAAATCTGAGTTTGGGAATCCAATGGATATGAATTCCAAACCTGTCAATGTCACTATGTGTGACCTCCGATGAGATATTTAACCTCTTTAACGTTTGGATTATTCATCTATGAAAAAGAGATGATGAGTCACATCCTCTTGGTTCTACTGTTGGAGATGAGGTTAATGCATAGAGGCCCTCTAACAGATAGCCATGCATTAAAATGGTAGTTTTGGAAGTAAATGTCATGTGCGTTACTCAGCTGACCTGCTAAGAGAAGCCAGTCAACAGGTGTACCTAGTACTGCCCAAGGCCATCGGGCCTGTCTGAGCCCACGTTCACTTTCATAGTGGGGCTCACTTCTAACTCTGCATGGATGTGCTTCCTGATGTGAAGCAACCTCATGTGTTAGAAAAAGCACCAAAGTGGAAATGACAATGGTGAGTTTGACATCAGAATTCTGCCACTTGGAGCTGTGTCACCGCAGGCAAAAATTTCCCTACCCTCTCTGGACCAGTGTCACACAACAGAGCACTAACAGGGGTAGAAAGATATAAAGAGATAGATAAAAAGTAGATAGATAGATAGATAGATAGATAGATAGATAGATAGATAGATGATAGATAGATGATAGGCAGGTAGATAGATAGATAGATAGGTAGATAGATAGATCTGGAGTAGATGGAAACTCAGAGACCTCCTCTATCATCATAATGATATTATTTGAATAATAATATCCCCTGGCATGTTTGCCAGTATCTGAATGTAAGATACATATTCTGAAGTTCTCCAAATTAATCATTCTTCGCCCCTCATATATCATCCACCAGAATGTCCTTCTGTTCCTATTTCTAAAATACATCCTGAATGACCCACTTCCCTCTCCACGCACCGCCAAGGTCTAAGGATCCCAGTCTTTCAACAAACTGTCTCCACTCCTGCTCCCCCTCAGCCCATTTGCCACCCAACCTCCATGCAGACCGTCCCGTGTCTTGATGGAGTCCCGCTAGAACCAGTTATTCATGGTAGCTCAACGGTTTAGGTCTAGGTCTGGCCCTATCATTCATGCACTCTCTGCCTCTTCCCCTCTGCCCCGGCCACACTGCTCTTCTCCTAATTGCTCCACCTGAAGGGCCCTGAGCCCAGACCTCTAGCTGGCTGGCTCCTTCCCTTCATTCTGACCTCAGTTCCTAAAGCAACTTTCCAGCAATGTCAACATGAACCACATCCATGGTCATGCTCAGAGCACTTGACTGTATTATGTCTACATGGAGTCATCTCAGGTGTGTTGAAGACTGCTTTAACATTTCTATTCTCCAACCAGAACAGCAGAAACTTGAATTGTCCTGACCCACTTTTCATCTCCATAACACAGAGCAGTGTTTGGCTGTGCTTCCTGAAAATATTTATTCAAGAGATGGGTGGATGAAACCCATCTATCATTATTTATATACAAAATGTCTCTTCTTAAGTCTGGGTAAAAAGAAAGAAAGCTAAAATTCCTCTTTTTGGATTTCAACATGAAACTTCCTTATGTATAATACATAGAAAGAGTATTTCCCCCCCTAGGAATGACTGTAATGTATCCTTATATGAAAATGAGCATATTTGCAGATTTGGATGTTAATTATTCCTTCATAATGCTCTCTGGCTTTTTCCTGTACAGCCAGGCTGTTAGATCTTCAATAGAGACAATATTATTTTCAGGAAGATTTTAAAAGCATGTTTGATATTTCATTTAGTCAGAAATATATCTTAGGGGTTTTTTTGCTATTGCAATCCCAACTGAGTTAATAGTAATTAAAAGAACAGATGGTTCTTCTAATAAGATGCCAAATGGTAGCACAACACAATGAAACTTCTATCAGCTGTGCTGCCACCTGCAATTGACATCTATGCTGTGTAACGAAACAGAGCTTTCTCCTGAGCAGTTTTCATATCAGTTTCTGAGAGAAACACAAGTATAAAATCCAAGTTCTAAGTATATAGTGCTAGAACTGAGATGAGCCTCTGCATGAATAGCTTATATTTCTTTATTTTGAAAGTTAAATTAGCATTAACTAAAACAGAAGTAGAAATAGAAGAAAAAAATATACATATAAAATACATATATATGTACATATGTAATCTATGATAACTTTAAGTTAGCTATTTCTCTTAATTCAGATATAGATTGGAAAGGAATTCAACTCATTCCAATGGTTCTGAGTTGTGTCTCTTCTGTGATGTGATGGGTGGATGCCAGACCATAACTAGATGCAGGCATGAAGGAACTACAGGTATTTCTTGAGCAATTGAGTGGCCTGATAAAAAATTATGGTTTAACAAAATTACATTGAAAGCCTCATATATGAAAGAGAAAGGAGTAGGCGCTTAAGGTAAGACATCTAACCAGTTGTTATGGGTTGAATTGCGTTCCCTCCAAAATTCACCAGTTGAGTCCTTACCCTGAGGACCTCAGAATGTGACCTTATTTGGAAACAGGGTCACTGCAAATGTCATTAGTTAAGAAGGAGTCATCCTGGAGTAGGGTGGGCCCTAACCCCGTGGAATGGTTGTCCTTAAAGAAAGGGGAAATGTGGACACAGAGACACTTGGCTATGAATCCTAATCCTAATCAGAGCCAGTAGATCTTCTGTGTTCAGTGAGCCACCGTTGCTCTAAATGTTATATGTTTTGACCCATTTAGTTCTTGCAATGACCCAAGAAGGCAGGTACTGTTATTATTCCCATTTTTACAGATGAGAAAAGTGAGGACCAAGGTGAAGTGACTGCCTGTGCTCACAGAACTAGAAGCATCCCAGCAAGCACAATACCCTGATGATGGGGCTGGGAGGTCACACCCTCATCCACTGCACTCCCTGACCTGGTCACGGCCGGAGCATGAGCAGGAAGGCCTGGGCTGAGTGCAGGAACATCTGTAGGGGAACAGAAGTGACTTGCACAGAAATGTATTTAAACAAAGGATCAACAGAACTTGGTTGGGGAGAGGATCACACCAAGTACTGAGTCTGAAGACTGACGGGACTGCGGTAGCAGGGACGGAGTAGAGAAGTCGGGTGAGGCTGTCTCTTTCTCCGGGCAGACAGGAGTTCAGTCCTGGACATGTTGGGTGACTTGGTATGGATGATACAATGGAGTTGGAGACAGAGCTTTGGGAACCAAGTTACGTATGTCAAGGAGCCCTTTATGGGAATTGATGCCCAGGAGCCCCCGGGGAGGGAAGTAAGGGAAGAAGGTCAGCAAAAGACAGCAAGAGAGGAGGACGGAGACCCAGGAGGGCATGGAGTGGTGGGCAGGGGTAGGAGAGCACTTCCGGAAAGGATAATGCAAACATCTCAGTTCTGTGTCTTCCTATCAGGATAACTGAGAATACAAATGTAGCCTAACAGAGCCTCAGTTTCCTTATCTGTACAATGGGGCAATATTACCTTCCTGGAAATATTGTGATATTAAATAAGAATGTCTATGTAAGTTCCTGCTAGAGAAAAGCACTTTAGAATAGCTGTAATCTTCAATAGAATATAATGGTAAAATATCCACCTTGCTAGATCAGCAAAAATATTAAATCTCTAGCTACGAAGAGCTAGTACTATATAAAATGAATTTAAAGAACACTACAAGTCATTACCAAAGAGGATACGGGGAGACCTGGATAAATGCGGGGAGGTGTATCCAATTCCAGGATTAGACAACGTGAAATTGTAAAAACATCAATTTTTCCACCAATGAAATTATATTTTAACTGATTCAGGATCAGAATTTACATAGAACTTTACCCAATCAATGCAGATTAAAACAAGGTGCCATGTTTCACCCAGGAAACTAGAAAAAAATGAAAGTATTTGACAATATGCGTGGGGAAATGAACACCCACTTGTAGGAGTGCAAATTGGTGAGGGCTTTTGCTTTCTGGTGGGCAAGCTGCTAGCATACTTAAAATGTAAGAATTGCATATATTCTGATCCAGCTTGTCCTCTTCAAAGACTCTATCTTAGGGAACACTCATACATGTGCACACATCAGTGTACACCCAAAATGTGCACTGCAGCATTGTTTAAAAAATGAAAAATGGAAAACAAACCTAAATGCCAATCAAGGGCAAACAGATTAACTCAAGAGGGTACATCCATACTATGCAGCCATTTAAAAGACAGTAAGGTAAATCTATGTATAATCCACGGAAAGATCTCCAAGACATAACATAGAGGAATTACAGAACATTATATAATGTTATGTACAAAAGACAATGAATGTGTGTTTGTGTTGGGGGGTAGTAAATTTGTGTATGTAAGTGAAAAGATATCCACCAAAATGTTAACTGTAGTTGCTTCACTTCTGAGGTCATGACTGAATTAGGAGAAGGGAAGGGGGGACTTACATGTTTCATTTCATAGTATCATGTCTTTGAATATCTTAAAAGAAGACCCTCTTAGTGTCCTACTTGCACAGTTGAAATTTATTTTGAAGAAGGTATCAGTCAGTGGTGAGCTTAGAGACAGGATGCAGCAGGTGTAGACCAAACGCATGTGAGCAGCACGACAGAGGGGAAGGAGAGAAACCTAGGATAGTAGTTATGTTGAGAGTAAATGTGTCAAAAGATGGTCTTCTGTTTTGTTTGGTTTTCAGCCTGATCACACATGTGCATGCTTAAAGGCAGAAGGGGAGGCTTTCCATACTTTTCCTGGTCTTTGTAACCCTCCCACTCCGGACACCTAACCCCAAAGTCTACTCCACTAATAGAGGATCTCCTGATCTTCCTGAACTACTGTGTGACACACGACTTCACACCTAATTGCATTAAGTCTAATTGGTCATGTATGTGTTAGCCTCCCTCAAGTGACGGCAACATCTTCGAAGACAAGGCAATCCCCGGGTTGGCCTAACTTACCTACTGTTTCCCCTCACCCTGCAAATGCTGAATTAAATGCCTGATGACATGCATACTTTGAATTTTCCCCCCAAACAGGCTCTGTACACTAAGGCATCGTACTGTTAGGGCCTGCTATGTTTATGTAAGTATCAACACATCAAGATATGAAAGTATCAAGTATCAAGAGAAAGAGAAATATTGCATGATATCACTCACATGCAGAATCTAAAAAAAATGATACAAATGAACTTAGTTACAAAACAGAAACAGACTCACAGACTTACAGAATTAATTTATGGTTACCAGGGGGGAAGGGCTGGGGGGAGGGATAGTCAGAGAGTTTGGGATTGACATGTACACACGGCTGTATTTAAAATAGAGAGCATGGGCTTCCTTGGTGGCGCAGTGGTTGAGAGTCCACCTGCCGATGCAGGGGACACGGGTTTGTGCCCCAGTCTGGGAAGATCCTACATGCCACGGAGCGGCTGGGCCCGTGAGCCATGGCCGCTGAGCCTGCGCGTCCAGAGCCTGTGCTCCGCAACGGGAGAGGCCACAGTAGTGAGAGGCTCACGTACCACACACACACACACACACACACAAAAAAAAAGATAACAAACAAGGACCTACTATATAGCACAGGGAACTCTGCTCAATATTCTTTAACAACTTAATTGGAAAAAGAATTTGAAAGAGAATAGACACATGTATATGTATAACTGAATCACTTTGCTGTACACCTGAAACTAACACAACATTGTTAATCAACTATACTCCAGTATAAAATAAAAAGTTAAAAAAAAAAAGAAAATTGGGAAGTCCCAACTTGGACCTTGAGCCTCCTGGAAGCCCACGTGGCTGGAAAGAGTGATGTTCCCTCCACACACGGGATGTGAGGAGTAAGCCAGCATCCCTGGGCTGGACTTGGTAAGTAAGGAGTGATCGGACAGATATATGTCTAAGTTCTCCCAAAGTAATCTCACTAAGACATTTTTCTTATGTAAATAAAATTCTCTCAGTGAAATTCTCCTGCAGTTAAATGAGGCTCAATTACACACTTCTAATTTAAGCCTACATGCTGCAATCCGACTGTATACCTAATTACCCCATTTAGGCTGTTAATGCTCAGATCAGCGCTCTTGAGCAGATATTCGAGTCTCATCAATCTTTCCTCTAATTAGATTCCTATTTCTTTAAAAGAATAAATCCTTGGAAAGAATAGAATTTTTTTTGAAGAAATTATGTAAGGATTTTTTTTTAAGAGCCAAAGGATCTTATAAAAACTTGAGTTGTATTTATTCATTTATAAGATGGAACAAAACAGTTTTGGCCCCTGACCTCTAGGAGCAAGTATTTCAGTTGGGAAGACAGACAAAATGAGTAAATAGACAAAAACAATTACATAATGCGAAAAGCGCTCTTGAGAGAATTAAGACAAAAAGGTTGAATCTAGATAGAGAATTGCTGTTTAGACAAGGGGTCTGAGAGGTCTGTGCAGGGTGCGTTTCAAATGAGGCACAGTAGACGGCAAGAGGGGGGCTGAGGACCGAAAAAGAGAGAGAACATGCAAAGGTCCTGAGGTGGGAAAAACTATGGCATGTTCAGGGAACTGAAATAAGATGCGTTTTGAAAATAGAGCTGACAGGACATAGAACTGGCCTGGATGCTGCAGGAGGAAGAAAAGGGCCGGGGTCAAAGGTGACGCCCGTGTTTTGGGGAGGAGTTGAGAAGAGAGTCTTGGCTGGGAAGGAGGAGCCTTGGGTGTGGCACTGGTGTCCCTGGGTGCCATAGTTTGGACTTCTAGGATTAAAAGTGGCCCCTTACAGATGTAGGAAAGATAAGGAAAAGAACATCATTCCGCCTGCTTGTTGTATCAGGTTAACTAATATTTAGAAGCGGTGCATCAACGTTGTTTCCTGTCCCAAGAGCTTTCTGATTTTGAGGCTGGAAGGGACTGTGTATTTCATGTTGAACATCTATTCTAGTCAAGGCTGTGTGCTGATTAAAAAGCAACATGTTCAAACAGAAAAAAGAAAGTGAAGAAAGAGCAAAGCATGCACATCAATCCCAAATGAGTGTGCTTTTTCTGTTTATTGTGTTAGGGACCCAAATGGAATTGAAGACCCTGGGCTTATTGGTGAAACACAGTGAATATTAATCATAATGTTAGTCTGCCTGAAACAGATGACACATGGTTATAGGAAAGAAAGTAGAAACACAGGAAGTCTTAAGAATAAAAATAGACACTACTTCGTGGCCACTTAAATATTGTGGGGTAATGGTTTTTCACACGGTGGGTAGTGACCTATTAATGGATTGTGAAATCAATTTCATGGACTGTAACTTTATTTAAAAAAAAATAAAATAGAGAAGATAGAATGATTCAGTGTGCATCACAAATAGTAGGGGTCAGTATTTTATGAAGGCTTTGTTTTAGTTCCTATGTGTCCATACAGGATTGTGTGTGTGTGTGTGTATGTAGGTGTGCATGTACTTGTTTATGTATATGTACGTGCATACTGGGTCTCAATATAAAATGTATTTTTTTACTCTGTATTTCTTACGGTGAATCAGAGTAAAACATGTTTGAAGAGCACTGCTCAGCATCCTGTAGATCTGTTTATTTGTTGACCAGGCTTCCCATGTCCGAGCAAGTCTAACAGTCCTTATATACTTGAGATTCTTAAAGGTTTCCCTTCAAGCACGCAGACTGACAAGTCTCTGAGGTCACAGGCATGGCTGCATTTATAGCTACAGTGGCAGACAAAGCAGCTGATTTCTTTTTCAAGCCACGTCATGTGAAGGTCTTGGATTATGTCTATTTTCTGATGATACATGAAGATGTCTAAGGGAATTATGATGAGTTTTCTGAGTCATTAGGACAAATCTGTATGCAAGTATGTACTTAGAAGACCACCCCATGGCAGAAGTCATGTTATTATATACAGCCCCTGTTGTCACCCCAATCTCAGAACCTCTTGGTTTTAAATGGCCTGACCCAATGAGACAGGGTAGAAATTCTCACACCAGCTTCCGTATCCCAGAGCTTTCTGCTGTAAGAGCATCTCCATTTCCTAAAAGTCTTCCCCAGATCTCACTGATCATGAAATCCATTGTCTAGCAGTATCTTTCATGACAAAACGTTATCAATACAGTCATATAGTAATTGCCCATGATATGCAGAGCTGGTAATGGGGTTGAAGGTAACTCCATCACTAAATGCTAATTTCTAGCTACAGGAGGAAAATACACCATAAAATAAAAGTACAAACCACACAAAGCAGGATCACATAGTGTCAGCTGGATATACATAAGTGTTGAGGTCAAAAAAGACTGAAAAATAATATATCTATAATCAATTAGGGTGGGGCAGGAATTGCTATTGGTAAGCAGGCTGATGACATTCGCCAGAGAAATGCCATGGCAGCACATCCAGAGAATTTGTTCCCTGCACTCGTCTCCTCAATCCCTCTGATTCCTTCCAAGGGAAAGACTCAGAGGGTCCCATTTATCTGCCCACCGGCTACGTGCATCCATCTCTCCTCCACTAGGATTCTCAGTACTTTTTTGTGGCAATAATTTATCTTGACATCTCTCCAACAATTGTCAATCTCCTTTTTCTTTTCTTTATAACACAGGAAAATTAAGCCACTGGCTTAGAGCCTTTGGAAGGCACTTGCGTCTGGCCAGAATTTATCATTACATTGCTTTTAGAAAACATGAGCCATGTAAAGGACCAAAATAGATAACAGTGTGGGTGGTATTCAGTGATGGCAGAAATCCCAACGGTGGTTCATGAATGAGCACTGTTTGAGACACTGTATTTGTGATGCCTCCAAGAAGAGGTGAGTCACACCTTGTTCCATGAAGAAAGGGGTAGCCATGGGTGGTTAGGAAGGAACAATGAAAACACTCAGCATGACCAGGGGACAAGAAGCTGGCAAGTCATTGGCTGCACCCTCTCTTTATGTTGGTGCAGAGAGACCTGGGCTCACAGGCCAGGCTGGGAGCCAAGGGGCAGCTGGGGAGCAGAGAAGAGGTCCTTGGTGGAGGGGCTGTGTGTGTGACACCTTGAAATCCTGAAGGTAAAGCAGGGGTCCCAGCAGGTCAGGGGTTGCCGCCAGGATAGTGCAGACGAGTTTCAGATTGTGAGGCAACAAGTAAACCCCAGAGAAGCAGAGGTCAAGCAGTGGTGGCTGAGTCGGGGATGCTGCTGAGTACAGAACAGGAAGATGTGAAAGAAGGTGCCCAAACTGGACAGCAAGACAGATGACTGATGGGGGAAGCCGTCCAGGCAGCAGGAGCCCAAGGCAGGGAGATCCTGGGGGGATCCACTCAGTCTTGCAACCAGGGATCTCTCGGGTTCCTCAGGAACCAGTCCTTTAGAGGAAGTTCTGGCCTCATAATGATTTATTTTCTTCCATCTCGTCCTCACTGGACCTCTTCTCCTTCCTCTGTCCCTCCTCCTCCTTCCATGTTTCATTTAATTGAAAAAGCATAAACCACTTACACAGACATAAAATACGAATCTGTGTACCCAACACACAGAATTGATCATTGTTAACAGTGTTATTTTTTATTTTAATGAAAGAACTCTACAGAGAAAGGTAAATTCCTCTCTTTGCTTTGTCCCCTCTCCTTTTTCTCCTAAAAAGCCACTGTTACCAGGAATTAAGTGTATATATTCCCAGTTTACAGTTTTTATTCTATCACACACACATATATACATCCATATGGTTTTGTATTGTCTTTGTTTTTTCAAACTTACAGAAATAGCTTACTAGTTATTATGGGAAAACTTGCTTTTCCCACCTAACATATGTGTTCTTAAGCTCTCTCCATGTTGCTATAGAGAAATCTAGTCCATTCTTTTTAATGGAAATATAGTGTCATATTGTGTAAATATATCTCAGGCTAACCACTGCAATGGTGCTTCATCAAGGTATGAGTTTTTCTGTTTTTTTTTTTTTATTGCTGTATCCCTAGCACCCAGAACAGTGCAAGACACATACATAGCAGTTATTCATTAAATATCTGTCAAATGAAGGAATGAATCCATTCATTCCATTATTGATGGACTTTAAGATTGACATCAATAGTCCATTATTACCAAAAAAGTTTTCCCAAACTTTGACAAGTTTTCCTCAGCACACATGTGAGAGTCTCACTAACATGTCTACCTAGATACGTAATTATTGGGGTAAGATGTTTTGTGTTTTCAGTTTTCCTGGATCCTCTGCAGTGCTATGCACTTTTTGATGGCCTGGTTTGGCACACCTCGGTCACTGTTCTGGCTGGGTTACTGGTGCTCGTGAGACTGCTGAAGATTGGTTTGAGTGCAGGCTGCTTTTGCAATGCCTCTTCCTCCTAACTGCAGCTTTGTCTTTCCTTCAAAAACATAATACATATTTAAAAGATTGATAAATCTTCATCAGAAAAATGAACTTGAATCATTCTAAGTAATGAAATAATTCTAAGTATAAAAAAAGAGAGTAAAGTTATTCACAGCCAGGGGCAGGGGGCCTCTTTGGGCTGATGGGGTATTGCTGTCAGTATCAGCCTCAGAGCCTTAAACAGCAGAGTCTCTCTCCATGTTGTCAGCAGTAACAAGTTCAGGGTGCATCTAGCCCTCACCACACCACGAGTGCCCCGGATAAGCATTAATGCACATCGCTGTATAAAAGCAATACCAAGCTCCATTAAAGCACCTGCTGTGGTGTCACAGCCTTGTAGATCTTACCATGGCACTTTTATTTCATTTTGCCTCAGGCTGCCTCCCGGGCAAATATAAGTGAAATAAGGCCTTTGAAAAGGAATAAACTCTGGAATAAAATGTAAGTATTTTTCATTGCAAAGCAACTCTTAATGGGTTTTGCAACCTCCTTGAGAAAATTAAAAGGAAAACACATATAGGACCTTAAGTCTCTGCAGATTTTTAGATTCTGAGACTTTGTTTGAAGGCAATTTTAAAGGCTGTTTCTGAGACTTACTGTGAACATAAATGAGTGTTATCCACAGCAGAAGGACTGGCGTGGTGCTGAAGACTCCTTGGCTGGGCATTCAAGCTGCTGCCCACACCTGGCCACTGTGGGGAGACCTCCTGCTACCCCTGCTGGTCTGTCCAAAGCCCAGGGGCTTGGCCTGGAGGACAGGACTGAACACATGCGTGGTGTAGAAAATGCTCTCAGAAATGAAATAGTGAATTCTTGCGGAATTTGCATCACCTCAGTACTTCCTCATTAATGACAATTTTTGCTTTATTAATCTATAACCAATTCCTATGTTTACTTCTTAGGCTGTGATAGAAACTAGTGATTAGCAGAATTCTATTTCTCAATGGTACCCTGTCAAATTACTTTGCAATTTAAAGTGGGAGCAGTTATTATTCTCTATTCCACATTTTTTTTTTTTTTGGCCGCACGGCATGGCATGTGGGATATTAGTTCCCTGACGAGGGACTGAATTTATGCCTCCTGCCATGGAAGCACAGAGTCCCAACCACTGGACTGCCAGCAAATTCCCCCACATATATTTCTTATTCTTTATTATTTTAATTGCTTTTTTATCATACAACCATCTAATGAATGTTCTTTTAGAATATTGAGATAAAATTCCTTCCTGGATTGATTTTTGGGCATTTCTGTCATAAAATATGGTTTGTTATTTGGAACCTTATTTTCCCCTGTTCTCCCAAATAGTTGAATATGGTCATAAGTCAATGTGTGTTGTAGCAACTTCCTTTTCTGATGATATAAAAGGTTAATTATTATGAAATACTTCCTAGTATAAGAAACTTCAATTCTGGGTAAATATCATAAACACACATTTACATGAACAGCACAGTTCTCAAGTGAGGAAAATCCTTAGGGTTCTAGAAATGGAGAGGGAAGTGAACACTTAGAGCAAAGAGCTCGCAGATGCTATGGATGCTGTGGGACATTTCTCTTCAAGGGAGAAATGAGGAAAGAAAGAGAAGACTTTAGTCCTATGCAAGTTGAGGAAACCCCTGCAGAAAACTGTAAACTCACTGAAGTGATGGACAAAAAAAACATTCTTAGCAAACACCCTTGCTTGTTCCTGCCTGACCTTTGGGTAAAAATTATGTCTAACCATAGCACTAGGCTTGCTCAGGTTTGGTGTTTGGCTTTACATTCTGCAGGGTCTAAGAAACCTCACGCCAAGAAATTAACATATAATGACCCGGCTTCCAAGAGCATCTGGCAGAAGCAAAGGTAAATTTTCCCTGGAGGACTGAGCCACCAGGATGTTTACAGATGAAGCTCAACTCCTTCTTTCAAATCCTGAGCCCCCAGTCCAAAACCACTGAACATACTGGGGAACAATTTACCCTAAGAAAGAGCCAGAAGAAACGATTAGACCTCAGATATTGGAGTAACTGAATATAGATGACTCAAGAAGTATTTTTGAAATGTTTGCAGAAATATAAAACCGAATCAAGAATGAGATAGGGCAACAGACTGGTGTCAAAAGAGACAGATAAATTAGCAAGAGCATGAAATAGAATGTCCAGAAATGCAAAACATAATCTTTGATATAATTATTTAGATTAGACACAGTGGAGGAGATTCATATACGGTAAAATAAATCTGAGGAAATTACTACCCAGATGCGTGCCTAAAGAGAACAAGAAATATAAATACGAAAGAATAAAGAGACTTAGAGGAGGGATGGAGGAGATCATATGGCTTATTACAATTCCAGAAAGAGAGAAGAGAAAAAATGGCAGATAAGCGATATTTGGAGGAAAATATCAGAAAATTTGCCAGCATTTGATAAAAACTGAGAGAGTCTGTCAATAACAGGCATTTCCTGGAACTAAAGGATGTGTGCTTCAGGAAAGGCAAGTATGCTCAAGGAAGGAATGATGAACAAAGAAATGGGTATGAATGCACAACTCTAAGCAAATAATGACCGTACAAAGTGTTCATCATTATAGTGACCAATACTATAGACATAAAAAAATAAGGCATATCTAGAACACTGGACAACAACAGTGTTTAAGAACACTGGGAGGGGTGTCATACGAGGCAGGGTATTCTGAGGTCCTGTGTCATTCCTGAAGGAAAGCAGTCTCTTTAGTACAATGATGATACTGATCCACAGATTCCATTTTACCAAGATCTTCATCTAGCAGGCACCTCCTTACTATTTGAAAATCCAGACCATATACTTTACAGTTTACCAAGGGGTTTTATAGTCTTTACTTTATTGAACCATCTCACAAAACCATGGGAATAAAGGCCATTTTAAGACCTATTAGAATGCATTCCAATGCAAATGAAGTACTGCAGTATGCTTGCACAAATTCAGTGTTCTACAGTAAGCAAATCTTGCTTTTAAAAAAAATTCCCTACATTTTTCCCCCACATTTTCCCACCTAATAATTGTCTTCAAATTCCACGTGGAACATATCCATTTTCTATCAGCTTATCTAAGCGATTCTCACAGTAACTATAGTGTACAGTGGAATATCTTGCACCATTCAGAAATCCCATACAACATGGTAAATATACTCTTTCCTTCAATATAATTCAACACGTATGTAATAAAAGTAGGATATTCCTTTGGAAAGGATGAATAAAAATTCCTTGTGTTTCAAGATAATTTGCTCTCTTCTTGAGAGAGAGTACAAAAGGGTTTTCTACAACATACATTTTACTCATTTTGATATCTCCTGATAAATTACTCTCATATCATGCTGAGAAAACTTCAACTTGTCATATGAGCAAGGATGTAATAAAGTCATTATAAATGTCTAGCATTGAAGCCATCTTTCTTTCATTTCTTGATATTAAAATTTAATTAGAGAATATCTTTTTCAAATAACCAATATTTTATGAAGTGAAATAGCATAAATGAGGGCCATAATGAAAAAGCTAATGTCATAAAAAAGACATCTGATTAGTGGGCACCACTTTTTTCTGGCCCATGCCAGACATATTCACTGTATATAACAAATTCTATGAAAGATTATACAAAATCGATGCTGAATTTCCATCCTAGATCTCTTAGCATTAATACTTTCCAGATATATTTACAAAATTCTTTGTTAAATTCCCCAAACATTGTAACCATATGAACCTAGCTGGCAAGCATCCAACCACGAAAAGCTTAGCTAAAGAAATATAGACTCAACTGACTTAGATTAATGAATGGAGTTACAAAGCATACCCTTAATTCTTGTTCTCAAAAGAAAATATCATTACATCCTGTTATAATCACTGGATGGATAAGCACTCCCCAAAATATCTTTTTATGTACATTTGCCAACTTTGCTGCCTGCACTGTTTCCTATTCAATGGCCACCATACACATTATCACAATGCTCACTCATCGTGTAAGAGAAAACTTGAGGACAGAGGTTTTGCAAGATTATTGAAGTAAGAGAAGGTGTGTGCAGCTGAGGAGGGTATATGAGAGCGAAGGTAGCCTCAGAGGAGGACAGACTGTGTGGCCAGGATCATAAGTACACATCATTGAGAATAAACCCCGACTGTCTCCTGTTCATCATGTGACTCTACCTCCTGTCCCTATGAAACCTCTTGGAGAGGAAGTTGTCTGGATGTGGGAGGGAGAGAATGATGTTGTCTCCGCTTAGCTTTGCTTAATTGAGTTTCCTTTGACTTCTCTTGCCCAGTTTCATATTGAGACCCTCTCAGCAGGGGTGGGAGCCTAATCTCAATATTCAGTCGCAAGCTCAATTTTTGTTCTTTTTTTTCTCCACTGCACAGAAGTAGAGAACATGGAGTCTGTCAGTCATCTGTTAGACAGAAGCAATTTTAGAAGGATCTGTAATAGCCAACCAAGAGTGACAATCTTGGTTTTCAAACTGACAGGTACACACACACACGAAAGACTTGAATAATTCATGGTGAGAAGATGCAAGGTCTTTGGAGAGTTGATTGCCAGTGAAACTTGTTTTGTTTTTTGTCTTTGGCTTCATCTTTCAATATGGCATCTGTACTAGTTTCTTAGGGCTGCCATAAAAAGTACATTAAAAAAAACACAAACTGGGTGGTTTAAACTACAGAAATGTCTTTGCTCACATTTCTGGAGGCCAGAAGTATGAAACCAAGTTGCTGACAGGGCCATATTCCCTCAAAAGCCTCTAGGCAGGGGTCCTTCCTTGCCTCTTCCAGCCTCTGGTAGCCCGGGGCATTCCTTGGTTTATGTTCACATAGCTCCAACCTCTATTTCTGTCTTCACATGGCCATGTTCCCTCTGTGTCTGTGTCCAAATTTCCCTCTTCTTATAAGGACACCAGTCATATTGAATTAAGGGGCCACCTTACTCCAGTCTTATCCCATCTTAATTTAATTATATCTGTAATGATCTATTCACAGATAAGGTCACATTCTGAATTACTGGGGGTAAGGGCTTTCATATATCATCTGGGGGACACAACCGAACCTACAACAGCTTCTCAAAGCCGCTCATCCTCTGCCCATCTCATGCAGAACGAGGTTAATATAAAAGTGAGCAAACCACCTACACTTCTTTGCAAGGAAGGAGAGGTGGGGAGAGAGTTTCTCCTAAGAGAATAGCTTTACTATGAAAAAAGATGTCAAGATATATAACGTTTAATATCCAATGCGTTCGGTGCGTGAAATCACTGGAGTCTGGGACACCCTCCATGGAGCTCTAGTCACCTCTAGTCACCTCTACAGCCACTGCCATGTAAGCGGTGTTCATACATATATAGAGGCTCCCACCCTGGGGAGACCTCGTGGGTACTAGAATGGATATTGATGTTCATTTACCCCTTCGGATGAAGGGGTATTTCTTTATTCTTTAAATAAAGAAGCCAATTCCGTATTTAAAAGTATATGGCTGCCTAAACACAAAACACAGAAATCTTGAGGGAAGCTGACTTTTAGGCAATGTGCCCACCTCCTCTTGGAGATAAGAATGTCACAGTTATTAATACAAATTATGAGCAAACAGCGCAGATCAGTGAGAACATGAAAGAACCCTCAACTCAGTCTAATCAAACGAGATAATGTGTCTGCAAGTGATTTGAAAGTACTACTACAAAGCATTCTAATTTTCCTTCCTTTGGGGGCAAACACTTTTTTTTTTTTAATATCTTTATTGGACTACGGAGCTTCCTCTAGGCAAGTGTGAGAGTAAGTACAACGTCAACCACAGGACAGCTCCAGACCGCACGCATCTTATGAACTGGCGTGTGTGGGCATCCCGCACTGCAGCCCACATAGCACGAGGCACGTTCATTCACGAAATGCTTGCAGAGGGGTGGGATAGGGAGGGCGGGAGGGAGAGGCATGAGGGAGGAGATATGGGGATACATGTATACGTATAGCTGATTCACTTTGTTATACAGCAGAAACTAACACACCATTGTAAAGCAATTAGACTCCAATAAAGATGTTTAAAAAAAAAAGAAATGCTTGCTTACAGACAATATTGGGAGAAGTATACCTTTCCATTGCTTTTATTGAAGTTCCTTATCATAAAATTATGAAGAATGGTTAGCTCCATAATGTCATTTGGAGTATAGTATGTTAATACAATTTGCATATACTAGGCATTGGAATATGACCCTGGATTCTCCTCAGATGAAAGGAATTTTGACTAGTCCCTTCGTTCTTCCCCTCCAGAGGAGTAGCAGGTGTGCAAAGGAGAAGTGGGTTTGGGCTGTGGGAACTAATACATATTAAACAATCACCTGAGCACAAGTCTTCACTTCATCACTCTTTTCAGAAGTATTGTTTGATTCCACCCATTATCTCCGTGGTTATTCTACACATCCTCACCAAATATTCAATACATTTCTCAAATCTCATACTGGAACAGTGAATAAAGGAGAGGAATTCCTGATCAACCAGTGCTCTGTGCTTCTTGAACATGTAATTCTATTAACACTACTATTTTTAAAAAGCCTGTAAGCTATAAACAGTTATAACATTTATCAAGACTAAAAATCATTAACTATCCTAGTGTGGGTTAAAAAGGAACATTTGATAAATATTTGGAAAATGCAAACACCTACAAAACAACCCTTAGATGATCAGATCAGAGGTTCATCTATAAGCCATACCTTTCTAAAACGAAATGTCTTTTTAAATAGTTATAGAACAAGTGGATTAGAAGATAATACTCCTATACAACATGAACTGGCAACTGTTTTGTAAGAAATTACCCCAATAAAACTTAAAAAAATAATAATCACATGAATTTAAGTATCCCTCAGAGTCACAACGAAGGATAAAACACAAATTCTTATAACACTGCAAATTCTTACAACACCCGAAATTCAAGGATGGAGAATGGGCAATGCATCTATGATTCAGTGGGGGAAAGAGCAGCCACGTGTGAGACAGAGAAACCTCTGGGTCCACTGTGAACCCTGAGCTTCTTCCCTTGGCTCCTGCCAAGCTCTGATATGCAGCTAAAGAGATGCTTCCCACAAAGGACCGAATAGCAATATCATAGGGAACATAACTTCAGAAGCAATGGTTATGACTCAGCAAGGTTCTTTAAAAGGAGGCACAGGTGAAAAGACAAAGTCAGCCCATATACAATAAGCATGGCCAGAAGCTTCTGTTCTTGAGATAGTATCGATTTGATGTTTAATAATGAAAAAATATTTTAAAAATACAAACATTCAGAAGATAGTGAAATCTACCACCCCAAAAACAAGGAGTACAAAGAGAGATAAAATGAAAAATATGTACAGAATCGAACATGAGTGCATGGGTTGAACATCACTCAACTCTGCTTGCTTATGTCCAAGGCAATCCTGCATTTAATGCACACTGTGTGCACATTGGTGGGTGGTTCTCCATGCTAAGTGCACATGGAGACCAGCAGAGTCTTCTTGGGTGAAAGACTTAGAACACCCTCAAATCTGAAGAGTTCAAAGTCAGAGGAACACAACAGAGAGAATACACCGATGTCCCAGTCTTGCCCATTTCTGAAAGCCACACCCAGAGAACCTGGTATCTACTCCTCACCAACAGAGGATCTTTCAGGACCCAAGCATGTAGCATCGGGCACAGAGCGGCACTCAGTAAACATTAGTTATAAGAAAAGTGAAAAATGAATGAATTTCTACCAAGAAGTGAGCTGGAATTTAAACATGAAAAGACATATTCCAAGCCCTTGGGAGCTTATGGAAAAAATACAAAGAAAACTCTAGCTCAAGGAAAGCGTTATTAAATTTATATGTTTATCAGCATATATTTAAACATCACAGTATATAGAAATCCATATTTTCATTTTTATAAGGTTTTTTTAAATGACTTTTATTACAAATATAATTTGGCACAGTGTGAAATTCTGAAAAAACAAGTAAACTGTGAAAGAATAAAATATAAATCCCTCATAATTCCCTTACCAAGGTAGAAGGGCTGGTTGCTATAGCGACCAAGAGCTGACCACTATTAACATTTTTTTGTGTTTACTTCTATACGTTCTTCTACATATATATATATATATGTGCATTAAGATAATTGATATTATATTGCTATTTAAATAGCTTTGCCTTCAGTTTATTTTACGTGATATTTTTATTATGTGTGGATTCAATGTATATTGTATGAATGTTACTAAATCATGAATGATTTCCTGTCATTAAAATGTTTCAATACATCAGTTTAATACTGTGCAACAATCCACTGAGTGGATATACAATAATTTAATTAACATCTCTACTCCTGGGTGATTCTAATATTTCACTATTATAATTAAAATAAAATAAAATAAAACTCTCACATATATCTTTATTTCTAATTATTTCCTTAATTAGCTTCCTAAAGTAAAGTTTCTGGGGCCAAACCTATAATTTTTAAAGAAAGACATTAAATTGATGAGCTTTTAGGATAGTTAAGACATAAATTCTACAACATAGTTGTTTAGTGGTTTGACACAATGGCAATCTGCTTAGAGTCTAAATTCAGCAGTGAATCCATGCTATCTGCCTCACTCAGAATGTTTATGCACAGGAAGGGAGACAAAGAGAAAGCAGTGATCTTCACTGATTACTGCTTTCCAGGCACAGCCTCATTTAATCCCCCAGTGCTCTCTGGAGTTGAATGAGGAGTCTGAGCTTTAGCAAGGTCACATGACTTGAGGACTAAGGTCACATAACCCAGGTTTGCCTGACTCCTAAGGCCACCCTCTTTCCACTATGCTAGACAAGATGGCTTTTACAAAGTTAAGATGAAAACATGATAGGACATGGACCTGCACTGCCCAGATGCATCTGAGAGCATTCTGACCACTTCCGGAGCTCTGGAACAAAGGTGTCTGAGAAGGGAGCTTTTTGCTTCCAAGTTGGCCCAGCAGGCAACCCAGAAGGAGGTGAGGATACATGTGGAGTAACCCAAGCCCCTTGCTCACAGGGAAGTATTTCCAGAAGAGAGAGCACAGAAGAGGACAAAGCCACCTCTTCCCTAGAGGAGGGAGGGTGGGAGACCCTCTCCCTACCTTATGCTGAGGTTTTGAAAAATGGATGAATTTCACCCAAAGGCCAGGGGAGAGGAGGATTTTCAACACAGAACTATAGGAGCAAAGGTGCACAAGTTCACACTTGGGTTTGTGTGTGTGTGTAATTGGGGAGCATCAGGAAGGATTAGGATTGAGAGACAGGCCGTCTTAGGTGGGCGAGGAATTTAAAAATTGGTGAATCCCAGGCTCTCTAATATATATTACTTATTTCCCAGAGGGACCCTAGTGAAAATTTAAAAGATGGACTAAGATAATTTTTACATAATTAAATAGGCAGGGAGGGGCAAAGGGTGTTTATTATTAGAGTTGATATGAGTATTACTGAGTCCAGTTAGTTTAATATGCCAAAAGACTTGCAAAAGTTTTATGAAAACTCCAACTACAATAAGAAATGGCAGTATATTATATTTGAACTTCATCCTCTTTTTCCTTTTTGGCTGGTTCCAGAAATAATTTGATGTGGTTCTGTATTTTTAACTTGAGAAGAGGCTATTCTGGGATGTTCTTTTTTTATTATATTTTTATTTTTATTTTAATGAAAGTCAGATTTGAAGACAAGACATTTTTCCCTTCAAAGGTCGGATCTATTTTTATTTCAGAATTTTTTTTAAAATAAAAATTTAGCCTCTTTGGCTTTAAAATGAAGCAAGTTTTTTCTACCTAGAGATTACAACATTTTCTTTTATTTTAGGTTGGAAGGGTTGAGAGAAATTTGTAAGTTTATATTTGAGGAGCCCTGAAATTAGATTGATACAATAATATAAATTAGAGATGCCTGTGTAGATTTCAAAGTTGCCTTTGCAAGGCATTTCTGTTTGCTTTCTTCTTCTTAAATCACAAAACTTAAAAAAAAACCCTCAGAAATACTGATATCTTGCTATTAGTTTTGTTTTCTTTTTATACACATGAACACAAAAAAATGGACCATAAAACAATTTCATAAAGACTCACTCTCTATAGAGAAAATTCTATTAAGGATTCTTTGTGTCTGATTTTATTTTATTTTATCATTTTTATTTTGCTCAGGGGCCCTCTTGGGGAATAGGTGGAATGGGGGGGATATTGGCATTTATCGTGTGATTGACTGTGTGTCCTGATCACTTCCCAAGTCTCATTAAAAGTCCCTGAGGGCTTCCCTGGTGGCGCAGTGGTTGAGAGTCCGCCTGCTGATGCGGGGGACAGGGGTTCGTGCCCCGGTCCGGGAAGATCCCACATGCTGCGGAGCGGCTGGGCCCGTGAGCCACGGCCTCTGAGCCTGCGCGTCCGGAGCCTGTGCTCCGCAATGGGAGAGGCCACAACAGTGAGAGGCCCGCGTACCACAAAAAAAAAAAAAAAAAAAAAGTCCCTGAAATCACTCTGTACCTTGGCCCTTACACTCCATCAGCCATCAATTCAGAATGTCAACCCTGATTACCAGGACTCTCTCTGAAGCCCTTTCTAAGCCATTAGTGGGGAGAAAGCTGTGTCTTGGTGCCTGCGTATATGTAAAAGTGCCTCATCAAGGCTTCCAACTCCGGGGCAACTCGTTATGCTTCAGAAGAGCATTGACGGTGTTACCTTCCTGAATCAAGGGGACATTTACAATTTTAAATTTCAACTTATTAAAGGGATTTTGTTTACTCCAGTCTTTACCAGCAGACCAGGAACCAATGTTAATTCACATTCTAAAATATCTAGTCCACAAAAATACGTGAAGAGGATGTTTACAGCAAACAACAGTGTAACAGAATTTTACTGACTATCACAAGCGACTAGATAAAAGAGATTCTTTGCAACTTTGCCAACTTTCCAAACAAATTCTAATCCTGGAAATCAGCTAAGTTTAGTTAGATCAGATTTAGCACTCATTAATTCACTCTAATAAGAGTGATTTCCCAAACCAAGGAGGGTATGGATTTGTTGTGGTGGTTTCAGTTGGGTGAGGAAGGATAGAATATGCACTGGTTAGAAGCAACTTGCATTCTGTGTCCATTGGAATGTTCCAGGACTGGGTGCTCACCATGCGTAAAATAGTTAACTTGAAGTGGCCACAGACTGCTCTTACTACTATAAGAGCGGTAGTAGTATTAGCATCTTAATATTTTTATAACAAAGTCAGTTTACAAGGCAGTGTCACCAGCAATACCTCACTGAGGATGTCTGTATTCAGCTGGCTGTTGCCGAAGATATTTGTCTGAATTCCCTGGTCCTGGGGCAATCTGGCAACTGCAGAATCCTTGCCCTCGGGGCTCTTACATACCTTTAGGTGACATGTCACTTTCACTCAAATATTTTAAGAAGTGACTCAGTTTAATGGTCACTCAGTGCTTCTGAGCAAAATGCAGATGGTTATCTCAAAGTTCAAGGTTACCTTGAACTGGATCTTACCCTAAATCCTAGCCTATATCCTATATCTTTTTTGCAGTTGACTCCAGATGGCTCCCTGACACACTGTTCTCTCCTAAGCTTTTGATCTCTTTATTCATTTCCTTTTCCTAAAATGTCAGAACACTACCAATTCTCCATCCCATGTTTAAAATGGTAAATAACTTGTTTATGGTCACACAGCTAAAAAAATGGTTAGAGCTGGATTTAAGGTAAGTCTCTGGGGTTCCAACATCCATGCTCGGCCTCTCAGGTTCATTTTGGAGTTGGACACACATATTGAGATCTGCACTATGAGATTAGGAGTTTCTTATAAGAAAAAGCAGTGTTGTTTTCTTTGTATCTCCACAGTAAACACTCATTGCTTGAGGAAGGAATGACTCAGCCAAATAGGAAGCCAAAGATCCTACCAACAAATAGGTATTTTACATTGCTTTTGGAGATGTGGGTGGAAATGGGTTTCTGTGTTGGAAGCTGAGACATTTTTAGTTTCTAAATAGGCTTAGGGCTCTTGAGGGAACCCACACACCTCAACTGGAGGGTCAGGGCCATTAATTCCTTGTGTGCCTGTGAGTTGATCAGCTTGGCCTTTTATAATCTTTATATTTCACTATGTTTGAGAAATGGGACATTTACAGAGAATGCCCATTGGAACCCAGAAATCTAAAGGTGTCTTCCCTGAACCTGAGTTGCACAAACTTCCTGAATCTCTGGGGTCAAGAGTCACATCAGCCTAGTTACCTGCCTGGCAATGTACTCTGCAAATATGCTGTCACTTGTGGCTGTTTATTTCTTTTTGTTTAAATGAGCACTTATATAAACTTGGTAGTGACAAGAATGTTCTAAGCATATTACAAACATGGACTCACATAAACCTCATACTGCCCTTAAGAGGTGGGTATAACAATTAGACTCATGTTTTTTGTTTGACATGGCAAGTGTAATCAAGAACTGATTTTTTTCTATCTCTGAATTTCTCTGCTCCAAGGACTATATTTCTAAATTATACATTGATGTGGAATGGATTCTTCCAATGGGATTTTACATAGAATCCCAGATGAAGCATAGTCACCAGTAAATCTGCTGTGATGGAAGCAGGCATAGTGGGCTGAGTGCCCCCCAATCTCACCTTTCTCCCTCCATTCCAGAGGCACCTGGCTCCGATGCCTTACTGTCTCAAATTTTTAAATCTCAGGACTCCTTTCTACACTCTTACAAATTATTGAGGACCTCAAAGAGCCTTTGTCTATGTGACTTATAACTACTGATATTTAGTGTGGCAGAAATTTTAAAATATTTTGAAATATTTATGTATTAATAATTTTAACCATGAAATAGCAACCCATTATATGCTAATATAAGTAAACATTTCAAATAAAAATAACTGTATTTTTTAACACAAAAAAAGTGGTGAGAAGAGTGACATTGTTTTCCATTGTCATCTCTGCCTTAATAGAAGACTGTCAAGTCTCATATCTGCTGCTACATTCAGGCTCCTGTGACATGTAGTTTTGGTGGAAGTATGCCAAGACAGAGTGGCTTCACACATATGTAGTGGGAAAAGGAAGGAGGGTTTTAATAGTCTTGACAGGTGACTATGGATATTATTCTTTGGTAGTTTCTTGAAGGTTAGCTGCAATGATCTTTTCATACCCTATTACATTAAAATCCACTGTTCAAAGTTCTGCTTAAACTTTGAATAGATCTGTTACAGATGATGACTTTTGTAATATCATGCATTAGTCATTTATAGAGCATCGGTTCACTGAATTATGCAGATCTTCTAAATGTTGACACATTTCAATATACAATATCAAAAAATAATAATTGTGAGTATCATCACTCATCTCATCAGAAAAATCTTTAAATATTGAGAAGCTTTCAAGCACACGATCTTGGATAGAAGTCTTCCAGAATTTTAATTTTTGCTCCAACGTTCAAATTTTACCATTGAACCAATACTGTCAGTTATTTCCCTTGAAGTGACAGGCTCACCTTGGTTCTTTTTTAAGAATATGTCATCTCAATATCTATAGTCTGAATCATCATAGTTTTCCTATCCATTGTTATTTTAACTAAAAGTTGTGTTCCATGAAAAAAAAACCCAGATAATTCAGCTTGCTTCTCTTTGAGATAACCATCTTCCTGGTGTACGTTGCTGAAGTACTTTATGTGAACTTCCCAATTCTTCACATAGAATATTAATATATGTAGTAAAGGGTTGAGATTTAATAAAATCAATACTTTTAAGGTTACATAAAGGACATTCTTATTTTTTTCCCTGTGAGTATGTGCAAGGAAGAATGTAGTACAATACTTATACAATTTGAGTGCAACTGTAACCCAGGCCGTGATTTGTGCTGTGGCATCGGTAGTTTTACCCATCACAGCAAATATCAAAATAGTGAAGAAGACAAATAACATGTTAGCATTATTCTGAAAATACTTCTGACTTGCAGACCCAGGGCCACATACTGAGAACTGTTACTCTTTGGCATTACGACTCAAAGTGTGCTGTGGGTCTGTACCATGTTTAGAAAAGACGTAAGAGTAGCCACAAGGGTTCTGTCCCGGCCACGCTCCCTGAGGGTCATGTGCAGGGGGTGAAGTCCAGTTCTTTCTTAAGGCTGTGCCTCCCCAAACTGCCCCAATCTCCATCTCTGGAGAATGCTGACCTGGTGACCTACAAGGGCCACTTTTGCTAGCTCTCTTTGTTCTTTCTACAGAGGCCATCCAGCCTTGCTGGCAGTATGTTACACAGCCAGAGCAGAGCAGTACTGGAAAATAATCCAATGGTCCACCTTTACAAACTCCCAGTGGGGTTGGCAGGGAACCATTATGATTTCTTAAGGTAATATAAATTTTATTCCTTCTAGGACAGATGATATTTGATTCTTAAGAAGTGGTTTTAAGTATCTCAGATTATGATAAAATGTATCTGAGCTTTGAGAGGAAGAAAACTTTTAAAGAGCTTAAATAGAAAATAATTTCTAAATGGAGGAAAGACTATTTTTCCAAAGAAAGTAAAATATCTATGTATCTCCAAATGATATTGTTTTTCTCTACCTGAAGTTAGACAGACTATTCCTATAGGTAAATAAGATAAAAAATGTAACTACCTCAAAATTGACATTACCTTTGTCGATTTGTTTTTGATAACTTTTTGCTAACTATTTCTTAAGGGGAAAGTTCTAAGAACTTTTATATATGTGTGCGTGTATATATATATATATATATATATACACACACACACACACACATATATATATATATAATATAATATTAGAGTTCATTGAATATATATATATATATATATATATATATATATATATACATATTTGAATTTTAACTTTAGGAAAACAGGTCCTTACTATATTAACTATTTTTTGCCTTTGAAACACAAAAATTTAAAGCTTGTCTTTAATGAAATGCTAAAACTCAGAGTAATATAGCAGCCAGCAATAAATCATCTCTTCATATTCCCTGAGAGAGACAAGTTGAGGAAGAAATGAATTAACAAATTCGAGAAAATCTAAAAGACATATTATGCCTCCGTCGTCCTCCACCATAGCACTCTCCTATCACAGCCCATTAATTATCTGTCCATCTCCTCCAATAGCCTCTGAAAACAGGCACTTCCTATAATGTGCCCACCATTGTGTCATTCCCATCAAGCACACACCTGATGCACAATGTGGGTTGACAATGAATGGGAGTAACTATAAAAGTTTCCGTTAGGTATTACCAAATCCTTTACCAAAAAGGAGACTGTATCAATGAACTAGCATACTCTAACAGAGAATGTACATTTATACATTGACATCAAGTTATAACAATTTTTAAAGTCTAAGTGATTAGTAAATCTATGTATTTTCCAAAGAATAAATTAAAGGCAATGCTCACTACAATTCTCACTGGAATTAGGTACCTTAAAAATCAGATTTGTAATTTACCAAACTATGCTCTATACAACCTGGTTCTCCCATGGGTGGTTTGCGGGTCTGCTGTAGTTAATACACTGGCAGCTGTAGATAAGAAAAGACTGCCTGCCAGACAACAGGGAAGCACACCAGGTATCATCCTCCTTCCACAGTGACATCTACTTCATGCTGTGACACTGATCATCATTGCCATCAATGCATACACACACATACAGCATGCACACACACACACACACGCATGCATGCAATCCTAGTTTTCCAGATTTTGTCACAATGATAGCAATCACAAAATCAGGCAAAATCCACTGGCACCTATAATATCGATGGGGTGCCCTAGACTTGAAAGCTGATGAGGACATTATGCTCTTTGATAAAGCTTGAGTATTGGACGTTCTCTTGAACATTTTTCAAGGGTACGGCAGTTACAGTTTTAAATGCTCAGAAAATTTGACTAATAAAATATTTCAGAAAATAATATGAAATTCAGGCATTTCTGTATTGTAACATTAACTATCATCATCAACAGCAGGGCTACAATTTATTGAACTACCTGATAAGCATTGTGCCAACTAACACAAGTGCACAGATTATCTAATTTAATTCCCTAGTGTCTCCGTCCATTCAGGCTGCTATAACAAAAATACCACAGACTGGGTGGTTTATAAACAACATAAACTTATTTCTCACAGTTCTGGGGGCTAGACCTCTAAGATCAAGGCACCTACAGATTTGGTGTCTGGTGAGGGCTGGTGTGGTTCATAGACCACTGTATTCTTGCTGTGTCTTCACAGAGTGGAAAGGGCAGGGAGCTTCCTGGGGTCTCTTTTATAAAAGGGCACTAATCCTATTCATAAGGGTTCCACACTTAAGACCTAATCACCTCCTAAAGGGCCTACCTTCAAATACCATCACTTTGGGGTTAGGTTTCAACATATGAATTTTGAGGGGACACAAAGCTTTAGTCTACAGCACTTCACAGACGTAAGTGAAAAAGCTCTGAGATGGACTTCACCTTTCTCACGTTGATTTCCTCTTATCTCAGACTTCTCTCTTACACCTTTCCTATCTCCTTTGAATATAAGTTCACAACACATCCCTTGACAACTGTCTCACTGAGGGTTAACTTCAAAGGGATTCATTGCAAAATGTTCTGGAAATGAACATAAATAGCAAAAGGGAAAGGATTTAGACACCAAATTTAGCATAATCTTTCAGATTCTGTGGACGAAGAGAAGGTTGGAGATGTGTTAAATCAAAAATTTTAGAGGAAGTTTGTGACATTGGATAAAATTTTGCAAATGAGCTGCTGCTGCTAAGTCCAGGTCCGGGCCTCTTGACTAGTTAGGGGCACTTGTGTGCTCACGTGACCCCTCGAGGAGACAGGAGGTTGAGCACAAGGCTAAGAGCATTTCCATGGAAACAAGGTGCTTCTTCAATACAGCACAGGTCCCTTCAGACAGCACGTATTTTCCAAGCGCCTGCTGTGTGTCTAGAAATCTGCTCTATGAATCGTACTTCATTTAAACCAACAAACGTGGGGAAGAACTCAACTTTTAGCTATCCTCTTTAGAAAGTTCTGTTCCTTAAATTCCATTCAACAAATAGGGTCCCTTATACACCAGGCTCTATGCCAGAGGCTGGGAGTAGAAGGATGAGCAGAGAAAAATGTGGTCTCTCCTTGATTAGAGCGTATCACTTTGTCACAGCCTAAGAAAGCCTCTTCAATGTGTCCTCCTGACATTGTTTCCTCGTGTTAATTTCCATTTTGATTCAATGAATGGGTCCTTTTTCGTAGAATGACTGATATTTGTGAGGTCTGCAGGCATACCCCATACACACAATCATATTTAGTTTATGTGGCAGAATAAAATCTTTGAATGGAATGCTATTTCAGCCCCAACTGTCATTTAGATCAAAAGGAGCCTTGCAAAAACCTTCTGAGTCATAGGAGCAGACAAGTGGCTCTGTATATGATATGGGGGAAACAGAACAAAATCTTCACTGCCTTCGAAACATTATTTTTTATTCATATATTAGGTTACTAGACATAGAAGATCTAGTATCTAAGGAATATGAAAAATAACCTAATCTGGGACCATAAGAATTTTAATTTGGTTCCACATCAAATACATATTATTAGTGTTATTTATTTTCATTAAGTGAATATATAGCTCATAACCAATAGGAGTCATGCCAAGCAGGGGAGATACAAAGGTGAACAGCCCACTGCCCCCAGGAACTAAGAGTCTTCTGGGGGAGACAGTCAAGTAAACAGTAAATTTTCCTGCTGAGTGATACCGATATTCTGAGGGCACAGGAGACTCTGGGAAGCATAACAGGAGCTCTTAGCCCATCGAAGTGGGATCAGAGGAGCCATCTTATCTTATCCTTCTGAGACCACACGTGTACAATAGCTATGTTTAAATTTAGACACTGTGCTATTTACCATGACATAGAATTATAATCACTGGTGCAGTCTTGGGATAAGTCTTATTGATATGTGTTAAAAATGGTCCCTAATAAATTAGGCCTCTCTGTGTCAACACTCCTTTTGTGATGTGACTTTGCCTTGAATCCCAGATTCAAGGGGTAGTGTCTATGAATCCACCCCATGAGCCTGGGTGGTTCTGTGACTTGCTTTGACCAACAAAATGACACGCAGGTGATGTCAAGGGAGCTCATGAAAGGTTTTGTAGCATTCACCTTGGTTCAGATAGAATCCAGTAGCCATATGAAGGTGTCTCAGCTACCCTGATGGAAAGAGGCCACAGGGAAGGGAGATTCTGGAGCACGAGACATTCCATATAAACACAAAAGTCACAAGCAGAAGAAGAGGGGCCCCAAATATCAGTGAGCCTAGCCATCTGGGTTATCTCATCTGAGGCTATAGACAGGTGGGAAGTCTATCTTTGATGCTTCAGCCAGAGTCCAGATGACACTACGTGGGACAGAGACAAGTAGCCTCCCTGGCCCTGCTCAATTTCCTGTCCCAAAGAATCATGAGCTACAAAATAATGTTTATCTCAGGCATTAAGTTTCAGAGCAATGTGCTAAGCATCTATTAATAACTGACACAACTTTTCTGGGCATGACACAGATCCAAATGAACCACTTCAAGATACGATACTATCTTTCAAGGATCCCATTAAAGGAACCCAGTTCTTTACAAGGCTCTCTGGCTACTTGGTGGGGACTTGTTAAAAACAACAACAACAACAAAAGACACTATTCATCTTTGCCTGAAAGTAGGCTTGTACTGTTACTAGGGGACACAGGACAGTTTGAGCCCTGAGCCATTTGACTGCCTGACATGAGAATAAATAATGAAAAAATAAAGAAATGTTAATAAAGAACCCAGGGCCAGGGCAGGAATAAAGATGCAGATGTAGAGAATGGACTTGAGGACATGGGGAGGGGGAAGGGTAAGCTGGCATGAAGTGAGAGAGTGGCATGGACATATATACACTACCAAATGTAAAATTTATACACTACCAAATGTAAAATAGATAGCTAGTGGGAAGCAGCCGCTTAGCACAGGGAGATCAGCTCGGTGCTTTGTGTCTACCTAGATGGGTGGGATAGGGAGGGAGGGAGGGAGACGCAAGAGGGAGGGGATATGGGGATATATGTATATGTATAGCTGATTCACTTTGTTATACAGCAGAAACTAACACACTATTGTAAAACAATTATACTCCAATAAAGATGTTAAAAAAAGAATATATTAAATAAGAGAAATAATTTTAAAAACCTCCAGGGTAGCCCTGACAATTTTCATCAGTTGTGTGGATGGTGAGAAAGAAAGAAAGAAAGGGTATTATTTGTCTTTCTCTTTCTGACTTACTTCACTTAGTATGATAATCTCTAGTTGCATCCATGTTGCTGCAAATGGCATTATTTCATTCCTTTTTATGGCTGAGTACTATTCCATTGTATATATGTACCGTATCTTCTTTATCCATTCAACTGTCGACGGACATTTAGGTTGTTTCCATGTCTTGGCTATTGTGAATAGTGCTGCTATGAACATAGGGGTGCATGTATCTTTTTGAATTATAGTTTTGTCTGGGTATGTGCCCAGGAGTGGGATTGCTGGATCATATGGCAATTCTCTTTTTAGTTTTCTGAGGAACATCCACACTGTTTTCCACAGTGGCTGAAGAAAAGTATTAAGTTCGAAGGTGCATGACAGCAAACTTAGTAAGATGGATTGGAGTCAGAATTAAAAACAATTAATACAGTGTGATCTGCGAGGTTTCAGGGATTGTGTTCAGTAGTAGTAAAAGTTACACACTAATAATATGAAGGAAAATGCTGGTTATGTGATATTTGGCAGACAAAGCTCTGGGGCTCAGGGTGAATGATGATAAGAGTTCACCTCCAGGCATCACATTCCGTTTTGGGAACCAATTTAATGAGCAACACTGACAACCTGAAAATTGAATATCTGCTAGTTCTGACACAACAATAGACTTTCAACCATCTTAAATTGGTATTAGTTCTTCTTGAAGGTTCTTTTGTCCTAGGATTCAGTTAAGCAATTTGTGAAAATGGGTATCTAGTAGGCTTTGTTTTTGCGTATCGGCTTGCTCTGCATTTTCCTTCCTGAGCCTATTTATTCACCCAGGAGGATGTGCACAGGATCCCTTTCTGTAACACAAGCAGAATGATGGCTGAGGCGTCCACTCATGCATGCCACACAGCACACGAAGTGCCCCGTGATGCCAGTCATGATTTTAAACGACATAACTAGTGTTCTTAGGCTGATGTGGTTTTGATTAATAAGGCATTTGTTCCCTATCAGGTAGCACTTTAAAATAGTCCACTTTCGGCGAGTTATGAATGGGATGCAAATATTACTGTCTGACCTGTCTGGATCTTTAGGTGATTCACAGTTATTTTTTTCACTGAGAAATCACTTAGCATTTCTTTGAATAACAGTGTTTTGTCGCAATATTAATGCTCATGGAGAAAGAAACACGGTTAACCATTAAGAGTCATTGAATTACTTTAGTATGGATTTAAATACTACTTCCAAATGTCCATTCATGTAAAACATTTTGCAGTAAATACTGGTGATACTTTTAGTTCCTGGATATTGAGAGCTTTAGCATTAAAAACTTTCTTTAGAGAGTGACTGGGACTTTTAAAATGTTAAATTATATAATAATCACTTCCACATTCAGCCGTGATGCAGTAAGAGGGTCCATATTTACCCTTTCATCTTCAACAGTTGAGAAATGCACAAGATATATAAAATAATGGTTCACAGCATTGGAAATCAGGGAGCATAGCAGGGTGAACCCTGAGAGGAAGAAAGCAAGTGAGGCGATCTTTGTGCTTTCCCTAGCCTGCTGCCTGGAGAGAGGTCCCTGGCCACAATGCAGGGGACGAGACCCCCAACAACCTGATATCTCCCCTCTGAGTCGAGAGCACATAGTTTCAAGCCTGAGGAGGCCAAAGCATCTAGAATCTACAAGAGGAGGATGCTGTAGTGATGCGAGTGCCTGACAATTCATTTTATTTTTTTAATTATTATTATAATGTAAGTGCCTAACATTAAGCTTTTGATTGCCAAGGCATCTAATTCAAAGACATCCATCTCAAATAAACATATTGCCAGCTACACAACTAGATCAAGAGCCAGGCCACCTCACCCACAAAGTTCCTCTTTAAGAAAGTCCTGAGTGACCTAGACAGTTGACCACTTGAGTGACCTGGTACGTTCAAGTCCCACTCTTATGTTTTAAATTCATCAACAAAGAGTGAACCCAAAAACTCTAAGCACCCCACCCTTGACCCCAATTAAGGCCAAATCCCAGATCCGTGCTCTCTCTCTCTACCTGCAACCTCTCTGTGTGGGCCTGGACGTGGCGTGTACCCTCCAGAGCCAGTGAGTAATAAACTTTGTTTTTGAAGAGTTCCCTGGTTGTGGCAGAGGGTGTCTTGTGATCATAAGACTCACAAGGGTTGGTCCAGCCACAGCATTGGCTTTGGTCAGGGTAATACCTCAAGTAATACACACTAAAAGGAGTGCCCCCAGGCATTCCTAGCAGAGAGCATCATGATCAGTATGCTGAGAGCAACACAAAACAATTGAAACAAAGGGACAGATTCCCAGTTCTGCAGAGAGGTCCCCCAAGTCTACTGTTGACAACTCTTCTGTGACTGTTTGTGAGAAAATTACCCGAGGCTGGAGAAGGAACAATCAGAATGGAGTAGGCAGAACAACCACTGGAGCTCACACAGAGCTGGGAATAGTCTGTGTCTCCACCGTCCAGACTGAGCCGATACCCGACTACAGAGGGGATCAAGTAGAAACCACAGAAGTGCATTGTACTGTCTTAGTAAGGGGACCAAATCAGCTCTAGACTGTAATTATGCATACCAAGACTTAAAATCAGGGTTTAATACAAGCATAGTTATGACAAGTAACTCAATGGCATACCAGAAAAAAAAAATTCAACGATATTTAAAGAAAACTAAAAAAACCCAGCACCCAACAGCATAAAATTCAACATGTCTGGCATCCAATAAAGAATTACTAAACATGCCAAAAGCAGGAATATTAACAGTCCAAGAAATGACTTACATGATAGAATTAATAGCTGAAAAAAATTAAAACAATTATAAACACATGGCATTTACTCAAGAAGGTAGAGGAAAAAATGAGAAGAGAAATAAAATATATAATTTAGATGGAACTGAAACTTTAGAGAATGAGAAACAGAATATCTGAAATGAAAAATCATCACTGGATGGGAATTAATAGCACATTGGACAATGCAGAATACACCATCAATGAACTTGAAGACATAGCAAGACTATTCAAAATTGAATACATATAGAAAGAAAAAGACTGAAAAAAATGAACAAAACATCAATGATCTGTGAGACTACATCAAGCAGTATAGACGATGTGTAATTAGAGACCTAGGAAGAGAGGAAAGGCAGAGATAAGACAGGAAAATATTTGAAGAAGGAATATTTAAGGAAATATTAAAATAAACAGTTCAAAATTTCATGAGATGATAAAGCTGAAGTCTAAGTGCAATGAAGCTTAAACCAAAGACGCATGAAGAAAATAACACCAAGACACATGGTTACCCAATTGCTGAAATCCAGTAATAAAAAATATTTAAATGAGCCAGAGTTAATATAATGAAAATGACAACAGATTTACTATACCTGCCACAGATAACTGAGTGACATCTGTAAGGCTCTGAAACAAAAACACCAATGTAGAATTTTCTACCTGGTAAAAAAATCCCAGAAAATAAGACGAAATAAAGGCAAACAAATAAAATGCATGTAGATTGGAAAACAAGGAGCAAAACTATATTCACAGGAGACATGACTGTCTACATAAAAACTTAGGTAATTTACCAGAGGAGACATCAGAACTAAAAAATGAGTTTAACAAGCTTGCAAAACCAAGTTACCAAAAAAAAAAAAAAAATTGTATTTCTATATACTAGCAACAAACAACTACAAGTTAAAATATGAAAACAAGACCATTAATAATAGAACAAATAATATAACATGCAGGTAAAATATTTTGAGCACACAAGATCTATACACTAAAATCTATAAAATATAGATGAGAAAAATGAAAGCAGACTTAAATAAATGGAAGGTTAAATCATGATCATGGGTTAGAAGACTCAGTACTGTTCAAGTGTCAATTCTTCCTTTATCCTTAGATTCACCACAATTCCAATCATAACCTCAGAAGACTATTCACAAACTAATTTTAGAATTTGTAAAGAAATTCAAAAGATGGTGACTACCTGAAACGACTTTTCATAAGAACAAAGTTGAAGGACGTAAACTAATTTTAGAGTTATTCAATCAAGACAGTATATAATCAGCATTAAAAAAAAAAAAAACCCATACAGGTCAATGGAACTGAATAGAGTCCAGAACAACTGACATACATGATGAATTGATTTTTTTACCCGTGTACCTAGGAGATTTAATGGGAAAGAAAAAAAAATCTTTCAGAAAATAGTGCTGGAAGATGTGGCTATCCATATGTAAGATAACTTACATATCCATATGCCAAAAATGGGCCTGAATTATTACTTCAGATCATACACAGAATTTAACACAGTAGATCACATACCTAAATGGAAAGCTGAAACTATAACACTTCTAGAAGAACACACAATGAAGATAATTAAAGGGACTTAGGCAAAGATGTTTTATTAAGGATGCAAAATAAAATTTAAAAAAATTTTAAAAATTGAAAACACAAATTTCATCACAATTAAATACCTTTGCTCTTCCAAAATCACTATTAAAAAAATGAAAAGTTTAATTGCAGATTAAGAGCGAATATTTACAAAGCATATTTCTGATGAAGGACTTGCATCTAGAATTATAAAGAAACCTTAGAATTCAGTAGTAAGAAGACAAATATCCCACTGAAAAGTATTCAAAATATTTAAACAGACACTTCATCAAAGAAGACAAATGAATGGTCGGTGAGTATATTAAAAGGTGATTAATAGCATCATCAGGGAAATACAAAATGAAATCACAATTAGATACCCCTGCCCAGCTCCTAAAGGGGCAAAAATTAAAATGTGTTGGTAAAGAAGTAGGATAACTGGACCTCTAGTATGTTACTTGTGGGGATACAAAATGTTCCTAAACAATTTCCTCTTTCTGCATGAGATGCACTCTGAGATGTCTAGCCCATCCTTTTCTCTTCTATATCTTTTTATTTAATGATTGTCTTGAAATATTATATTTATTTCATACTCAACAATGGGTTGCAACCTCAGTTTGAAATACACTGATCCAGTCAGCAACATAAGCATGTGTTAACAAATCTCAGATTATTACAATCCAAGCGCAGAGAAGATCTCTAAGAAGTTACTCACCTGCCAACACAAACCTGCCTAAGGTTACAAAGTGTTCTGATAAAGCACTGGGAAATCATCAGGCCTAAAAGGTAAAGCGATTTGTCGAGACACAGGAGAAAAGAAGGAAGAGATATTTAAT
This sequence comes from Mesoplodon bidens, assembly GCF_964165515.1. Classification (NCBI taxonomy): domain Eukaryota; kingdom Metazoa; phylum Chordata; class Mammalia; order Artiodactyla; family Ziphiidae; genus Mesoplodon; species Mesoplodon bidens. The sequence continues at coordinate 5,670,157 of NC_138161.1, read as the reverse complement.
AGTTCCGGCTTTATTCAGTATATAAGTATTCACGAGTAACTGACGGGATATTTTCTTACTCTCAATAAAATATATCCATAGTTACATAGAGCAGAATTTGTGACGTACACCTGAAACTTTTTCCAGAATCAAGTCAACAGACATAAGGGATGATCAGTGGAAGCAAAGGAAGAAACTACTCAGGAGAAACAGAATCACCTACAATTTGTTTTGAACATGTTTTGCACATGTTAGGCACTCAATAAAACTTATTTATTAATATTAATACTAAAGATTATCATCAAAAATAATTTTTTTTTTTTTTTTTTTTTTTTTTTTTGCGGTACGCGGGCCTCTTACTGTTGTGACCTCTCCCGTTGCGGAGCACAGGCTCCGGACATGCAGGCTCAGCGGCCATGGCTCACGGGCCCAGCCGCTCCGCAGCATGTGGGATCCTCCCAGACCGGGGCACGAACCCGTATCCCCTGCATCGGCAGGCGGACTCCCAACCACTGCGCCACCAGGGAAGCCCCAAAAATAATTTTTTAACCAAAGGTTTTGCAATTATAATTTAAGGAAGTAGACATGATATTACAATAGTTATTATAAAAGAGAAAAGACAGATGGGACTTAACAGACTCAAATTCTAGTACAAAATAGCAGTAACATGCCTGAACATAAAAGGTATTGTCATCTATGGTCTCCTTAATACAACTCTCCAAGAAGTCGCAGCACCATGGTTAGACGGTTCATACTGCAAACGGGGTTACTATACTAAGTTCTAGACATATTTGAGGAGGGAATGAATAAATGGTGGAGAAAGCAAAGAACTGCCTAGGATTGGATGGTCACTGTGTAAGATGCTGCGGAGACAGACCAGAAGTTTGCAAGGAGCTCAGTGTAGTGGGGTGTGTTGATTGGGAGGCCGTGATGACCACCAGAACAGAGCTCCAGCGTCCTGGAAGGACAAGGGAACTGGCCCAGGCCTGGACAGGGAAGTAGCCCAGGGCCCAGAGGATGAAATGAGCTTTGATCTGCACAACAGCCCACATCCCTGTGATAGCAAAGAAATCACCAAGGGTCACCCTTCACAGATGCACTTGGGAGGGCTTCTCCCACTCTATAGGCCACTTCTTCTCACTATACTCACTCCACCTTGATTTCTATGCACACCTGCACCCCACGCCCACCTCCAGAAAGGCACAACCATGTCATGCATCCCTGTCACACTATCCACTTTTCCCCCCAGCTTTATTGAGGTAAAATTACAAATACAAAATTGTGAGCATGTGGGTGTATAGATTGAAGTTATACAATACTACCCATTTTTATTAATAATATGTGTATGTTTCATAACTCAGATTTTCTTTTTCTAGGTGGAAAAAAGTGTGAGAACTTCTGTACAAAGGATTATATTCACACTTCTTAAACTGGCATAAGAGGCGATTCACAATCCAGAGGCACCAATCTCTCCGGCGTGCAAACATATTCTTGCAACAAGATGCCCTGCACACTCTAGTTCACATACAACCTGAAAAGTCCTACTTTGGCTAGACATTGAGATTATTCTCTTTTTCTGCACTTGCATCTTTGATATAACTCTTCAATTCCTATCTGTCCTTCAAGGATAGGTTCCCTTCCACTTCCCTGTTCCACTGGAGTCTTTCTGATGACCCCACTCTGAGCTGGCTTCTTGCTTGTCTCAACTCACTGTCCCAACTTCCTGGTCTACATCAATCTTTTTTTTTTTCTTTTTTTTTTTTTTGCGGTACGCGGGCCTCTCACTGTTGCGGCCTCTCCCGTTGTGGAGCACAGGCTCCGGACGTGCAGGCTCAGCGGCCATGGCTCACGGGCCCAGCCGCTTCGCGGCATGTGGGATCCTCCCAGACCGGGGCACGAACCCATGTCCTCTGCATCGGCAGGTAGACTCTCAACCACTGCGCCACCAGGGAAGCCCTATATCAATCTTTTGACCCAACATGTTCAGCCCTAGGTTATGTCTTCATCTGTCTGCATGTGCTTTACCAACTAAGGAGGGAAAATCTACAATTATTTGTAGAGACACACAAAGTAGCATCCTGTACCTGGTAGGTTCTTGGTGCTTAAAAGATGCTTGTTGAATTTACATCTCAAAAACAAAACACATTCCTCTGGTCATTTCTGACTTAAATGTTGTTGTTTTGCTAAAATAAGCAGGCATATAGTACGGAGATAGGACTGAAACATACTTTTTCTATTTCAAGACAAAGTAAGATCCAAATGAAAAATAATAGCTTTGCAGGCTCTTTCGGAATGTGGGAGGAAAATCACATTCAGCTATTTGCAAAGAAAATTATAGGGATTGATCTTAAGATCAACTGGATTGATTGAATTAGTAAAATAAAAGAAAATGATAAAGGTACTATATTGAAAAATTACAATAATTTGTTATAATGTCTAGGTAGAGTATTCAGTACTCTCTACTGGCCAGATTATAGAGCAAGGTGCTTTCAGCTTAAATTTAGAATATGTTTAGAAAGGGTAATGTACATACCATTTAAGATATCATTATTTAATGAACATTTTGTGGAAAAATGCCATATAATTTAAAAATTCAAGAATGTCTCATGTAATTAGCTACTACTGTATGTGCAAATCAAAGGACTCTGAATGCATAATGCTCCTTCAGGATTTTTCGACCTAACAGTCTATCATCTGGAAAGGTGTCATTGGTCTGATGTAGTACAAGTATTTGACAACATACATAACTCTGGCATCCATATTTTAATTTCCTATATGAACATTCCTAATTGAGTAGGAATTACTCAATTACTAAAATTACTCTTTTTTTTTACGTCTTTATTGGAGTATAATTGCTTTACAATGGTGTGTTAGTTTCTGCTTTATAACAAAGTGAATCAGTTATACATATACATATATCCCCATATCTCTTCCCTCTTGCGTCTCCCTCCCTCCCACCCTCCCTATCCCACCCCTCTAGGTGGTCACAAAGCACCGAGCTGATCTCCCTGTGCTATGCAGCTGCTTCCCACTAGCTATCTATTTTACATTTGGTAGCGTATATATGTTCATGCTACTCTCTCACTTCATCCCAGCTTACCCTTCCCCCTCCCCATGTCCTCAAGTCCATTCTCTACATCTGTGTCTTTATTCCTGTCTTGTCCCTAGGTTCTTCATGACCATTTTTTCCCCCTTAGATTCCATATATATGTGTTAGCATATGGTATATGTTTTTCTCTTTCTGACTTACTTCACTCTGTATGACAGACTCTAGGTCCATCCACCTCACTACAAATAACCCAATTTTGTTTCTTTTTATGGCTGAGTAATATTCCATTGTATATATGTGCCACATCTTCTTTATCCATTCATCTGTTGATGGACACTTAAGTTGATTCCATGCCCTGGCTATTGTAAATAGAGCTGCAATGAACATTGTGGTACATGACTCTTTTTGAATTATGGTTTTCTCAGGGCATATGCCCAGTAGTGGGACTGCTGGGTCGTATGGTAGTTCTATTTTTAGTTTTTTAAGGAACCTCCATACTGTTCTCCATAGCAGCTGTATCAATTTACATTCCCACCAACAGTGCAAGAGGGTTCCTTTTTCTCCACACCCTCTCCAGCATTTATTGTTTGTAGATTTTTTGATGATGGCCATCATTAAAATTACTCTTTTAATAACATTGTAAAGTTGTAAGAATTGATTGAATATCTATTTTTTACGTTTGCTTTTATTTTTCATTACCAATATATAAAATTTCACACAGATTTTGTTTTTTTTAATCAAACGCCATTTTTGAGACATAGGACAGAAGAAGTGATTTTTAATAATCATAAAGATTTTGAAAAGAAAGTACATTTCTGAGTACACCAGAAAACACACTAGAATTCACTTCAGAAGCATAACCACAAGTTAATTATTTTGTCTAATATAATATTGCATTTGATATTTGATGAAGATAAGAAAAATAAAGAGATATACAGAGCCATATATATGTCCACATTAGACAGTAAATAAAATTTTATCTTACTACTGTAGGGTGAAATTTAGCTACAATATCCACCCGGATATTTCTGGTATGGTTTTAGGTATATAAGACACATTTAGTTCAGTTTAACTCAACAAATAATAATCACTGTGCTTAATAAATGTTAATCACACAAAGAATACAAAGATTTTTTTTTTTTTTTTTTTTTTTTTTTTTGCGGTACGCAGGCCTCTCACCGTTGTGGCCTCTCCCGTTGTGGAGCACAGGCTCTGGACGTGCAGGCTCAGCGGCCATGGCTCACGGGCCCAGCTGCTCCACGGCATGTGGGATCTTCCCAGACCAGGGCACGAACCCGCGTCCCCTGCATTGGCAGGCGGACTCTCAACCACTGCGCCACCAGGGAAGCCCAAGAATACAAAGATTTTTGAAGAAAAATCCCTGTCAGACAATTAAGTTACCCTATGTAATGGCCATAGATGGTCACAATAATAAAAGATAACACACTTTGTCATATACAATATTATCTCATTTATTCTTAAGAAAAATATCTACCCTTTATCATGATCCTCATGTATGAATGGGAAAAGTGAAGCTTCCATCGATTACATCTTTGCCCAGAATTATTCAATGAATCAATGGCTCAGCGGACACAAACCTCGATCTTTTGCTTGATTACCTGTGTGCTTTCTTCTACACAAAGGTTTCTTAATAAAAGGTGGGAGGACTTCCTTGGGAGTAACTGCTGATATAACATAGTGGTTTAGAAGAGAGTGAAGCATCTCTGTGAACATGAAGAGGCCAAATGAGACCAGAGAATCAAGTGTGTTGGGCAGATTTCAATGCTGTCCATCTCAGATTTTGGCAAACTGTCCAGTTGGAAAGACAGGAAAAATAAAGTTGGCCAGAGCAAAGGATTCAATGAAATTACTCTAAAGTGTCATGTTACCTGAGCAACCACACTGTTTATAAGGGATTGTGGGCTTCTCTGGTGGCGCAGTGGTTAAGAATCTGCCTGCCAATGCAGGGGATACAGGTTCGAGCCCTAGTCTAGGAAGATCCCACATGCCGCGGAGCAGCTAAGCCCGTGCACCACAACTACTGAGCCTGCGCTCTAGAGCCCGTGAGCCACAACTACTGAGTGTGTGTGCCACAACTACTGAAGCCCACACACCTAGAGCCCATGTTGCGCAACAAGAGAAGCCACCACAAGGAGAAGCCTGCGCACTGCAACGAAGAGTAGCCCCCGCTCACCGCCACTAAAGAAAGCCCGTGCACAGCAACAAAGACCCAGTGCAGCCAAAAATAAAATAAAAATAAAAGGGATCATGTTTGAATGAACCAGTTAGTTTTGACTGAAGCTCAAACTAAAGATGAACATGCTCAAATAAACTATGATATCTGTGAATCCAATTCTTATCGTAGTTCTATAGCTGGACCTAGAATTTTATAACATCCCAGGGAAGGTGAAGTGTAACTATAGCCACAAGAACATGGGATTTATTTTCAATGAAAACAAGCCCTCCCTTGCTCTGGACTTCCAGGCCTGGAGAGCAAGAGCATGAATGTTTTTAGCAAACAGTACAAAAAAATAGATGGTTTTAGAAAATGTCTAAATAATTATCCCAGCATAGATAGAAAAGGCGTTGCACACATGATACTAGAATAACCTGCTGAAATAAAGGGACATGCTGGGATAAGGGCAAACTGACTGGGTGGAGCCAAACACATAATTACTGAACTAAACATTGTGAATAGAATATAAAATATTACATAAAACTGAATGGGTAGGATAAAAGAAATGTACAAATTTCACTAACAATTAAGAGTAAAAATTAAAACACTGACATAATTAAAAACTAAGAACTGGGAATGAATATCTAACCTACTTTGTTCATAAATCTCAGTCATTGAGAATAAAAAAGGGAAATTTAAAAAATATAATCAGGAGCTCACAAATCCTGTGCTTCCAGATAGAGCTCATAAAGTATCAGGTATCAGGCCATTTTACTGGAAATAAAAGAATTCTCAAACATATATTGAAGACATTTTGAATTGTCTTCTAATCCTATAGGTTGATTAAAAACAAGTTATCTATAAATAGAGCAAAATATACAGCTCTCTGAGCAAATTCTATACCCAGTGGACTAAAAAATATATTGCATGACTTCCAATAAACTCAGTTAAATATAAATTAGGTCAAAATACGTGTCATTGGTATGCTTGTAAAACAATAACATGACTAAACAGTTCTGCTACAATCATCATTGTGTAAAGTCTCAGATTGTTGCTATAGAAACAAGGCACGGGCAGGAAGAATAACAAAATTAAAAGCATGCTAGATTATTCACCTCACACTCAAGAAACACATAGATACTTTTTATTCTTGGCATTTATAACGATAAAAATAAATTTGCATATAGCTATATAAAATTTGAAAGTAATCATTAGTAGAATAAGTACCAAATGCATGCCTTTCAAATCCCTAGAGTAAAAGTGGGCGTGGAAACAAAATCATATACAAACAGTTAAGAAAAAACAGACATAAGCGAATGAAAACAGAACAGAAACATTAAGCACAAAACATAGGAGGCCATTATAATGACTTTATAACTCAATGAGACTCATGTTTTCGAGAATATCACATAATTTGATGAAATAATCGAAGTACAGCAATTAGTGAAATAAGCTAGGTAAGAAATTGTATGTAAAAATTCCCATTTTCATTTTAAAATAAGTCTGTATGTATGTGAAGAACTAAAAAGAAACAGGCAATCACGCACATGGACTTGACTGTGTCTCAAGATCTGTGATTGAGGGTCTGTGATTTTGTTTACTTTGTCTTCTTCAAATGCTTCTAAATTTGCTAAAAAGAGAATGTATTATATTTATAATCAAGAAAATTAATGTTTTTGTGGGATTTTTTTAAGATGGAAAGCAACAGGATATATTGTACAGCACAGGGAAATACAGGCATTATTTTGTAGTAACTTTAAATGGAGTATAATCTATAAAAATGTTCAATCACTATGCTGTACACCTGAAACTAATATTATAACAACTATACTTCAATGTAAAAAAAATGGAAAAAAACTAACATCCTGAAGAACTGAAGGAATGAAATTGAACTTTATGGAACTGCTTGTTGCAAGGAGGATCAGAAATCTGGAGCGTTGGGAGAACAGAGAAAATCACAGGTTTGAACCTTAGTGTAAACATTGTCAGGGGTTGAATTTTTCACTCAAAATTCCTGTGCTGAAGCCCTAATCCACAGCGCCTCAAAATGTGACCTTATTTAGAGATAAGGTCTTTGCAGATGTAATTAATTAAATTGAGATAGGGTCATTGGGGTGCGCCTTAATCCAAGATGACTGGTTTAGAGGGCGCATGCCCTAAAAGTCCGTAAGGTGTGTAAGGTACTTGGCTATTTTAATTTCATGTGCATGGAGAGAAAACCTTATTTTTAAAGGCTTAAAGCAATGTCTAATTTTAAAAACTTCATATATTTTATTTAGGATTTTAAGTAACAACTTGCAGAAACCACACTTTTCATTTTTTTCCAAACAAGGCAGCCACAAAAACCAAAATCTCATTGCAGGTTTTTCCAATAGTTAAAGGTCTTGAAGAAAAAAAAAAAAAAAAAGCAAACTTTCAAATACCCCATTGAGATAACATGCAATAAACCTAAATAAAATGTGCATCTATAGACATAGAATACTGTTGTCTAATAAGGTCTTTTACTAAGTAATTATAAGGACAAAATTTTATCAGTAAAGGTTAAGTATCTTTATCTGAGCAGAATCTGATGAAATTAGCACTGATGTAATAAGTATCATTTGTCATTATTAGAGCAAGAGGTGTTGACAGGACTTGGATGTCTCCGTGGCAACCCCAATGTTCCATTTCTTTTTTCTGTAACCTTAGACACTAACAAGGCATAAAAGTCCAGAGGGCATAGAAGGTATTGCCTGGGTAATTTATTTAGCCTTTTCTGACTTTGCCAGGCAGTGGCATATGTGAGATTCTGGAAGCATTTTATATCAAATGGGTATCTGCTCCCAATTTTAATTCCACTAATGAATATTTTAAATGGAAACATTGTACCCTGGTCTTTATTAACAAGGAAAATCACTAATGTTTAGTTGATTCATTATCCATAAGACGAGAGAGAGAGAGAGAGAATGTATGTAAAGAGAATATAGATTTCTCCATTTCAGAAATTTACAAGAATAAATATACCTAAGCAATGCTACATGTTGCCCTAAAATTAAGCAATTGTAATGAAGTGCTAACTACAGGCCATGTCTCAAATAAGGACATCTGTAGAGTGGAGTTCCCCTGTGGGGGAACATTTGCAGCTAAGCTTGAAATGGTAGGATTTACCAGGAGACCCCAGCCAGTACAAAGGTGCCAGGGTGTTACAGAAGATCTCCCTTCAGCCTCAGAATCAGCCGTAGCTCAGTTTCCAGCCAGAATCGGACCTGAAAACATGTATGCACAACTTGAAGGCCTCCAGTTGGGCCACAATCTGTGACAAAAATAAAATTAATAATGGCACTTCATAAATGTTTCTGCTATTACTATTACTGGGCAATGATCCAGGAGTGTAGAGTTGTGTGGGCAGAGGGAGAGGGGACATTGGGGTAAAAATGTAGAGAAGTGTTGCAGACAAAATCTTACATTTCATTTGTTTCCCACTGCTTTTATAAATAGCAAATATCAGTTTTCCACTTTAATAAATACACTAATATGAAAAATAATTACAAAATATGTGAAGTCTAAATGTAAAGTTTAAAAAATAATTATTACAAAAAAATGTAAAGTTTAAAGGTTTGTATGCATGGATAACCAAACTTGGAACATTGTTCATATGCAGATACCTTAGCAGCATGACATATCATTGAAAATATATTCCTTTTCTTTTTCCCTTTAGAACTTATGTTATAGGTTGAGTTGTGCCCTCTCTCCCCCAAAATATGTTGAAGTTCTGACCTCGGAACCTCAAAATGTGACCTTATTTGGAGACAGGGTCTGTACAGAGATTATCAACATGAGGTCATTAGGGTGGGATCTAATCCAAGATGATTGGTGTCCTCATAGAAAGGGGATATTTGGACACAGCGATAGACATGCACAGAGGGAAATGATGTGAAGACACAGGGAGAAGATGGCGGCCGTGTGACTGGGTGATGCATCTATGAGTCAAGGGATGCCAAGGATGCTGTGAAACACTAGAGGCTGGAAGAGGCAAGGAAGGACCCTCCGCTGGAGTTATCAGGGAATGTAGGGCCCTGCCAACCACTTGATTTCAGACTTCTGGACTCCAGACTGTGAAAGAATACATTTCTGTTGTTTTAAACCACACGTTTTTTGGTAATCTGTTTTGGTAGCCGCAGGAAATGAATACAATTTACTTTGTATTAAAGATAAAATATCTATTTCCAGAATATAAAGTCAGTCAAAACTTCAACATTGATGTGATCCTACCATGTAGTAAATGACAGTGGGTCACTTAAATGAATGCAAGGGTAAAAAGTTAAGAAAAAAGTTCATGCCATGGCAGGGATTAAAATTCTCTGTCCTTAAATTTCATAAACTCATAATCAGATTACAGAATTTTTTTCTGTTTAACTAAATTCTAAAATATATATTTACGTTGAATCTGGTACGCAAACATATCTATCTATACATATAGATACATACGTGAACAATATATGTTTCTATAATATGTTTATAAATGTTGTATGTATATATTATAAATGTATATAATTTATGTATGTATATGTGTATCAGTTATATTAGGTATGCATGTATATACATGTATATATTTTTATATATGTGTATATATGAGTTTTGGCAAAAGGGAGGACATCTTTTCAAAGAAATCTGAGGTCTCCAGAAAGATCACTTTGCCTGCTGGTCAAAAACAGCTTCTCTAAACCTTGCAGTTGGTTTTGACACTTGTGGACAACTGTGGGCCCAGGCCTGAGAGTGGGGCAAGACCAGGTCTACTCCATGGGCAACACTGGAAGGAAAGGTCAGCCCAGGATCATGTCCAGTAAAGCCCATGCAGAGGTCAGGATCTTATCTGGGGGCTGGTTCCCCAATGGTCAAGGCTGCAGGCACCATTAACGTAAGTTGCGTGGATAAGTCTGCCTTCAACAGTCACATGTGGTCTCACCTCACAAGACTGATGAACAGTTTTCTAGAACCGTTGTCACCTCCTTTGTTCGGTGTATTCACCCTTGCATTGGTCACTCTGTCATTTGGCTAGGTGGTCCCTGTGTGTACTTTCACAGGTGGAAAGCAGCTCATATGGTGAAAGCAGGTCAGAGCATCTCTATCCCTGCTATTACTTTCTAAAATATTTGGGGAATGTGGCATCTCTTAATACCCTATAAATACTTAAATGACAACAATGTAAATAGCATTATTAAAATTGTCAAGAGCCAGGTTTCACTTTTAAATGTGGAGGTCCTTAGGAGAATGGATCTAGAAAGAGCCCCATGACATGAGGATCAAGTGAAGAACCAGAGGTGTCATCAGAGGCATAAACGTGAAGGGCTGGGCACCGGGAAGATGCCCAGAGAGCCTTCTTCTCTGCTCCTGGGAACAGCAGCGAGTCACCACAGTAAACCTGACATCCCAAAAGGCTTCCCTGTGGGGGGCCCAAAGCAGCACAAATGAGGAAAAGTCATAGCCATTCTCCTCGGTCAAACCCAGACAACACAGCAGCCCACATTTGGTCTTTCTCCATTGGTACTTGGCTAACACCTTTAAAGAAGCCCAACGTGCAAGGGCACTAGACCCCGCTGTGGAGGTGCTTACGAAGAAGTTATGTGTAGCAGGAAAAACATCACCATCCACCCCTGTGTGTCAGCCCTGGAATCTGATGCCATTAGTCATTTGAGGTTAACAAACAGCCCTCCTGTTCATTCCAGGCTCACTGATTCCATGTGGTGAGCTTCCTGAAGAGGAGCAGCAGGAGGGACAGGGCCACTCTCCTCCCCCCCACCTCCACCGCTGCTGCCCTGGCTCCTGGAGTCCACAGAGGCTCCCATCAGCTGTGTTAACAAAGCCAGAGTTCCCATCAGGATCGCTTCCCTGATCCCAGAAGGCCAAGGTCAGGACTCAGGTAGAAAGCTTTGCCAGACACAATGGCCCCTTGATGTGTATGTCAGGATCCCCCGGGAAACCCTGGGGACTGTGATTCCTGGTCCCACAGGGCTGTCAAGTTTCAGCACTGGATTGGATATCTCTACAGCGCAGGAGATAAAGGGAAAGTAGGCAGAGGCAGATCTGCACCCCCCCCATACCTGCTCCATCATTGGGAGGCTGTCACGGGTTCCCACCCCCATGAGTGGATCAGATGAAACAAAAGAAAAGCTAGCGAGGCTCCCTTGGTTTTGTCTGCTGTGCACTGCCTGCTGTTGCTCTTTCTTCCTGTGAGATTTGATGGGTGACACGACTGAATTAAGTGGGCCAAGTATTGCGTTCCAGGTGAATATCAGCACTCCAGGCAGAAAGCTCTGGTTTCCCAAAGGGAATTCTCTAAATGATGGATGAATCAGCAGAATCTTGATTCTGAATTATTCTATCTCTACCAATTATACTTGAAACCACACTGTCTCCTCTGTCCAGAAGGGAAGCCCCTCACCCCCATCCTTCTCATCTGTCCTCTGAGTTCTGTTTAGTTTGATCTATTATGAAGGCAAACCTGCCTCCTAAATTCCTGAGATCTCCTTTGACCTCTGACACTGTAATGAAGCAGGCTGGGCGTGCTTCTCCTCTGTGTTACCCCCAAATAAATATCTGACCACAGATTTACTTGTTCTCCTACAAAGGTGCTGGCCCTCAGCTGTGTAAACAATGACTGCAAATCTTACTTTATGAACAATTATTAGACTGCAGTTGTGGGCTTTTTTATAGAGCCTAAGATAACTCAGGACTAAATAGGGAGACAAAACTATCTCCAAATGTGATATGAGACATAAAATTTCCTTTGGAGCCAATGTCCCTATTTAGTGTGGGAATATCATGACACTTCCCTTTTTAAACAATGGCCCGATACACATGTGCCCACGTGCACACACACACACACACACACCCCTAGACACACCCCACATCACAGGACTCCTTTTCTTCAGAAAAATAAAATACAGTAAAACAGGAATTGCATCAGTGTGTAGAAATCTTGCCTTTTAGGCACTTTCATGAGTATCATTGTTACCTCCTGTGACCTGATGATTTTTAAAGTCAACACATATTTATTGAGCACATACTATGTACTTGGTTCTGGGCTTACTCAGCAAGGGAGATAAATTGGTGAACAAGACAAAATTTTTGCTCTCATGGAGCTTATGGCTGTATCCAAACTTTAGATGCTATTATATGGCATCAGAGGAAAAGTACTTCATTGCAAACAAAACTGCAGCTTTGCAAATTTTTGCAAAATATCATTTAAAGCATTACATTTACACAGTTTATAGAAAAGCAGTTTTGCATCCAGTTTAGAAGTGCAAACACTGGACCCAAGCATCCTGGGCTGCCATCTCAGGGCTGCCACCTATAATTTAGAGAGCTGTTAAACCCCCTGTGGCTTGGGTCCTCATAATGTTGATTAGAGGATCAAATGGGTTAAAACAAAGAGAGCACCTGGAACACAGAATGTCCTCAAGGAAGGTTGGCTATTACTAAACACCACAGAGCATGTTACCTATTTTAGTTATTTGATAAATGCTCTCCAGGCCTTTTCTGTGCTGGGCTCTGTTCTGGATGCTGAAATACAGAAGACAAAAAGGCATGACCTCTGCCCTTAATGGAATTTCACCCTGTAAGGATGAAATGGACTAATACCTGGTTAAGAATGATCTAGAAAAGAGCTTTCAGAGCAACTCGAACAAAAGTCATTAAGTGCTCATGCAAAATACAGATGAACAAAAGTGAAATATTTCCATAATGTCCAATAGCTTAACGAATACCTTCCTACACATGAGGTGATGGTTACAGCAACCCCACTAGTTACCAAAGTCAGCACTGATGTAATTAAACAACTCCATGCACAGGCATCTGATGGGAAACTGACCACATCTTCAATCCGCCCAGCTCAGAACGTTTAAGCACAGTTCTAGGAAGCCAGCGTTGTCTGGAAAATGATGCCGAGGCATCACAGAAGAGTTTCCAGGGCTTGGACTCTTGGGCTGAGCTCCCATTTTCATCCCAGGGGGCATCAGTGCCCATTTGGCCTCTCTGGACCTCAGTTTCAAGATCTGTAAATAGGGTCAAATAGCTTCCCCCTCAAGGGCTTGCCGGAGGGTTACGTGAAATAAAGCATGTGATGCACGTAAGGCTGAGCACGTGGCAAAGTGCGTGTTCTCTGTTATTATTATTACCCACTTGTACAACCACCGAAGGTGATGAGGGTGGGGCAGCCGTAAGTCCTGAAACAGCCAGGAGGAGGGGAAACCAGCAGGACTTGACAGTTTGAAAATTAACAACTCAAAATAAAGCAACATCAGGGCGCAAAGCATCTATGCCAGACCAAATCAGGGTAGCTACCCTGCCCCGCCTTCATGCTTAGGTTTAAAAGGCTGATACTAGGCAATAACTTTCAGAAAAACTTCCATCTACAATACTTGAAGTCTCATGTAATAGGGTGTGTTAATTTCCTCTTGCTGCTGTAACAAATCACCACAAATATAGTGGCTTAAAGCAACACAAATTTATTCTTTTATCGTTCTGAAGACCAGAAGTCTAAAATCAAGGTGTCGGCAGGGCTGTTCTTTTCTGGAGGCTCCAGGGGAGAAACTGTTCCTTGTGTCCTCCACCTTATGGAGGGGGTGACAATCCTTGTCTGCTCGGCCATTGCTCATGTCTGCTTGCATCCCGACTTCACTCATTGATCCTCGTGTCTCCCTCTTATAAGGACCCTTGAGATTACATTTAGGGCCCCCCACATAATCCAGGATAATCTTCCCACATCTCAAGATCATTAACTTAATCACATCTGCAAAGTCCCTTTTACCATGTAAGCTAATGTACACAGGTTCCTGGAATTTAGGATGTGGGCATCTTTGAGGGGCCTTTATTTAGTCTATGAGGACCTAGGCCAAAGGTAATTTTCTAACCTTAATGCAGAATGCCCCTTGTCATTAATGAAGCCAGAAAATGAGCCATGGGTAGGTAGAGTGAAGGCAAATAATAATAGACAGCCTTCATTCTGCCACCCATCGACTTACTGGACCTCACAGGAACCCTATGGTCTAGGTTTGAGCATCCCTGTTACACAGTTGAGTAAACTGAGGCCCAGACGGTTACGTTGCTTGCCTGAGGTCCAGGGCTGCTGAGCTGGGGTTTGCACCCAACTGTCTGAACACAAAGCCTGTTCTTGCAACCTGGACCACACATGCCCTTCCTGTTCACACTTCTTTCCCAGCCGTGAAAGGCGAAATTTCTGCTATCACTGCTGCACGTTTTCTAGTGGCCTCTCATTAGCAGCACCTTTCAGGGACAGAAAATAATCAGTCATATGGCTCCTTCCTGAATGCATCCACCGAAAACCAAATGAGCGCAGGTGGCATGTGAGGCACCGGCTGCTCGAGGCGCTATGTGGATTAACGGGGAAGGCCTGGCCACTGCCGCGGCTGCTCCCGCTTGGACCGCCCCTTCTCCAACCCCTGCACACGCTTTTACTTTTCTTGGACTATTTAGGAAGTAGCCTTCAGGAAGACTATTTTCCTAAAATCCAATGTTCAACCAAGAACAGAAAAGCTGGGAAGCTTGCTCACACTGTGGGTTCATCATCCTTCCTGCTCCTTCGGCCTCAGCACTGGACTGGACAATGGACTGGACGATATCGCCAGAGTCAAGGCCACAAGGTTTCACCTGGAAGAAGCTGGTGACTTTCAGGGTATATTGGAGCCCCCGCTGCTTCCTAACTCAGTCGCTCGTTCCAGCCTTCCCTTGGGCTCTTGTCCTAACTACTAAGTTACTCAGCCCCGGCAATTCCATAACTTTCTTACCAACCACTTCATCACGGCTTCCCTTGTCAAGAGTATTTGCACGCACGTGGGAATTTAGCGGCAGGGCACGCCTATTCTCAAATGCGACTGCCTCACCAAGTCCACCAGGAGAGAATATATTTACAGTCATGCTGACGGAATCTCAGAGGAGGAAACCTCCATCCTTTCGGCGAACACAGCCAGAGCGTGGGTGAACAAACAATGGGTAAGCAGAGAAAGAATGTCAACATGCCCAAAACTAGGATGAAAAAAATGGGAAAACATCAGCAAGTGTGAAACAGTACGTCAACTTCCAGTGTCTTGGATTGACCAAAACACCCATCTTGAAAAAAAAAAAAAAAAGATTATTTGAAGTTAGAGGCTGGAAATCAAGTGGCTGACCTCCACCTCCTTCTGGAGGCTGGCAAGGCCATGCTCACTTCCGGATGGAAGCTTAGCTGGAGGCTGGGGGCCCAGACTCTTCAGTAATTGTTTCCCCTAATGGCACATTATGCAAGGAAGACAATGTGAGCAATTTTCCTAATCAGGCCATCGAGTGGAAATAATTAAACAAAATAACACGCCGCACCTCCATTATAATTACCAAAAATGATTCCAATATGCCCTGTGCATGAAGAAGTAAAAGGACTTTTGGATTTGCATAATTATTTATTATACTCAATAAACTTATATTGATTATCAGCAATACACTAGCTGTCACAAGGAATACCTTATACACATCACACCAAGATCTTCTGGAGAGCGTACTAGAACCAAAATTATCCATGAGACCTATTCTAGCTACCAATTATTAGGTTATTTTCTCGTAATGTTGAAAAGTAGCCACAATTATGCTCCTGTGTAGGTTGGAGCTAGTGAAAGTTGAAGACAGAGTTCGACCCTGGGGTTACTTGTCTCTAAAGAACCACATTCCCCCTGATGATGCTCTAGAAAGCTTTCTGATGATGGGATGGATCAGCTATAATATTATGGAATGTCAAGGGCACAGATGCAATCTTTTCATTAGGCAGGAGATAGGGAGAGATTACTTCAGAATTGGTATTTTCCAGTTCTCAGATTTAGTGGCTGAGGTGCAGGGTGCTATGGTACCCTGGGGGCCTTGCTGTGGCTGTCGAGCTGAAGGACAGCACCCTGGCTGGAAGGACACCCCGTGAGCCGGCCATTTCCTGTTCATAGCTGCTGGATGTGGAGCACAGGCTAGTTGCTAGATGATTTGTAAACTCCTTTCAGGCTTTCACATTCTATAATTTGTGTTTGCTTTAGCTGGGATTATGCATTAAACAAAACAGGAAGTTTTGCAATTTTACATTTAAGTCTGTGATCCATTAGTCTTTGTATGAGATACAAGGTCTATTTTTTTTTTTTATAACCTGTGGATGTCCAATTGCTCTAGTACCATTTACTGAAAAAAAGAAAAAAGATGATATTTCCTCCATTGAATTTCTTTTGAATCTTTGTCAAAACTCAGTTGGGCATATGTGTATGGGCCTATTTCTGGGTTCTCTTATTCTGTTCACAGATCAATGTGTCCATCCCTCCACCAAACTGTAGAATTTTTAAACCCATCTTCATGCCAATTCAAAGTGCTTCTGTATCAATTACAGGCAATGTATCTAAAAATAGTCATAACTCAGGAGTTCATAAAGATGAATTTGGGGAATGTCCCCCTTGAAAAGTTTAACGTATACAAATCACACTTAAATGACCAGTTATAGTCCTCTGTGGGGAAACCCAGAACTCTGGTTCTCAAAACAAGGCTGGGTTGCATTCGATCTGGCCAGGTGCTCAGCAGCCTTGCTTCGTGCTGGCATTCAGTAGTGTGTGCATACACATTTTAGACTTGGAAATCTGGTGCATATTTTTAACAAGCAAGATAGATTCCTAACTCTTTGCTGGGTTTGTCTCTCATTGACCCAGATGGCAGGAAGCTGAGCGTGCCCGAGGACCAGGCAGGCCCCCAACAGAAGCAGGAACTGGGGTCTCACCAGAGACTGTGCTTGGCACAATTCTGGGTCTGTGGGGTCCACGTGGGATGTCAGTGATGGCTGTAAAACTCGCAGGGCCCAGTGGAAAGTAAACACGCACAGCCTGTTTTTGGAAAATTATCAAGAATTTCAAGATGGCAACAGCAGAGCATTAAGCTGAGCACCGGGTCCTTCTAAGCACGTGGCCATGTGTGACTGCATGGCTCACACACCCGCGAAGTTGGCCCGGAGCTGTGCTTCTTGCTGAAATAACTTGTAGACTTCAGCTCTCACTACCCCACTACTTTCCAGAGATTTTAATAGCTAGTGTAAATTTTGAGTTTCCAAGAAGGCGCTGTACCGTTTTTCAAATGGATTTGGTCTGTGTGTATGTGTGTGTATGAGACAGAGTTGTGACTGTGTTTTGGGAAATACTGTGTTACAACCATTACAGATAGACTGTGTACCAATAATAAGTAGTACCTAAAGACACAAAAATGGATTACATTTGATTAAAAGGGTAGGAATTTATTTTCAGAATTCCTGAAAATGATCAAATTCAAGAATGTGGAATTAAATAACTATTTTAATGGATGTTCTCTAGACAGCTTTCTTCAGAAGGGGTGTAAGCGGGTGCTGCAGTGTGGTCACCATTCAGCTCATGTACAGGACAGTTTTTAGACAAGGGGTACTCTGCAGTGGAGTGTCCTACCCTGAGAATCCCAAAGGGAAGAACTCAAACTCCGGACCACACGAGGTGGTCACACAGTCACAGGGGTAATAACAATAACAATAACAATACAATAATAATAGTAGCCAAGCTTTGCCAAGTGCCCATGGGCAGGCAGGAGGCTTCCAGGAATGATCCCATAATCATGGTGAGAATCCCACGTGATCTCTATTATAATTCCAGTTTCAAGGCAAGGAACTGAGACACAGAGGGGTTGAGTGACTTTCCCAAGTCCCACCCCAGGGAGAAGAGCCAGGATTGGGGCCCCGGCAGATGGTCCCCAAGTCCAGGACCTGATAAAAGTTAAATCTTTGGCAGTAGTAACAGACCCAGAACTAGGATCCTATGGACATAGGATCTAATCTGGGTTCTGCCACAGACTGGCCATGTGACCTGCAGAAGCCACTACATCTCTGAGCTTAAAATGAGGAGGATAAAATGATACCTGAGGTCCTTTTTAACCCTAAGGTCCTGTAATCTCATTTAATGACCAAACACAATAAAATATAGCTTGTGATTTTGTCCAAGGAAAAACTAGTCTAGAATCTAAATTTCTTGAGGGCAAAGATCATATGCTATGTCCATCTTGGTACCTTGAAGGTCTAGACCAGTGCCTGACACACAGTAGGCTGTCAAACATTTACTGAGTTGATGAATGAATGAATAAGTGAATGAATGAACAGATAATGAATGAGTTAAATGAACGAGAGAAATCAATAATCCAACACAGAGCAAATACCGGTTCCACATCTGTGGATGTAACCAACTGTGGATTGAAAATATTTTTTTAAAAAAACAGAAATTTCCAAAAAGCAAAAATTGAATTTTCCATTTGCAGGTAAGTATTTAAATAGCATTTACATTGTATTTACAATTATTTACACAGCATTTAATATACATTAGGTTTTATAAGTAATCTAGAGATAATTTAAAGCATAAGGGAGGGAGGATGTGTGTAGGTTACATGCAAATACTGCACCATTTTATATGAGACGAGCGTCCATGGATTTTGGTATTGGCAAGGGGTTCTGAAACTGATTACCCTTGGATATGGTGAAATGGCTGTATACATTTTCAGAAGGCTCAAAAATCATGGCACCAAGTAGAAGCATGCAATTGTACCATGCTTGGCCAACCTCAATGTCAAAGTCCCATAAGCATTTAGTTATTGGACATATCATTGTTGGTAACAGGAACTCATGAGCGGGGTCTACACAGTGCCTCTGAAGTGAGAGCTTCGATGTCACCCTAAGAAAAACTTCATTTGGCCTTCCTTTGGTGTAAAGGGCAGAAGGAATGGGGGTTGATTGAGATAACAGCTTTTTGCTCCTAAGAATCAGTGTGTCGGGGCTTCTGTGGTGGCGCGGTATTAGGAATCCACCTGCCAACGCAGGGGACACGGGTTCGAGCCCTGGTCCAGGAAGATCCCACATGCCATGGAGCAACTAAGCCCGTGTGCCACAACTACTGAGCCTGCACTCTAGAGCCCATGAGCCACAACTACTGAGCCCACGTGCCACAACTATTCAGCCTGCGCACCTAGAGCCTGTGCTCCACAACAAGAGAAGCCACCACAATGAGAAGCCCGCACACTGCAACAAAGAGTAGACCCCACTCGCCACAACTAGAGAAAAGCCCACACGCAGCAACGAAGACCCAATACAGCCAAAAATAAATAAGTAAATTTATTTAAAAAAAAAGAATCAGTGTGTCTTCTGGCACCTTTTGATAAGCAGACCTTTATTCTCTCATGAGGCAGTAACTGTAAGTGCAAAGTGCCGGGTTGGTGGGGTCAGTCTTCATGGCTTTAACCCCTTTGCAATGCAAATACTAACATTCCAATTCATATATTTTTTATGACATTTTTTTCTGGAAGGTGGCAATAGAATAGCCTGTTTCTAATAAAATCAGTATATTCCAATAACTTTTTGACAGATGAAAATGAGGTATCCTAAAATACCTTTTTTCTCTTTCACAAAGTTGTCATGAAGACTAGCAACAGCCTTGTTTACCATGCATTAGCTGTATATATTTAGGCAAATTGCTTAACCTCTCTGGGCCTCAATGTGTTCATTTCTAAAACAGAGATATTAACATTACCTCCTGCACCATGGAGATGTTGTGAAAATTCAATGAGAAAATAGACATTAAAGCATCTGTGATAGTGACTGCAGAATGTAAATGCCCCAGTAATCAGTTATTATTAGCTTCACTAACATATACACAGGCAAACAGGATCAGAACTTAGGAGACCACTTGTCAAAGATCCCTGTAAGAAAATACTTCCAGCCCAGACCAAGCCTGGGTCAGACTGTTCAGTTACTAAGCTAGATGAACTAGTGTTAAGTCAGAAAGATCAAGTCAGAAGTAGGACACACTCAGCGAAAGCTGTCTAGATGAAGCCGGGAGCAGCAGCATTTGTGGTGTCTGGACAGAAAGAATTCAGGACTTAGGCCTTAGTGTGCATGTGTCGGGAACCTCAGCCACATGCTGGCTGAGTTCTGAGCCCCTGCGCACAGCAGACCCACTGAGCCGTCCTCCAGCACAAAGCTTCATTCTGCACCCTGTCCCAGTGCAGGAATTGGACAGGATCACTGTCCTCAACAATTAGCTTTCCACTGTGGCTGAGTCCTTGGAGAAGGTCTCTTAACCTCCATACCCTTCAAGGTCTTCTCTGATGAGTGGGTAGGGGGAGAAAAGAGGAGGGAGTCCTTGCCACTGACATCAGTAAGGACCGCTGTCCTCTTCAAAGCAGTGATCCAGGAGGGCCCTCCCCCAGCACCGGTACTGACAAGCTCAAAGCTTAGGAAAGCCAGGTGAGGCGAGTGTCAATAAAATAGACGTCTTGTTTAAGGAAAACCATATTAAATATGGAAAAAGAAGCATTTTTTTTTACTATAAGCAACCTAGGCTACGGGATGGAAATCATCTGAAAACTTAAGTTGTTGGGACATGGAGCTGCCACATTCATGACATGAGTGGCCATAAGACTGGCACCCAAAATCCCTATCCTTGGAAACTTGGACTCATTATTCAACTCAATGACAGTTCTCACACATGGAGAGAGGCATCCTAAGAAAGGGTTAATAGCAAATGTTAAAGGCTCTGGAGTCCAGAAAGGCCTAGGTTTGAATCCTGGCTGTGTGACATTGAGCAACTTACTTAACCCCTCTGAGGCTCAGTGCCAGTCTATAAAACAGGAACTGCCTTGTAAAATTGTAAAGAAGACTGAATGAGTTGATGTGTGGACTTTGTTTTGAAAAACGCTTGGTGTATGTATTAGTTATTCCTATCACTAATAGATTATCACTAATGTTGCTACACCGGGCCATCGGGAGCCTTGAAGAAACTCTTCTGGTGGAGGTCTGGGGCCCAGAATAGGAGCAGGTTGGGGGGAGCCGCCTCAGTTAGACGTGACTCAGTTAGACGTATATTCCTACCAATCTGAGCACAAGAAATGCTGGACCCAGGAGATGACCCAGCCAAATATGGAGGAAATGGAGAGTTTGTCTGAGTTCAAGGCAGACCAGGTATAGACCCTGACCCCCGGGTTCCTAGGAGGAGCCAGCCTCAGGGCCCTCATTCCCGAGAGCCTGCCCCAGGAAGGCAGACCCCCAAGTATGCATTTGCTCCCCTGAAGGGAACAGTCTTTCCCTTGGTCAGCACTCTCCCTACCCCAGGGGCCCAGTTGCTTTAAGAGCCCTGCATTGGGTTAGAGTCCTGTAACTCTATATGGTATATTATCATTCGTGATTTAATTATCTGAGACACAGAAGTCTATCATCTCTTTTTTTTTTTCCAGCTTTGTTTTGGCAAAAAAGACAGTAAATAGCCCACCACATGGAGAGGGGTTAAATAACGTGAGATCCATACTTGCAAATTGATGAAGCCGTTTACGGCACAACCTGCTTCGCGGTGGCTCCTTCCTCCTCTGCTTCCCCTAAACTTCCTCACACCAAAGCCACCCATGAACTCCCTGTTCTCAAACACAGATCATTCCCCTCTCTCTCCTGGAAGATATGAATGGAGTGTAGGATAAAACTTAAACTCCTTGCCCTGACCTACAAAGCCGCAGTCTTTAGCTCACCGCACTCATCTGTACATCTTCTTTTACTTACTTACCCACCTCTCTCCTGCTTCAGGGTCTCTGCATAGGTGGGTCCCCCTCTGTGAATTATTCCTGAGTTCTTTGTCAACCCATCTGCACACGCCCACCTGCCCTGTGCTCTGTCCTGGCACCCCATCTCGATCTGGCTTTCATGACCTGCCTCACAATTCGTAATTATGCATGTACGTATTGGTTACTTACCAATGACTGTCTTCTTCTCTACACTGTAGGTCCAGAGGATATAGCTTGTGAGCATAACTGAATTAGCTCACCTACCACAGGCAGGACACATTGAAAGAGACCAAAAATATTTTGCAAAAAGAGTGAATTTCTATACAAATATATTTGTTAATAGAGAAAGGTGATTCGTAACGTATTGGTGGGTAAAACAGTGCATCATAAAATGTTAGATAATGTGTGATTCCTTATAAAATATATATGTAAAATATCTATGTGTAGAACTTTCATAGGCACTTAAATGCATATGTGAAAAGACAAGTCCAGTTGTAGAGACCAGAATGGCCCTACTCTCCACCTTAACTTGGTGGCATTAGAGTGATTTTATTTTATTTTATCTTTTACTTTACTAATTAGTATCTCCTAGTTTTTCAAAAATGGGCATGGATTACTTATGTATTAAATATTTTTAAATGAATAAAATACAATTCAAAATCTCTGAGTTATTTAATTTTTGATTAACGTTTAGACTCCCCCAATGGCACAATACTCTTTGATGCAGGAAACCATACATGATGCATCTATGAACCCCTACTTTTCCCACCAGTGTGTGTGTGTGTATGTGTGTGTGTGTGTACATGAAACTAAAGCACATAAAATAGCAGAGGGATCATAATTCTTATTCGTGTAATCTAGTAGATGGTGAAATGCCAAGATGCATAAATCAGCACTGCAGATTTCTTAGTTTTTTCTTTATTTATGTCTGCTCACACATCTGTAGGTTGTGTGGTGCTGTTGACAGTAGAACTCTATATAAACGACTGGAAAACTCTGTGGATCTTCTGAGTATTGGCTAATTTACATACTTCGCCTAATCAACTTATTATACCGGTATAAACTGCTAACCCATTCCAAAATAAAAATTTTGAACAGGGTTTTAATTAAAATTTGTATTGCTATGGGCATAAATCCACATAATGTTCCTTGCCTGGTCTATGGATTTATACTGTAACGGAGGATCAGTAAAGCTGTTGAAAATCCTTTATTTCAGCAATATTTCATTATCTGGCAATACTGTAACATCTTCCAATTAAAGAGAATGTTCATATGGTCTCACTGTAAGTGAGAGGGTGGGAACCACAGATGGATTACAGGGTTCCACACCTGGGGGCTCTGTGTTTGCATCTGTGTCCCGCTGGGGAAGCCGGCTGCCCAGGGTTCCACTACTCATCACCGGGTTCCTTCATTATCAAAATAAAGCCCAGTGTTATATCATTACCTGAATGTCCAAATGGGACTCATCATTATTTTTTAAAAGTAAAATAACATTAGCCATCATGACTTTTCATGTGGGTCAACATAATTCTACTGGCAAAATCAAGAACTAGGAAATGTGATGTCTGAATAACAAACACCAGCATAGAGAAGACGGGTACTATTTTCACTGGCTTTACACCAGTCCTACTCTCGTGATTACAGATGGCAACAGCATGAAATACTTTAACGTTTTAATTATTCTACCAGATTTACAGTGGCTCTGCACCATGCTTATATTCCTATTCACTTTCCAAAACTGACTAACAGGCATTTGTGTTAAGCTTTTGGGCTGTTAACCTAGTAGTTACATTGAGAATTTAGAAGTGGATGAAGGAAAAGCACTTAAATACCTTGACTTTGTGCAGATTGAGGATTTTCTTAAGATAAGAAATAAAGTACTGCACTAGAGAAAAACTACGGCTTTTTTTTTCTTATTTTTCCCTCTTGCCTTTGCAATATCCACAGAAGCTACTTTTTCCTTTCTCAGTTTTAAAGTATGCTAAAACATGCTCGTGGGAGGATCAATAATTAAATTAGGAGACTCAGGATACTAGATTGTGGTCACTCCAGCACTGTTCCCTCCCTTTACCAGACTTGAATGGTGGAAAGTATGCATTTCTCAGTGCCATTAACATTAGACTTGGACATATGACTCACAGCCAAGAAGATGCTAGCAGAGGATTTAAGTGTGTTCACATGGCTTGACATGCTTCTGATGAAGTTGGGATCCACCCTGAGAGAAGCAAACCCCACATACCTGCTGGCTCAAGGAGGAGGAGAATCAGTGGAACCAACCTGGTCCATTCTGGTACCTAGAGACAAGCCCAGTCCAGCCCAACCTAGCTGAGGTCAGCCAATACCCAGCCAGACGGGAAACTCAAAAGCAAGAGAAATAAATGTTTTTCAATCTAGGGACTATTTGTTACACTGCATTATTGCAAACATAGCTGACTAATACACCATCTGTTTTAAGAAATACTGAGTTAGAGCATAATATCTTCAAAGACTGAACAGGAACTGAAGTGATCATCCAGACCTGATCCTCTCATTTGGAGGTGAGACGCCTGAGGCTCAAAATTTGTAACTTGCTCCAAAGGACAGAAGAGGAGAGTAGGATCCAGGTCTCCTGATTCTCCGTGCCTTTGCTGACTGAGCAATGGCAGATCCCAGATTAGCATGGATCTTTGTATAAGCCCTGGGTTGTACTGTCCACCTCCCTGATTTACATGTACCTCACTCTGTCCCACGCTTCTCCTTGCCTTCCTCCCCCCTATGCTTCTCCATCATTGATCTATAGTCGTCTTCAGAGTTTGCTATGATTTCTACTTGGTAAGCCCATAAATCCTTATTGTGTGCTGGCCTCTGGGCTGTGAGGGGCTAAGCTCACACACAAAGATAACACAAAGATAAGTCTGTTCCAAGACTGA
Source organism: Mesoplodon bidens (assembly GCF_964165515.1). Taxonomy (NCBI): domain Eukaryota; kingdom Metazoa; phylum Chordata; class Mammalia; order Artiodactyla; family Ziphiidae; genus Mesoplodon; species Mesoplodon bidens. Next base: position 5,645,445 of record NC_138161.1, on the reverse strand, counting down.
TGTTGTACGTGAATCAGGTTCTGTTTTTTATTTGTTTATTTTGTCATCCCAAATCCCTTTCCAAATCTCACATTTAATTCTTAGCATCACAGACTCTCATAGTTCCATGAAGAATCAAGGATACCTCATCCCACTCCATCCTACACAAATTTTAGAGGAGGGGGGGGAATTCTTAACACACTGGAAGCCTGAGTCAAAATGTCTAAAAGTTGGTAAAAATACAATGCAAATAGATTTTTCTTTTGTTAAGTGCAGTGGTAGTAGTATTATTCAACACCATGCTCATTTCTCTCTCCACTGCTTTGAAAATTCAGTCCTTGAATTTTCCTATCTCCTGCACAGATTCTCTTTGATCATTTAATTACTCTCTGTAGGGCTGAAGATTACAGTTCAGGATCTTTAAGAATCTCCTTGTGGGCTCCCCAAAGTAAGTACCACTTCTCTTTAAAATGTACTCAGTGCAGCCGAAGTTTTACTCTGCACGTGGTGCTGGTGCCCCAACTCATAAAAAGCCTCATGGGATCTCTTCTGACCTGTGCATGAACCAAAGCCACATTGTCATTGCTCCCTTAGACCAGCTCACTCCCCTTAAGTTGACCAACCTAGGTGTGCTGATCCCCAGCAGGGTCACCCAAAGATCTCGTCAGCTCAGGATTCCACGTCTACCTCCAGTCTGTCTCTTTACCTTTGTTCTGTGCAGGGATTCTTTGATGAGAATATCATAACCCACTTACAACTTGAAGCAGTCCCCCAAAAAAGAAAACGAATCGCATACACTGCACTAAACATGTATTTCACTAGGTTTAGTTTTCCATCAGCCACCTTCAGATTTACAATATTATTGGTTTGCAAATGTGAGAAGCAGCCCAAGGGAGAGAGCAAAATCCTACATCAGGGCAGAAAGTCTAGGTCTTTCTCTCTTCTCTCATAGCAATGAGACCTTGAGAAATTTATTTAACATCAGCTTCCTCCCAATAAATGAGCATACAAATGTCACAGCATTAGTTGAAGGTTTTTAGAAATAACAGAATGCAAGAGAGAGTCCTTAAACAGTGATATATTTTGGTTAAGCGATCTGCTGTAAAACCTTCTTATATTTGCTTATTATGAATATGTCTCTCTTGTACCATCTCCCCACCTGTCTACTTTGGAGTCGTCTGTCTTAGAAAGCATCCAGAGTAGGCAGCTTCCTTGAGAGGCCAGCCTCTACTGTGCACACTCTTTCTGATTGGAAGCTGGCAGCCAAACCTGATGCTCTATATTGAAATTCTCAGCACCTGGCTTCTTCCTTCTGTCCCCAGTGCCTGGGTTTACCAAGGGCCATGGCCCACTCCACTTTGGCTCAATTCTCTGAAATGCCATAACGGTTAAATGATTTTGCCTAATTTCACATCTTTGTATATCTAAATGCAAAATTCCTTCGATCTTTCAGGGATCTTTCTCCAAGTTTTCGATTTGCCACTGGCCTTCCACAGTATTTAAAAGGCAAAATGGAGCCCCTCTTTTGATAAATAATTAATAACATTGGCAGGAAATATTTGCTAAACTCTTTGGGGTATCTCTGCTATGAGGCCCGTAGCTGACCATGTGCACAGCAGCATTAAGAGACAGATAATAAAATATTTGGATAGAGTTTACAGTTTAGTACAACATCCTTTCTTATAGATGCTTCTCCTTACGCATCAACTCGCTTCCAGGTAGATAGGGGGACACACAACTAAATGTCTAGAACACGAGGTCGTATATAAAATCTGCAGACGTCAAGTCCCTCAGAGTGCCCTCTAAAAACCCAGTTAGGATTGAGCATTGTGTGGGCTGCTTTCTAGATTTAGTTAACTTAACCCTTGCTTTGAAGAATCTCCCTCTCCTTCAGATAACAGTCACTACACAGTAACTATGGTACTTTGCAACTATGACTGCATAAAACATGCTTGATTTTCCTGGAAAGAGAAGCATATTCTCATTTTCTCAAATGATTCAGGTTGTGCAGTTCACACTGAATGCACAGCATCAAACTCTTACTTTCAACGCAAACATCTCCAGTTAGTCTAGGAATCGGTTTTGGTACTGGAAACTATATGTGTATATACTGAGGTGAACACATTGCCTAATAAAGGATCAACTTGCCTGTGTATCAGTGCTTCAGCAAAACACCTTGAGGTCTGGAAACAACGGTTCAACAGGGCACAGCTTTGTATTCCTGCCTGGGACCCTTTACCCAACAGGCACAGAGAAATGGCACCAAAGATACCTCCAAGCTAAATACAGCTTTTTGCTTCTGAAAGATTATTTAATTGTTCAAATAATGGATGCAGACATTAAAAAAATAAAGACTGTTCATCATGGCCACTGGTATCATCTATGTGAATATTTTGAGGCTCAGCCCTTTAGAGTCCTTAAATGATATTATGACAATCTTTTTAACAGCATTTTGAAAAATCTTCATGTCTTTGTTTTATGGGAACTTTTCTCAAGAAAATTTATAAGGTATCATTCTTTTGTGGGCAGGACAGACTTAAGACATCTCCATCTTACTTAAAGGCCCCTGCGGGGTGGGGGGGGATGGGGGGAAATGGCCAAGCTTTCCTGGCTGAAGGTTTGTGCAGAAGGGTTTTCTCAGACATCACAAATTCGAGTACCTCCATGAGGGCACCCAAGTGTGTGTTGAGAGCTGATTTCACTCCATGACTCACATGTTTCAAACACCTTGTCAAGTAATATCAAGCATCCTTTTCTTCAATTTTATACATATGTATCTGACTTTCTGCTAGGATTTGCCTTTTACCTCTAAAGAAACCTTGAGTGTCATATCATGTTAAGATCACATTAATTTACCGAGAAGTCACATAAAGCTTACTTTGGCCAAGAGCACATCTTAGCACACCCTCCTCTGTGTGTGTTTGATGATCCTGGGTCAGGTGGGTGGGAGAAATCGACAGCTGGGCAGGCCAAGCCTGGCTGGCTGGAGATGGCATTGAGAGACACTACTGGAGACCAGGGGGAGTGGGACGCAGGGCAGGGCCCCTGGCAGAGAAGGTTGGCAAAGAAATTCAGGCACATTCTAGGCTCTTGGCAAATGGAATAGACATGGGTCTGCCCTCTTGGAGCTTAGCATCTAATCAGGGAGCCAGAATGTAAAAGTGCGTTCAAGTAAATTGTTGCATAATTAAAGCTCACACACTGGCAAGGGGAAAATGATGGGCTCCAGCAGATGGGGAAGACTTTTCTCTTTGAGACCTAAAGGCTGAGTGGAAGAGGTTGGTTAGGCAAACAGGGGCTTGAAGGGGAAGAGATGGAGCCACACTTGTGAAGACCCTCAGTCAAGGAAGAGGTTGGTGATCTGGGGACCTGAAAGAAGTGAGTGTGACAGGAAGTGACAGAGCTAGCTGTGGGGTGCCAGGAGGGGGCGCTGCAGACACAGCTGGGGCCAGAGCAGGGGGCCCGGTGGCTTCAGTTAGGAATCCTGGCTTATCTTTAAACAGAAAAGGCGCCCACTACAAACTGCTCTTGGTCAAGGAGAAACGAAGAACAGAGTGACCTAGATACTGTGCCGAGAAGCCAGACCAAATGACGAGAAGGAATGTCAGCAACTTTTGTGGAAAATCTCCCCTCTTTCCAGATCACCATTACCACCCACTTCTGTAGCACCCGCCGCTTTGCAGACCTTGTTGAAGGCAATTTCTCCCACCTATAAAAATTGCGTATCCCACAATGTCAGATACAAGCTCATTACACTAATTTGTATCCTCATATTCTCAGAAATCAGAGATGGAAAAGAAAACACCAAACATCAGATTCATTTTTTTAGGAATCAAAATGAAGTTTCCTGTGCCACTGATTTTCAGGTGTGGCCAAAAGTGATTTCACAAGTCATCAGGGATGTATTCTTTAATGCTATATTCTAAATGGTAATTGAACAGATTTTTTCAAAGACAGCTTTACTGAAACACATGAGCTTATGCCTATATTCGTCTGTTACTAGTTTTTGTTGAAGGTACAAAGACATGAAAGTCTTTGAGTTAAAGTAATCAGAAGAGCTAAAATCTAACCTATCCTCCTTCCTACCTAACTTTGATCAAAGTTCCTTGATTTTTCTTTTAAAAAAAAGGGGGTTTAAAATTCTTAATGAAGATTAGGCTTACCTCTCCTGGTAGGAATTCTCACAAATATGTATTTAAGTCTATTTTTATTAACTCTCTAAATCACCATAGTTGTAAATAAAATGGCTACATCTACAATATCTAAAGCTATTAGAATCATCCCTTAAAGATAAAGTCAAATACATTATTTGATTTTTGTCTGTTTCTTTTAAGCAAGTTCTGACTGGGTTATATAGAATAACAAGTCTATAATGTGGTAAACGACGCAACAAAATGGTTAATACACATCAACGCAGATGTTAATATGTACTGGAAAGTTCTAGAATGCTATACAGGAACCAGGTAACAAGTTATTCTGATCTTCTTTTTGGGATTTTGTTTTTTTAGTGAGGGGATACACCATGGACTACAGCACCTTTGTAAACCAAACCAAAGCAAACAACACAACACAAAATAATATGTGTGACGATTCCTCCTTGGTTTGAATACTGGGAAGACCAGCAGAACCAATCAGGCTTGGTTTGCTGAAGAGCCTGTGGAGTCTGAATCTTTTGAATGTCCTGGACCCAGACTAACACTTGAAAATGGGCACCAAATGTCTAAGATACACCACTGCCTGCTTCAAATTCTGACCAGAATCTCACTCATTCGTTCACAAGAATGTGATGATACTCAGTACTTTACTTTTGGTAACACACTAAATGTTACTTACTCATAAATGCAAGTTTGATGGCTTTGGAAAAAATTTATAGGGATAAAGCTCTGAGCTTAAGATTCCGTGTGGCTTTCATGGATAATGACTTCCAAATGTTTGACTAACTGACCAAATTTTTACCTAGGTTTTAATTCAGAAATGAAGTTGGTTTGCAATTTTTTTTTAGATTTTTGTGTTTCACGTGTATTAAGTTTATCTAAGCTATCAGGGCTCACAAGTTCAGGTTATAAATGGTTTTTTGTAAAGCACATTGAGACTTTACTGAAGGTATGTTTTGTTGTTGGTGGTGTTTTTTAGTTATGGACATAATTTCAGCTCTGAAAGGAAATGTTTAGGAGGCTGCTTAATTCATAGAGAATTCATATGGAAAGTTCTGCCTCTGCATCTTAGGATTTAAATCCTACTCTGTAAATTTGTGAATCTCTCGTGGTTCATTTGCCCTCCTGCCTGAGATTTTGTCCCAGTGGTTGGTGTTCTGGTCAGTTGTATGAGCTGAGCAATTCCAGGATACATACAAGTTTATATGTCTTGTTCTTCAAGCCCAGATCTATACATAATCCTGCAGTTTTCATACTGTGCACTGGAGTGGTGAGTGGACAGGAAGTTGGAAGATTTCTGAGATGTTTAGTAAGTCATCTCTGGGCATTCAGCCTCACCCTCCAATGATTCTGCCCAGTTGGAATTTTGGTCTCCATTGAAAGGCTGAGGTTAAATTGTTCAGACTCCAAAGGACCGTTAATATAAGAAAAGGCCAGTCTCCAGGGTTTGTCCAAGAAAGCAGATGAAATTTTAATGAAAGAAGAGTACAGTACTTAATTATTATAGTCTAGCACCCCCTGATGATTTCTACTATCATCCCTTCTCTTTGAAAGTAACATAAATCTTCGTAAAAGATTAGTGGGGCTGCTTCAGTGGCCTATAAAAGGTAACAGACTTGGGGTAGCAAGGGAATTTCAACATCAAATACATGAGACAATTGAATGTCTCTTGGTTCCAGGTCCATGCACTGTATTCACAAGAATCATGTGCGAGTGTATATGTGCAGCTTGCACCATATTGTCTATACCAGGTACATATAGTTGTCTGAATAAATTAAAATTGCTTTCTCAATTGCATCAAACATCACCATAGTAAACCCCAATAATGATCATATTTTAGCCACAACTATTTCCAGGAGAACACACGCTGGACCGCATCCGAGTGCACAAAGAAATCAGATCAGGATGGTTAGAATTTGAGGATAGCTACAAGATGTGTGCATACCAGACATTATGTGAGATATTTAACAAGGAATTACGATGTTACTGTGGATACTGGTTATGACGGCCAGGTCCCCAGCAGTCAGTGTTACTGCTTAAAGATACCAATTGTATTACCTCCCAAGACTGAAGTACTGAAAGGCCCCTCAGCTAGGTGCACTTCATCATGAAATTTATTTTTGCCTATCTACACAAAATCAAGATGATTAAAATATGGAGAAAAATGCATGAGAGATGCAAACACAGCACTAAATATATATATATTTATATATATATATATATCCAAAAAAATTAATTTGGAAAATACTCTACAAATTCATCAATCTAATTTGTAAAATAAAAATTCATATTCAAAACAGATTTCTGAACAATTGTTATCTGACATAAAAGCTGGTTTAGGAGATGGGCGCAGATAGACATGCATAAGTTTAAGATCTCTTAGTGGAGTTTAGAAATTAAATAAAGAGTGATATTACATGCAGTTCTTATTTTACCATATAAACATATTTTTATACTAAAATAAGTTTCAATAGTTATTCTAATAACCTATTAGTATTATACAAAGTATGAAATACATTATCTGGCTATTGGTATAGAGCAAGATTTCATATTTTGTTTCCATGAAGCACACAATGTGACATTCATGTGCAGATAAAGAGTGGGATGCTTTCATGTTAGGTGGGGTATCAAGGCATGTGAGAGTTCTCCTAGCAGAAAAGAAGAAACTGGATATTCAGGATTTTTTTTTGATGCATAATGCAATCAATTCTCTATCCAGGCTAATACTATTAACACAGCTGCAAAGGACGTCTGATCTAGGATTTGTGCCAAGTGTTATGTTCTATACAGGAAAATGAAATAAATCTGCAAACTTCTGGCTGGGGCTGAAATTAATTGTTTATGTCTCAGTTGTTCAATTAGATATAATTAGATAATTCCTATTGAATTGAGAATGATATTTTAAATGAGTTTTGATGTTTCCAGTCTTTCCTTTTCTCCCAGGAGACAGAAAGATGGCTGCCTCTGGTTCTGAACTTTATGGGCTGTGTGTGTATTAGTGTGTGTGAGTGTGTGGGTGTGTGTATACGTATGGTGTATATATACTCACACAAGTTCTACAACAGAATCATGTATACAACTGCATAAAATAAATCTTATTAATGCATAAGCCTCCCAGCTGTTTTCTGAGTTCATGGGACTGATGTGTGATAGATACGCTCTTTCAGAAAGTATTCTTTCTTGAGATGATGAGGAGGATGGGGAGACTTCCTGGAAAAGCAATGCACGGTTTTGTCATATTGTCTTAGTGTGACATAAAATGCCATGACATTTGACACTAGAAAAGGTTATGCTGACAAGCTGACGGCTGCAATTCTGGAGAATTTTGTAGTATGACTGGGAAATGACTTTATATCCTTACTGCACAAAATGCCTGCAACAACAAAATGTATGTTTCCCTTTGTATTTTCACAAACACTTCAGAAAACTGCATCAGCCCCAACTTTCTTTCGACCACATCCTTAGGGACCATTGTCTATCTCCTGATCCAGTACATTGGGATAAGAAATTTACCATCTGAGTATTGGTTAGTACAATGTCAATAAATATTTAAGATTGTGAATGATGATGAGAGATAAGTAAAAGTAGAACATCAAAAAAATGCTACAACTCTTTAAGAAAGGATAACATCTGATTAAGAAACACTTATACAGCAATTTAAAATGCTTGAAACACTGAGGTTCTTTTAAGAGCAAACAACCTTATAAAATTATCCTAACTGAAAAGATCAGGAGATGAACTGATTACTTACCAATAAGACTGAAAAAGAAGTAAAAGCCTTGGGGCTTCCCTGGCAGGCCAGTGGTTAAGAATCTGCCTGCCAATGCAGGGGACACAGGTTCGAGCCCTGGTCTGGGGAGAGCCCACATGCCGTGGAGCAACTAAGCCCATGAGCCACAACTACTGAAGCCTGTGCACCAAAACTACTGAAGCCTGTGCATCTAGAGCCTGTGCTCCACAACAAGAGAAGCCACCACAGTGAGAAGCCCGCGCACCGCAACGAAGAGTAGCCCCCGCTCGCCACAACTAGAGAAAGCCCACGCACAGCAACGAAGACCCAACACAGCCAAAAATAAATAAATAAATTTATTTTTTTAAAAAAAGTAAACGACTTGGTTTGAATTAGCAAGGACATTCATTGTGTCTAAGTGCAGTAAAGGGGGAGGGGCAAGTCCTTGGACAGGACTATTCATGTCACATGAAAGCCATTCCACTCTCCAGCAAGGCCCCAACGTGGCAACAAGGTCCAGAAGTGGCCCCAAATCCCTGCCCAGTTGGGATGAAGATAATTGCATACTAATGGGCAGGGTCATATACTGAAATGGAAAGATATATACGAGCCAATTAGACAGTCTGTCACCATGGCAAATCCTGCTCATGATAAATAAGGGCAATTTTCTGTTTTCTCTAATCTATTTCAAATGTCAAAGCTCTCACTGTTTCTCTTCTTGTGCTCAGGTTCTGTTCCCAGTTATGAGAGGTGCACATTGAAGTGATGAACGGTGCCAGCAACTCAGCTCTGCTGTGTATTCGCCGTGTGACCTTGGCCATGGCATGTGACCTACCTGAGTTTCTTTTGTTCATCTATAAAATGAGTATACCAACGCCTACTTTGAAGGACTGTCAAAAAGACGAAATGCAACTATTTATATATGTGAAAGTTTTCTGTCAAGACACTCTGAAGGAAGCACCCAATACTCAATTATCTAAATTTCTCGTTTTTAAAAAGGTAGGAGTAAAACTGAAAAAGCAATAGACAACATTTAAGACACAACACAGAACAGAATAAAGCTCTGCTAGAAATAAGAGAAAGGATAGCCATGCACATACTTTGCACATGGAGGAGAGTTTTCAAGTGGAAGAAATTCATTAAAAGTCTCATGCCATATACAATTTGTTTCTTAAAAAAAACTAAAAGATTTCCATAAACTTAAATCATCTTTCAAAAGCAGAGAAAAACAAATGGAAATGTGGAAGTGACCATGAAAAGATATTTGTAGCAACTCAGGCACAGCCAACAAAGCATCCTTCTCAAAGGAGGGGAATTATACTGAGAGGAATAAATACCTGTGGCTTAATCACGAACTTTGCTAATATGATGATGGGTTGGTGGTGACAATCTCTCCAGAGATTGTCTGGCACCATAAAACATCAAGAGAGGTAGGTCTGGATAATTTGTATCCCCATCTCTGCAGGAAATGGGTGGAGAAGCAACACTCAAAATTAGCAGCCCGGGGCCAGCTGACTTCTGTTGGCTGAAGAGAAGTGAAGGCAAAATAATTCACACATGAATACAACTCTATGTCAGAAGTTGCTTCATTATAAATTGGGAATAATTCTTGCTAATATGTTGTGGTTCCAGCCCTGAACAAATCAGGTACTTTTATAAGTACCTGATCTAGGAAGGCCTTTCCTCAAAAAGTGTGAAATAAATCAAAAAGCTCCCAGCATGAGGTTTATATAAATATAATGCAAGTTTAGGAAAAGCACTGGAAAAACAAATGGAACATAACCACTCAACCTGAAAAGGTAGTTACTGAGCCAATGAATCATTTAAACAAAATTTATAACCATGAATAAAAAACAATTAATGAAACAATCTGATAGTTCAATCTGATAGTTCAGAGGTAAAAGGTTGACTGCAGACAAGGAGATGGAATATAAGGTATTTAAGAGCACAGGAAAGAAAAGCAGGGGATTTTTGTTTTATTCACAAATTGCCTATTGTAACCAGCCCAAAGAAAGTAGATGCTGTCCATAATATGTAGGACTGATATATAAAAATAGCCTAGGTAGATGACAGATAGATATAGATAGATGATAGTTAGATAGATAGATGATAGATAGATAGATAATTAAAAAGGACTCAAGAGAAATAGGGAAGAAGAGGAGATCCAAAACCTGCATAACTGGTGTTCCTGGGTAAGAGAGTCATATAAATGAACTAAAAAGTATTAAAAATGTTATTTAAGAAGTAATGCACAAATATCAAGATAAGGAGACTTGAATACATAAATTAAAGTAGTCACAATGTCTTAAGAATATTAGATATAGGAAAGTCAACAAGAACCTTATCTCTATTAGGACTTATTTTATAGGACTTTTGAAAATAAATATTTTATAATTGGGTGAAAAAGAAAAAAATCAAGTCATTTAAGAGAAAACATAGAAAAAATAATTACACTCATCTTTATCACAATAATATCACATATTTGAAGACAGTGGGACAATGTGAAATATTCATGGAAATAAAATGTGATACTCAGGCAAAACAGCATTCAACTATGAAGACTTCAGAGCACATTTTCAAATGGAAATACAGTCAGGAATTATAGCTGCTGTGAAATTGTCCTGACAATTAAAAAAAATAGCTAATGGAAAAACTGAAGACTATTAATATTAAACTAGTTAATGATGTGTAGGCTGAAGTGCAAGTTCTTTTGAAATGCATATGTGCAGATTATTTTGAAATGCATCAAGAAATAAGATGCATTGATGTTTAGAGGCATCAATAAGTGGATCATTGATAAAGCAAGTATAGTAAGCGTCAATTGTAGAATCTAGGCAATGGTTAATGGTGTTCACTATGAAATTATTTTAAGTTTTCTATATGTTTAAAAACGTCCAAAATACAATGATGGAAAAATGAATCAAGAGATCACAGCAAAAGGATTGGCTCTCTGCATCAATTCTGTTTTACTGTAGGATAAGGAGTAAAACAACTGTAAGAATTATAGAACAGACATCAATTGTTTTAAATGATGGCAATTTAGAATTACTATAATAAAAATTCAGAGGATAAGGGAGATAGTAGGTAATGTTTATAACCAGGGATAAGATTCAGATCCTTTAATGGTGATAACTCAATTAATTAAGATATAAATTTAAATACCAGAGGAACCAATATAATAAAAGAGATATAATCAAGTAAAATTGAAGGGTGGCATTCTCAAGATACTTCATGATTTCATCTTAGGTCACTGTGAAGGCTTGATACATTCTGTAGAAAAAAAGATCAAGTATCTCACATAAATTTGTAATTATATGTTAACCATTATAAGAACTGAAAGCTGCCCATCAATATTCCATAACATAAAAAGAAATAACACACACACCAAAAAAAAAAAAAAAAAGGAGGGGGAGAGTTGAACAAAAGAAGTGATGTAAAATGATGTAAAAAGAAAGCATAAAATATGATATAGCACAACATAAATTTGCTCAACTCACTCCCATATTGGATGGCAAATTTCATTATATACCATTTTGGTGAGTTTTAAGGTGATTAAAAGTATTGAATATTAAGGATGTAGGAGGGCATATCAGGCAAATGCAAACAAAGAGATAGCATTGGTCACTATCTTAAGTAGTACACAAGCTTAAAATCAGGGTGGAGAGCATTTGTGTGACAAAGAATGGCCCTTTGTAATGGCAAAGATTATAATCTGCAACAAAGATATGAGGTATAAATATCTACACATAATGCAAAATCACATCAAAATTCATGAAGCAAAACCTACAAGAAATAAAAGACAAATAGGCAAAATTATGTTAGTGGAAGGAAACTTTAATTTACCTCTCTTGACCCATGGCTGATCAAATATACATAAACAGTGAAGAAAATGAAGATTTAAACCACATAATCAATAAGTTAGATCTAGGACTTCCCTGGTGGCACAGTGGTTAAGAATCCGCCTGCCAATGCAGGGGACATGGGTTCAAACCCTGGTACAGGAAGATCCCACATGCCACAGAGCAAGTAAGCCCGTGCGCCACAGCTAACTGAGCCTGCGCTCTAGAGCCTGCAAGCCACAACTACTGAGCCCGCGTGCTACAACTACTGAAGCCTGCGCGCCTAGAGCCTGTGCTCTGCAACTAGAGAAGTCACCACAATGAGAAGCCCACGCACTGCAATGAAGAGTAGCCCCCACTTGCTGCAACTAGAGAAAGCCCGCGAGCAGCAACAAAAACCCAACACAGCCAAAAAATAAATAATTTATTATTTTTTTAAGTTAGATCTATATGTAATTTACTTACTTCCAGTATCCAAGGGAAAAAAATTGTCAATGTTGAAGACATACTAGGCCACAAAGAATAGCTCATTAAATTTTTGCAAGTAGAAATGGTACAAAACGGAACTTTCTCTGAACTCAGTGTGACAAAACTACAATTAAACAGGATTTCCTACATGGAACTTGCTCTTGAGTCACAAAAGAAACCGAAACAGAGATTGGAGAACATCCAGAAGATAATGTTAATGAGTATACTTCACATCAGAACCTATGTGGCATGCCAAAAGCAATACTCAGGAAGAAAGTCTGTAGCCTTGCACACTCATATAAGTAACAAAAAGGATGAAAGTAAATAAGTATTCAATTTAAATAAAAACAAATGCAAGAACCAATGCATTAGAAAGCAAACTGATATTAGAACTATGAAATAGACCTAAAGTTTTAAAATAATTAACAAAATAGATAAAAGTTTGGTTATACCAACCAAGAAAAGAAGAATAAAACTCACAAACTTAGAAATGAAAATGGGGAATGAATCACAGACAGTGGTAAAATTAAATGCCATTAACACAAATTGATAAAAGAAGGAAATAGGGCTATGCACACTAAAAATGAAGACAAGAAATGTATTATTTGCACACAGTATAATTGCAAAACTAAAAACTTCATGAGAATCCATTGAAAAACTATTACAAATGGTAAAGACAATTATGTCAAGTGACTGATTAAAAACTAAAAGGTAAAAATAGACTGCCTAAAGATACACAAACAGCCCTCCTTTTGAAACCGAGATCCTATTCACAGCAGGAACAAAAGAATAAATGTAATAAAAGTGTACAAACCATATGAACAACATTTTGAAACGCTTCTCAGTTACATAAAAGGACATTTGGATACGTGGAATGCAGACCCTATTTAAGATGAGAACTATTAATACCCTACAAAGGCAATTCTCGAATTAATCTGTACATTTCAGACCACAATAATGAAATACAAACAAATCTTTTTCTAGATAGATAATCTGACTTTAAAGCAAACAAGCAAGAAGAGTCAGGAAAGAAAAAAATCTTCAAAAAATGAGTAAATAAGGCAGAAGTAGATCTACCAGATATTTAAACATATTTCAAGACTGTAGTAGGATGTCTGAATAGACAGAAGAACAGAATAGAGAGACCAGAAAGACAAATAAATATAAAGTTTTTAGTGGGTGATGAAAACAGTATTGGGTATCAGCAGAAAGAAAACCAGTTCTTCAATAAATGGTGTTAAGGAAACTGGAACTTCCGGATAAAAACGGAAATGGCATACCTACCCAGCTCAACAATTTAAAACACATTCCAGGGATTTAAACAACACAAATAAAATAATGTAGTTATTAGAAGAAAAATGTAAAGAACATTTTTATAGAACCTAAGATGGGGAATGTCTTTCTAAGTATGATACAAAACTGTGATGTCATAAAACAGTTCATGAATTCAGCCACATAAAAATAAAATATTTCTGTGAGGCAAAAGCAAACAAAGTGAAAAATAATTGTAATTCATAACATGGAAAAGAGATCATTTCTTAAACTGTGATGAAATTCTATAAATTAACCTTTAAAGAAAAAATCAACCACCCAGAAGAAACATGGATGAGGAACATAAATTGATGGTTAATTGAAAAGGAAATATGATTGTAAAGGAGTATATGAAAAGACACTTGATTCACTTCATGAGAGATCCTAATGAAATATATAAGATACTGTTTTCACCTAACACTGTGGCAGAAACAACAATGTTGATGACATGCACCAGCTGAAAACGTGTGGACACTCCCATACAGCACTGATGGGAATGAAAACTGATAAAAGATTTCAAGAAACATAATTTAGCAGTATATATCAAATTTTAACCTTTGATTCAGAAGGTTCACTTCTTGGAATTTATATAACATACACAGGGCACCTGCAAACGTATTAATTTATAAGAATATTAGTTTAGCCCTTTTCATAATTATGAAAGAACTGAAACACACGTAATGTTCATCAATAAAGGACTGGCTAAGTAAATTGAAGTACATTCACGAAATAGAAAATGTACAGCCATTTTAGAAAATGAGGAATCGGACATGAATTAAATTATTATTCAGAAAAGTATGAGTTATAGTCTTCCACTTGTGCAAATAAATTATATATTTGCATATGTTTGTAAGTGTATAGAACAACTTTGAAAGAATACCCAATGAGCTGGGAACAGTGTTTGCCTATGAAGTGGGGAACTTGGTGACTGTAGGCAAAGATGTATGACTCTTCATAAAAAGAAAAACACTGACAATTATACAACAATAATAACAGCTGAGATTTTCTAAAATCCCTTTGCCAGAATCTGTCATTATCTATCTATCTATCATCTATCTAATTAAATACCCAAATATTTAATCCTGTCTTAACACTTTGAGGTAGGTACATTAAGTCCTGGACTGCCAGCAATTTAGACAAGTTCAATAACTTGCCCCAGGTCACCCCCCACCCCAAGCTCTGGAGCTATAGAGCTGGTTTCATGCTCAAGCATTCGGCCCCTGGAGTTGGAAGTCCAGAAGGTAGATGGGATAGGCAGAATATTGTCCCCAAAGATGTTCACACCCCAAGTCTCAAAACCTGTGACTAAATCAGCTGATCTTAAAGTAGGAAGATTATCCTGGATTATTCAGGTGGACCCAATGTAATGACAGAGGTCCTTAAAATTGGAAGTGAGCATCAGAAGAACCAGTGTCAGAGTGAAGGGATGTCAGAAAGACTTGACCAACCATTGCTGCCTCTGAAGACAGAAGGGGCCTTGGAATGCAGATAGTCTACAGAAGCTGTGAGAGGCAAGAAAACTTTTTCTCCTCTGGAGCCTCCAGAAGGAAACACAGCCCTGCCAACTTCTTGATTTTAGCCCAGTGTGGACTTCTGGTGTCCACAACTCTAAGACACTAACTTTGTGTTGTCTTAAGCTACTTAGGTTTGTACTAATTTGTTAAAGCAGCAACAGGAAATTAATACAGTGACTAAGAACAGAAGAATGAGCACAGGCAGATAAGGAGTCAGGACGGCGCAGATGGGATTTAAACCTACTTCATTCCTCTTGGAAGTCCCTTCCTGCAAGTTTCTGTAAAATGTTACACAGGGACTGTATGAGATGCCAGCCATACCACCTGCAACCAAACCCAAAGCTTCTCTCAGGTGAGCACAGTGGTTCCTATGTGTGGTCTCCACACCAGCAGCAGCAATGACACCTGAGAACTGGTTACAAAAGCAAATTCCTGGACCCCTCTTTGGACATCTGGAATCAGATACTCTGAGAATGGTGGCCAACAATCTGGTTTAACCAGCCTTCCAAGTAATTCTGAAGTGACGCCTGTCCAAGAACCATCGCCTTAAATGTGGTTGTTGGTTGAGGCTGGGGCAGTGGCCCCGACTTTACAGCACGTTGGAACCACTTGGAGCTTTTAAAAAATTCCAAATGCACCGGTTGCACCTTAGACTGATTGAATTAGACTGTTCCAGCGTGGGAGGTGAGCATCAGAAAAATAACCCGTTCAGACTGATATAGATCAACACCAGGAACTGTGTCTGGTTAAAAATAATGAGTTGAGTTGACTCATCCACTCAGAGAGTAAGACAGTGTTCTGTCCTCCAAGGTCATTGCAGCTAAGTCTTGAGATATTTCAGGAAGGAAGTGACCCCTTCTTCTGACAACTTGCTTAATTATAAGCATGTTTGGTACAAAAATATATATATTTTCTGCAAGGTTGTCAGATTCTGAGGTCTGTTTGTGTTTTAAAGCATAAAAATGAAAGAGGAGCATATCCTTGCTGTTTGGAGTGGCAGAATCATGCCTGCAAAAATCTCAAAAAGACTGTGAAATACGCAGGTGTGGTCACAAGGGTGCAATATAAATGGAACTGTTGCTCAAAAAGAAATGCCAGCATCCCACAGACATATGCACCATCCCATCTGTGAGCCTAAATTCATTGCTCATGCCTGGAGAGTTGCAGGGGATCAGGAGTGATCCGTGCTTTCATCCTTTCAGAAATAAGACAACATACAGCCTAGATACATCTACCCTCCTGGGACTTGAGACAAAGGACACTCACCCTGGTCTAGACCCACCTCTACCCTGACACCACCTTCCATTCCTGAAACTCTTTGACTTAAGTGACAGCCTCCAATGCCAACAGCAACTCCTACATGACTATTGATTAGAAACCCACTTAGTCCCAGGGACGGAGGGTGAGAAAGGATATTGTAGTCCAGGCCATTCCTTGAAAGCCTGACTCCCCTCTGTGGCAATTCTGACAAGCAGGTCTCCACTTTCTGCTTGAATACTCACAGAGATGGGGAACTCACTATCTTCCAAGGCAGCCCTTTCCATTATTTGAAATATTGTTTTTAATAGTAAGTTCTTCCATATATGGACCTGAAACTGCTTTTCCCCCCCAGCTTCCATGTCTGCCTTCGCTGTCCGGGTGAGGAGGGGAATCACTATTATAAATATAGCCCTTTGACCCTTGTGGATAACTAACACACCTCCTCTTTTCTCCAGCTTGCAGACTTTCACTTTCTTCAGGGTAAAATGGTAGCAGTTTCTTTGGGGCCATCTCAGAGGGCTTTTGAATTGCTGAGAGTGGACATCAAGGCTCCAAGGACATCGGGACTCCTCTGTGACCTAACATATAGGTTTGATTTCTGTGGTTTCCAGGGACTCTCATATGAACTTGATTGAACTTAGCTTCTCGTCACTTCCAAAAATCATAATTTTTCCCTAATGAAGTTATATTTGAAACCTTAAAAGTTTTACATAAATTTTTTAATCTTAATATTAATTTTCCTTTATTTTCAGGAACTTTAAAATAACTGGATCTCATGAATCTGGAATTTAAGCTGCAGGATGAATATGTTAGTCTGTATCTAAAGGCTTTTTTGCCACTTTCACCACCAGAGGGCTCCCACATTTTGGTCATTAGTACTTTACCAGCATTTAAACAATTAAGAAAATAAAGGGGATTTGTAGAAACAGCAGTCAGGTTTAAATATAAGTTGTTACTGACACAAAGATGTATCAGGTTTTTTAATTTGATTTGTCTTTGTTTCTTAACCTCAACATACTACCTCTTTACACACACACACACACACACACACACATTTAATCCATATAGTAAGTATTTAATTGATCTTTATCCATAAATTTAAATTTTTATCATTTGTCTCTATCTGTAGAAATTGTCATATGACTATTTATGTGAAAGAACAAATGCTCTACTTTCAGAAATATATCGCTTTCCAAAGGCATATATTCGGAAGTATGAAAGATGCCATGAAATTAATTTTCCTGTCAAATTGAAAACGATCAAGGAAGAGATAATGGTTAATGTTGGGAAGGGTAAGAGAAGAGACATCAGTCTTATACAAACTTGTTAGAAATGCAATTTATATATTTGGAAGGGTAATTTGCAAAATTATGGTATACTGTAAAATGTGCGTGCAAAGAGAGATGCTCAAACATTGGACTTTTTTTTTTTTACCAGCAATGTGTATAATAATGAAAATGAAGGGAGAAGACTAAAGCTCCATCAGTAGGAAACTAGTTAAAAAATACAATTCCATAGCAGAGAGAGAGAGAGAGAGAGAGAGACTGAGAGAAAGAAAAAGGATGAAGAAGAAGAGAGAAGGGAAAATAGAAGAAAACAAACAGCATTTCAGCGACTCGTAGTATTTCAGTCTATGAAATGTGAAATGTCCACAAACCCAAGCTCCACTCTCTGAAGCCAGGAAGTAGGTGGAAGAAAAGCAGGTGTGTACATATAAGGATAGGTAACCGAGGACAACTTTTTTAACTTTTTTTTTTCCCCCACACACAGAGAAGCCTGGAACAACTCAGGAGCTGGAGGCACCAGATAGCGGGGAATTTTGGCATGAGAACAAGGAGGCACCCACGAAAACCCCCAGGTCCTCATCCCTGCCCTGTACATTTCCACAACCGACCCTCTTGCACCATCTCGGGAGTCTAAAGGATTATTCTCTGGCTGTACTGAAACAGAGCTTTGGGGTATTTAAAATGTAAATGTAGAATATTTTAGAAAGTTGATATGTAGACAAGAAGAAAAAGCCAAACAAACTTTCTGGAATGTCAAGCAAAAAAAGATAAGATTTGGACTACAAAAGAATACAGACTTAAAACATTATCTCAATGCAGGAGATCTAACACCCCAACAATAGGAGTCCCAACATGCAAGGAGGGTGGAAAGAGTCGGCAGGGAGGAATTGTCCAAAAGTCATACAAGGGAATTGCCCCACCTCGAGGGGCAGGAGTATCTGCACTGTGACAGCCACTCAAGGGCCAGTGCAGTGAATGAAACAAGAGCTCCAGCCAGACTCGTCCTCATGACATTATGGGATGTCAGGCATTGAGAGAAAGGCCTAGGCATTTCCAAAGAGAAAAGATTAAATGTGTGTACACCCAAAGACCAGGAACCAGAATGGCAACAACCTTGGAAGCTAAAAGGCAATGAAGAAACGACTTCATATGAAATTATTTTAAGCTTCTGTGAGAAAAAAATATTTTCAAATTTAAATTCTTTTTTTGCAGACTTAAGTTCTGAAAAATGTACTTCTCATGCGCCCTTTCTCGGAAGTAATTGGATGGAGGAGAAAGAAAGAGAACCCAGAGGAAGATAAAGGACTTGGGAAACCTAGCACCAGGGAGAAGTGTAAGGGATTCTGAGGGTCACACAAAGGGTGTGAGGCCCTGCAGGGGACTGGCAGCCAGTGGCAGGGCTGGGAGAGGTGCCAGGAGAGCCCTAGAACTGATAAATTACCAGACACGCTCAACTATGGGGAAAACTGCTCTGTGCTGCGGAGTGTGGAAGTCTTAGTTGTTTAAAGCAAACAGGGAAAATGTGATTGTAGTACACTACCTGCCTCAGTGGTTCATAATATTTACATGGTTATAATGGATTTGACTAAAAACTAAGAAATACTAGGAGCATGGGGATATGGGATACATGACTAAATTTCTCATCTGTTATAACACGAAGTCAGTAGATACATGAATAGGATTTAGAAAAATTAAATACCCAAAGGACTAGTAAAAAGTGATGGAAGGGATTGCCTTCATGGAGAGAGACGGGGGAACACTGTTATAAGCTCTTTGTTATATACACCATTAATATTATTTACATATAATGTTTGATTAAAAATGCCAATGAAGCAAATGTACTCATGCAAAACAGTTTTAATAGATTCAGTAGGGGACAAAAAGTATAATCTCATATAGTACCATAGGAGAAAGTCCTAGATAAACCTACTCCAACATGTTTAAAATCTCTGAGGCATTGGCTTATAGGGGTCTCTCACTTTTTAATCATCATTCCTGTTTTCTGAATATTTTACAGTGCATCTATCTTTTATCTTTTACCTAAAAATGACATAATTCATATAAATGTTATAATTAATATAAAATAATGAAATTATATATTTTGTTTATTTCAGGTTTGGCTGCAAAAAGAAAAGTTCTGTAACTTTCTACAGTACAGAGAGCTTTTCAACCAATGAAAATTCAGCAAATAAAACCAAGAACTCTATTAGGCCATTAATTTCATGTTTCTGCTTCACAGGAAAAAGTCATGGAAACAGAATATCCAAGAGCCCTGAATGCTGCAGTGTATGCTGGGGGTAGGCTGACACTGGTGTCACATCAAGGTCACCTGTGCTGCTCAGTGCTTTCCTCACCTGGGCAAGATCTGCTTGTTGAAGTTGGTTCAAGAGCTTTATACCACCCCATTTCCAATGGGGTCAACTACAAAGTAACACTGTAACTCAATCTCCCATTCTTTTTTTTTGTTGTCCTTGGCTGTTCACATTCTGAACCCAGTACTAAGGTTACTCGTAGCCATGAAGCTTGATGTGTTGAGTTTTTTTAAAGTAATAAAATTAGTTCAAGACTAACAAAGAAATCCCAGTCTTAAATTGGCAGCCTTGGAACGCCATACATACAAGAAAAAGCCTTATGAGTTACTGTGGTTTTGTTTAGCAACTTGATTTCAATTATGGATATTTTATGGTTTTCTTTACCTAGACTCAGGGCATCATCATACTCGATTTTATCTAGCCATTTCTTTTCTTCTATTTTCTCCCTTTAATGAGTCAGAGGGGGTAAAATGGAATTGGTAAAGATCCATGCCTGGCAACTTTCTTTTCAGAGGTTTACCATAATTAACATGACCTCTGACTAATTAGTAGCAAGTTATCCCATCAACGGAAGCTCTTTACTTCTAAAGTTCTGACCTCACAGGCAGAAAAAGCAGTCTGTTCGCAAGCTGAAGAGAAGCTAGCCCTTCAGGTACCAGCTGGTTAGTGGCAGAGACAGCATTAGACTTCCTGCAGTTTTTAACCCAGTGCTTTAAAAAAACACAATAGCAACTAACCATGCATGGAGTGGTACTAAGGTCCTGATTCTCACTGCTTTGTAGGGATGAAATTTAATCCTCCACAGCAGCCCGATCAGTGGGGCTCTATTTTTTTCCTTGTTTTCCTGATGGAGAAACTTACAACTGAGACTGTGTAGACCAGCTGCCCAAGGGCACAGGGGTGAGACACAGTGGCAGCCTTCACTTCCAGTAATCCAGCTCCACCATCCACGAAGCTGTGACCACACCAGATGGGGGCTTAGAGGGAGAAGTCCTGCTCCATCGTTTTACCAGGAAGGAAAGCTCCGAGGAGCAGAGACTGTCCAAACACCTCATCACTTGTCCAGTGATAAAGCTGGTCTGCAACTCACTTTTCTGACCCTTAGTCTCACTGTGGCAGCTTTTAGTTCTATTATGTCACTTAGACATGTCAAAGAAATGGTGGGTCTGTGCATAAATATGGGGAACGGGGACACTTCACCCTTTAATTCTTAAATTTAGAACATAAGATTACATCACATCACAAAACATATGTTCCTGAGGAGATGGGTGCGAAAATGTGGGGGATTTTTTTCGTATTGAATCATATTTTAAATTCAGGAAGAGCTATTTAAAGTTATCCTGAAGTATTTCATTTTTTTAAACCAAAGAAAACTTATGGGAAATAATCATCTTTTAATCTACCAGTGTGCCAGTTGTAATTTTCATAAATTTTTTTTAGCTAACTGGAGATACACATGCATCTTATTATATTGGCCATATTGTTTCCTAAAAGGAAAAAAAAAAAAGAGGGATAAGACATCATTTTGAAACAATGTTATCTTAGATTCTTAATTACCAGGTCTATGGGAACTTGGAGATTCAAGATAATATTGCAGAGTTCAAAATCTAATGCAAGAATCATTGACTTGGTTTGTTTCACTTGTGTGTTTGTTTCAGAGGAGGTGGTTTATTTTTAATTTTTGTGTGTTAAAGTGTTTTTTGGTTAAAAAAGAGTGACTAGTACTCATTTCTCAAAACAGGTACACAATGCGCCTCCTATCCTGTCCCCTTCGAGAACATGGGAACGCTACCTGCCCCCAGATCTGCACACATCATGCAGAAACTGGGTGCAGGATAACGTGCATCACCGGGAGGCGGGAAACGAGGAGAGAAAGCACAGCTTCCCAAGACTCATTAGCACAAACACACTGGTGCACTTGATACTTTTGTTGCAAAGGTCATACTGGTCGACCCTCTCGGTGGGCTAGGAAACTATTTCCCAGCAAACAAGACAGTCCATGTGGATCACAAATTTATTTGAGCAGAAGCATCAATGTCGTTTGGGGGGAATCAAGGGGCCGTTCACCAAACTTGCATAGACCTTGTTAAAAAGCAGCCATAGTGACTCAGTTGACCTGCTGACGAGAACTGCCAGCTCATCTCAGTTAATGGTTATGAACTTATCAGCCAGACTGAAATAGAAAGACAGAATGACCTGAATGCGTGGAAGAGGGACACGTTCCTTCTGGACCTACAGATTATTAAGGTTATATCAAAGGTGCAATTTGAAGGAGACAAATATAGGAATTCCTTAGGACGCTTGCTGAGGATCTATCCCTGAAATAACAGTAACTCTGCCTAAACTGGAGGACAAGGAAGAAGCCACTGACAATAAAACAGGCCAACCTAAAAGCAGCCACGCTTTCCAACGCACTGGAAGGTGAAATATGACCACAAATGAGGGCTCTGAAATGGGGCTGTGGCCATCAATAATGTAGACCCTACAGAGTCTCTGGGATCCAGAATATGCATACACAACTTTTTTTACATAGTAGACTGAATTCTGTCCCCCAAATCGTATGTTGAAGTCCTAAGCCCAAGTTCTTCAGAGTGTGATTGCATTTGGTTGTAAGGTCTTGAAAGAAGTTACCCCTTTAAACAAAGCCATGTGAGCGGGTCCTAATGTAACGATGGGTGTCCTCACATGAAGAGGAGATTAGGACACAGACACACACGGAGGGGAGATTATGTGAGGATCCAGGGAGGAGACGACCATATACAAGCCAAGGACAAACGCTGCCTGGAAGAAATCTTCCTTGCGACACCTTGATCTTGGACTGGTGCCTCCAGGACTGTGAAAAAATAAGTGTCTGTTGTTTGAGCCACTCAGTCCGTGGTGTGTTGTTATGGCAGCCGTAGCAAACAAACACATATGATCATCAAAATAAACACACACACACACACAGGTCTAGAAGATTCCAGAAAATGGCCCAAGAACTCCCTTGACATGCTCCTTTCAGCACATACTATTCCATCCCATTGTAGTCTAACATTTTTTCAGTAGACAACATTTACTTGTCTTCATCCAAAATATTAACAAGAATGATAAACACATAAACACATAAAACAGCTAAAAACGGAGCCGCAGCTACGGGAGCTGCTGCCCCCACCTCCCACCCGGGTCCAGCGCAGCCCCTGGGGCTCCGGCAGAGCAGAGTTTGAAAAATGCTGCTTCCATTCTGGTGCCTCGAAAAGATCTAATATGTCAGCAAATTACCTCAGGTTTGCACATTATCATTAATCACGGTTGTCACAGGGGATGGCAGCATTCCCCCAGACATAATAAATAATGATGACCTTCAGGCTTGTACAGGCAGAGTGAGTGTATGTGTGGGTGTGTTTGCATATGTGTGTGCCTGTGCATGAGAAGCGGGGTCCGAGTCCATCAGAAACAAAGGGGAACATTGCTCTTGACATGGCCTCTGAGGGTCCCTGCAAGGAGATGCCCCCGGAAGCTCGGCTCCTGCAGACACCCAGAGCAGGTGAGTCAACAGTACCTGGTCCCACAACCTGCAAAGTCGTCGTGCAGGCTCTCGAGGGCATCTGAAAATCTGCATCTCTGCCAAAAAAACTAACGCCCATCAACCCAAGCAATAACAAGGCGGCTGTCACCTCTGCTATCCTCCATCCTGGATTCTGAAGAGCACCTGAAACTCTCAGAAGCTTCTCCAGCAGTGAGGCGCCCACATACCTTCAGCCAGCCAATGAATGGCACACTTTCATTTCCTAGGGCATTAGCACGTCAGTCAGCCCTTCTGGGGCTCTCCTGAGTTCTTTCTGTGTTTAAGCCTTCAAACTCTGCTTTGATTTGGGTCTTGACATTCAGATCCGTGCCCTCCAGAAGGACACGTGGGTGGCACATCCCATCTTTGAGGGCTAACTGGACCAGCAAGATGCCTTCTCTGGTAGAATGCTCGTTCGACGTGGCAGGGAGGCTTCTCCTATAATGGGACTGGGCCCCTCTTCTCATGACTGTAGACTAGAGTCAGGTTCTTTCTGTCACCTTCATCCTAGTCTAGTTATTATTTGAATCACGTTATCCACAGTCACAGTATCAATATGTCCCTTAATAAATGTGCTGACCCTTCATGCAAAACCGTCAGCCTATTCAGTTTGGGTAGTTTCAAATTTCCTTGGCCTTTCATTCCATTCTTGATTTTGTAGGGGATTCAAACTATTTGTATGCTATTAATTATCCAATACTCTAGGTCACTTTATTCCATATCATGGTTCATCTTTGTGTAAATGCTGCTCCACTCACCAGCTAGACTGGAAACCTCACAGGAAAAGGAACTTTATCGGAAACGTCCCTGTATTTCTATAGAAGTGTCTCCGTGTCTCTATTTGAAGGCACTTAGGCTTTTAGGGAAGCAATGAGGAAGGCCAGTCAACTAACTCTGAGTGTGAACTTCAGCTCAGCCATCCATTCCTGGTGTGCACTTGGACCATTTCTTAACTTTAACTTGCCTGAGACTCCGTTTCCTCCTCTGCTAGATGGGGTTAGTACCACCCATTGGGTTTTTATGAGGTTTAAATATTTAGACAATGCCTGCAAAATGCACAGCTAAGTGCCTGGCATACAATAATCAATTTATAATAATCATATTGATGATGATGATGATCACAAATATTTATAACATGTAGATTTAAAATAGAGTTTGCTTACAACTTCAGCAGCAAAAGTTTGTGGTCTTAACTAACGAACCAAAGAGATTTTGAGTGTATTGATGGAGGTCAAGCCAGTATGATCAATATAGTTAACCATGAACTGGGAAGTAAATTTGAGGGAAAGTTCAGAAGTACCAATGAGGTTTATTCCCTCACCTTAGTCCAGAGACTAGAGTTTTGACAACTTTAGACCTCATAAAACAATATTTATTTATTTCTAAATTTATTTATCTTTAAGTTTAAGTTACAAAGTAACATATGTTCATTGCATAAAATTGGGATATGTGGAAGAGCCCAAAGAAGAAAACAAAAGTTCTAGAGCTTCTTTAAGTAATTTAAGGAAGACCAAAGCCAGCCTGCATACATTTATGATGTTAATGTGGAAAGGTCTAAAACATATTTTAATCTACATATAAAGTTTCAAAATATATCTGTTCAAACCTCATTAACACAACACTCACAAATTAAGATGAATATGAGAATAATCCCTTTCCAATGTATAGCCTTGAAAAATAACAACAGTTCTCTATCTGTCATAGAAAACTCAAACTTGATCTAATGAAACATAAGAACCAAAAAAACAGAATGGGAAAAAAAGAAATCCCATTCTTAAAAAAAAAAAAGATAATGGCTAAGACAGTATTTATCTGCTAGTCTTTTCTAGAGTGGGATTTTGTAATTTCTCCAATGTTCAGCGCTGGATGGAATTCTAAAGGAATGTTTAATTTCCAATGATGCTCATGAATCACCTGTAATTATTTCCACTATATGTACCTCCATCCTCTGCAATGAACCCACCATTTAGAAAGAGCATTCTATATATAATGTTTCACTTTTTTCTGTTTTGGAAGGAAGTGATAACCCAGAGTACCTGATGTGTTCAATTACATACAGTGTCTATCAACACTGAGATATATGCTTTTAATTTGAACACAACTTTATAATTATTTTAGAATTTTATCAAAATCATATATTCAGTTTCAATTCCAAACATATATTTCCATTTAAATTGTTAAAATTGTATCCAGTATTTTAAAAGATAAAAATGATACATTTCAGCATGGACATTTTTTTCCTGCATTACTTTTTTTTTTTTAATTGTATGTGAACAAATAGCATGTTAGAGACTGATAGAGTCAGTTCACAGGCTCACCTGCATTGTGAGTTAAATTCTACACATAACAAACTGATATCATGCTTAGTAATATCACAGACTTTGTACAAGATAGACCTTGCTCTCTAGACAAATGAAACGTGGTCAAGATGAATTTTAAACCTTTGTAGAAATTATTTATTTCTCACGTACTTTCCATACTAAAACATGTCTATACTCCAATGTTCATAGAAGCATTGTTTACAATAGCCAAGACATGGAAGGATCCTAAGTGTCCATCGACAGATGAATGGATAAAGAAGATGTGGTGTATACACACACACACACACATACACACACACACAATGGATTATTACTCAGCCATCAAAAGGAATGAAATTTTGCCATTTGCAGCAACATGGTTGGACCTAGGAATGATCATACTAAGTGAAGTAAGTCAGATGGAAAGACAAATATTATATGATACCACTTATCTGTGGAATCTAAAAAATAATACAAATGAACTTATTTACAAAACAAGCAGATTCACAGACATAAAAATAAAACTTATGTTTACCAAAGGGGAAAGGTGGGGAGGGATAAATTAGAAGTTGGGGATTAGCATATACACACTACTATATATAAAATAGATAAACAACAAGGACCCACTATATAGCATAGGGAACCGCATTCAATATCTTGTAATAACGTATAATGGAAAAGAATCTGAAAAAGAATATATGTGTGTGTGTGTGTAACTGAATCACTTTGCTGTACACCTGAAACTAACACAATATCGTAAACCAAGTACAGTTCAATAAAAAGTGTCTAAATATGTAACACATACAGTTTTGATGGCAGAACTTTGGCTCTGTTTTGCTGAATGCTCTTAACGTAGGGCCCAGGGCTAGCCTGTGTTACTATTACAGGACGGTGTGCCTTACACTGAGTGCAGAATTTCAAAGCAACAACATATGTGAGTATGTATACTAGGAAGTCCGTTACTAATCCCCACTAAGACTTTGGATAACTGGCCCTGAAAGATAATATTGGGTCAAGGACAAAAGACACTCTAGATATTGATATTTATGTATTTTCTCTCTAAGGCAACTGGAAATCTTTTTAGTCAATCTACCATATATATTGTTTTGGAAAAGAAGTAACGATGTCTATTCATCTAGGCAAAAAATGATCTTAAAGCTGTTAAATTCATTTTTAGCTCCTCTCACGGCAGCTCCTGCAACAGAAGCCACTTTCTGTAGAAAGTTCACGGGAGCAAAGGAGAGCCTTGCTCGGGAATATGAAATGCACTCAAGACCAACATTATTTAGTATTAATGGAAAGGCCAAAAAGTAATTCAACAATGCTACAGAAGTACCATTTTCTTCTATTTTTTGAAACGTACAATAAAGCTAGAACCACATTCTCTAGTGCAAACAGTAAATTATGACAATAAAAGCACTGTCCTAATTCACATCCAGCAGGGCCTAGGCACATGGTTAGAACTGGGCTTGCGGTGGGTGGTGGAGGTCATCGTAACTGACTCCTCCTTCTGAGAGGCCGACAGGATGGGTATCCAGCACCCTTGAAGGGAGGAGGCAGCTGAGTGAGGGGAGAACAATTTTATGAGGCCACAGGCCAGTGAAGGACAGAGCATGAACAGGAAGCCATGGCACTGGCTGCAGATACAAGGCTGGGTCCCCTCACACCAGGGGGTTCCATTCGGGGTCCCCAGCTGAGTGTAACACAAGAAGTCTCCGAAGTTGCTGAAGTCACTGTAATTACTATTAGAGTGACATCACCACCCTTCACCGGTCGCCACCCCCCGGGGAGAACAAGTGTTGTCCCTCTCCTTCCTGTGACCTTGTGTCTCATTATTCATATGTGAAAACAGAGCAATGCCACCCTTTTGTGGGCACTGTTGCATAGAAATGAAGATCATTCCTCGCCTCTCTATTCATCTAGGTGAATTTCTTCCCTACGTTTCATGATTATATACTGTGGCCCCGCTAACCAGCATTCCAAATGTAACCACTGTATACTTATCTACTCTAGAAAACTTCTTCTTTAGGAGATACTTAATTTTTTGCCTTTCAGCAACAGAATGACATAACTAAATTGGATGTGTTTTCTTTGAACACATTTAAAACACACGCCTAGCCCCCAAACTAATAAAACTAACGCTCGTTTTTGCCACACATAGATGTTTCTAGCTCGCTTTTCTCCTTTGTCGTCTCTCGGATCAACTTTTTTTCAAAAAAGCTTTAAAGTAGAGAGTCTCTCTGAATTTTTCCTCACGACAACATAGGCATTGATTGAAACAATTTCATGTTTTTGAAACTGAACTAGAAGAAAATGTTATTGGTTTTGAGAATCCAGACCAGAGAAATCATTACAGCTTCCCATTCTCTAGAGCCATTACAAAAGGAATTAGAGCAAAAGGTAACATATATTCCCAGAGGTTGGGTCCTGACAGGGGAGGGCAATAAATGCTTTGATTCTGGAATTGTTGATTCCCTTCGTTTATATATGTGAGGCCCCTGTGTTTTTTCCCAAAGACTTTCAGCAGGACAATTTATAGCTCTTGGCACTCTGCCTCAGGACTTTTCTAGGTGTAAAACAGAGGAGAAGGGAGGCACAGGGGGGCCTTACTTCCCAACAGATGTGTGCTTGCAAATGAGGTGATAATACACAGAATGCAATCAGGAAGGCTCCTGATACATGGCCTGTCTAATTGTGAACATGTAATTAAGGTAGAGTGGCTGTATGGCAGATTTAATTATTTTCAAAAATATGTCTGACTAGCTTTTTATATATTGATGGACAGTGTCAGTGAAAGACCTCTCATAAAATTTGAGAACAAATTGGTTGTGACTAATTTTGTAAAAACACAAATGATTCTTCTTAATTTCTAGAAGATTAGAAACATATAATCAAATGTAGTTAGTGGAAAACACACATGTGCGTATGTGCACACGAAAGTACAAATTCCCATTGATTTTGTGTCACTTAGAAAATAGCAAATATCTATTTAAAAGTTTCCAAAAGCAGCCTGAGATTTAATTTTGATTTAATTTTGATCCTATTTGCAAAGTAGAGAGGGAAGGGTAAATATTTATTGGGAACCTCTTATGGATAAATGTGGTTTTAGTCATTTAAAATATCATTATAGGTTTTTTTTTTTTAATTTGAAGAGAAAATCCAGCTAAATGGCAATGAATTGATTTAAGGGTTAAGTTGCCTTGGTTTTAATGTTTTTGGCCTAAACTCTTTGACAAGAAATTACAATGGGAGTTCTAGCTTTATTAGCTATTTTTCAAAGCAGTTTTATTGTGTGGAATGATAAGCCATGATGTCTTCACCCAGTTAAATAACTATGAAAAACTTCTCTTTAATAACATCTGTTATTTTTCCATAAAATAGAGGCATATTATAATTAAACATATACAATAAAACTGTTTAAGCTGTTTATCAGACACTTTTTTATATAATTCATTTAACAGCTATGAGTATCCATGAATAAACCTAGATGACATTTTTTCCATGTACAGAATCTCACTGGGTTGGGTAGGAATGTGTCCCTGGTTTCCATATCATGTTAACAGCAGAGCAGAAACACGCCTCGGTTGCCCCAGTACATAGATACCTCTTGAGAATTGGTAAAGCTTTCTGTGCAAAGGAGTTCCATGACTGTGTTTCTTTTAAAATTCAAATGGGAAGTTTAAGCATCAGATATTTAATCATTTCATTCCCTACCAAGGCACCGAGTGAGCACTTATAATTTTTTCAGGAATGAAGCTATTTTAATCTCAACATTTCTGCTATTGGCTAATAATTATGAATTATAATTCCATGGAGTAGGCGGGGCCCTAGCAGATGAAAGATTAGGTATAGTTCTTGCTTTCAAGAATATCCCCACCCCACCCCAGGTCTTTGAACCCTCAGAAGTCTCCCCACCTGCAAACAAAGTCCAGATCTAAAAATTATGAGCTGTGGGTAAGTCCAATATTTCACCATTTAAAACATGTTGTCAGAAAAAACTGGGGAAGAATGAAATGAGCAAAAAGTGATTAAGTGGGCATTCAGTTCACCCATCCTGGCTGTCTTCACTTTTGCTTGTCTTTAACTGGGTCATTTACAACTGCATAGAGAGAGAAGTTAACTAAGAAAACACAGAGCAATGCAAACATTTCCTATCTGTAACCATGCAAAGGTTTCCTGCTCATGGCAATGCAAATCCATTTTGTTCTGTAGAGAATACAAACCCTGTAAGTCAAATGCTCAACTGAACCAGCTGCAACATCTTACCCATCCTCTCGTTAATAAATAAGTTAAATAAAATCTTTGACTTAGCTTCATTTTACGTTTGTGTGAGAATTAGGATTTTACTTCCTAAAAAAATCCTTTAATAGTGTTTCTTGGTAGCTTTTTACTCTTCCTGCTGGCTATGTCACCTCTTGAAGCTGTTGTCCTTTCTCTATCTGGTGTGACACCAAGCATGACACACAAATTCCCCAGAACACTACTGACATAAGGTTACCATGGTTTCCTGGCTTTATTTTGGGGTCTGTGATCGATTGTAATATAAAGGGGTCCACAACTGTGCAAGAAGATATTTTAAGCTTGATGTTTTAGCCTTGAAATGTACACAGATCTTGTATTCTAGCCCATAATATAGCAGTATTTTAGCATTAAAACTAACACTTTGTACTAATGAATTATATGGGAAAAGAATCTAAAAAAGAATGTATATATGTATATGTATAACTGTACTAACACAACATTGTAAATCAACTATACTCCAATGAAAATTAAAAATAAAAAATCTAACACTTTGAATTTCCGTGGAGTAAACAGATAGTCCTCCTTTCTGGCTGCCTGGGTCCCCTGAACAGCATAAGCCTGCAGTCCTGTGATCCACACCAGCCATCACAGGTGCTTGAGGTAAGCTAGCATCAGGTGGACGTCTAGGGGTCAGTGGCACCCCTGTAGGCTTCTCTGACCTCCTGCTTGGCTCCTTACAGGATTTCTCTCCTTCCTCAGTGCCTACCCCTTTGTCCCCTGGTGTGGTGGCCTTAGCGCTGGCCTTTAACAACTGTTTCTCTTTCTAGCAGGCTGGGAGCACCAGGTAAGCAGGAGGTAAGACACATATGCGACAGAAGAGGTAAGACACTGAGGAACTCTTTGGAGCCTGAAGTTCAGGATCCTTAGCACAAAGGTTCAGTCCTTTCAAATTTAGCCTTTCATGGGTCTTTTATTTAATTCCTGGTCCTGAAGTTTCTGTGGGCTGGCTCAGTAACCTCCAGGACAGGCAGGTCTCCCTCCACCTCTCTCTCCCTCTTACCCTCCTTCTTTCCCTCTTTCTCTGTTCTCAGGTGGAAGGTAACCATGTCTGTGGCTGGAAGACTTCACCAGGTAAAGCACAAGGGGTGTCGCATGAGATGAGGCCAGAGGGGTCCATTAGAAGGACTTGGAAGCCACACCCAGCACTGTGGACTCAGCCCCAGGGCAGTGGGGAGCCACTCAAGCCTTTTCAGCAGGGAGATGACATGAAAAGGATCGGAATTTTAGCAAAAGCGGCATGACTGTGGGATGGGCAATCTGCTGGATGGGAGCCAGGTGGAGGCAAAGAAGCCCGTGAGAAGGTTAGTAGTAATCTGAGAGAGAGAACCAGGGCACAGCAGTGAGTTCTAGAGAAACTGCAGAGCTGCTATGAGGGGCTCCCCAGGGAGCTGTCTAGGCTTTCGGCCCTGGAATTAACAGGTGGTTTGCTGTGCACTGAGATAAGGGGCATGGGACAGGGAGCAGAGAGGCTCTTGCCACTAAACCACAGTCAGATTCATGTAGCTCTTGTCCATGTACAGTCTGGACCTGCACTTCTCGAACGCTAAGGCACATTCCACTTGAATCCCCTGGGCACCTCATTAAACAGCCTGATTCAGGAAGTCTGGGATGGGTCAGAGGCTTCTACCTTTTCTAACAAGCTCCCCGGTGGTGCTGATGCTGGTGGTCCAGGGACCAGACTTTGAACTGAGTCTCTAGATTAATCAAAGTCTCCGCATTCTCCGCATCTAGCACAGGAGCAGCGGTTGGTTGGCGTGTGGTGGATACACACAAATGCGTTGGGCGTTCCAGCACCCACAGCAAAGCCATCCCTCCTGGCACTCCTTCTATTTCCACAAGAAGGGATGTGGCTGAAATGGAGCCAAAGGGCCTGAGAAGTCTTCGTGGAGATCACGGCCCCGCCCCATACTGGGGACCAGGAGGATGGTCTTTGGTCTCCACTAAGTTCCATTTGAAGACAGTCAAGTCCAGGGTTCTCCTTTAGCATCAGATTGTTTGAATGAAAAAAAAAAAACACTTCCGCTCTGAAGTTTGACTGCGTTCTGCATGTCAGGGGGAGGAAGGAGCTTTTTATCCTTTTCCGTCTTCATGGACACTGAACAACATCAGAAAGAGGAGAGAGCCACCCACGCAAAGGAGAAGGGAGTAAAGCTAAATCACCCCACCCAGGATGCCGCCTGATGAGAGTTCCCTTCAAGGATGACAGCTGGAAACCTCTAACCTGGGGGGTGGGGGAGGGAGAATTATCCTGATGGTATCCTGAAGCGTGAACAGGAAAACCTTAATTTTATTATTTTCTGCTCCAACTCCTATACTCATCCAAAGATTCATACAATGGTTTGTTTTCCTTTGGTTTCATTTCCAGAATCATCCTCAGCAGACACAATTTAAATTCTAGATATTTCCCCACCAAAAGGCAACAAAGATGCTTCAGGAGAGTTCACAGAGATTTGAAACAAAGTTCACAGAGATTCACCAGCTATGCGCAAAGAATATTACATGAGATCTACCACACTATGCTACACTCATGTGTAAGTGATAGTCAAAAACCATGGGGCACTATGCTCTCCATCTGTGCTTAAAAAAAAATGTAGGGCCATTTTTCCTATGCATAAAGGGAAAAAAAACCTTCCATCTCCTAAATTTTGGAAATGGAAATAAAGATGAAAGAGACACTGTTTTAGCTAGGATATGTGAGATTTTGTAGTCTGTCTGATTTGCTAAGAACAGTATTGTTCATGATAAATATAGCTCATTTTTTAAAAAACTCTGAATCTATGATAGGAGTCTGGACATTTTTGTTTTTCACTAACCATGTTCACATAGTGTAACAGCACTACCTGGGTCTCTACCCTTAGTCCCTTCCCACTTTGAGGCCCATCATGCACCACTGTGCACCCTGGTCAGAGGTGCCAGGTGGAGGTGGGAGAAGGGAGTGCGGGAGGGGAGGGATGTCCTGGGACCCCCGCCTCCCTCTGCCTGCCCTTGCTCACCCCTACTTCATTCCCAAGAAAAGGTCTAGAGAGCTCTGCCTTGAATTTTTCATATCCAAACCAGAAGTAATACATCCCACCCGGACATCACATTGAGGCTGCATGGAGTCAATGAACTCCTACGAGCGACGTACCTGGCACCCCAGCAAGTGGTTCAGCTGTTCATTTTCTTTCTTTGCTTTCCTCTTGGCTCCATACTCTTTGCCATCATCCTAGGATTATGTACATTTCGAACGTAATTCTCTTTACAAGAATAAATAGTTTTTAGTGAAAAATCTATTTTGCATTTTGATAATGATCTAAAATATCTGGGAGTTATTGTTAATTGCTCTTTTTCTCATAGCTCATCAACAAATCCTGTTCACTCTTCCTGCAAAATATATCCAGAATGTGATCGCTTCTGCCCACCTCTGCTGCCGTTACGGTCACACTGTCATGTACTGCCCGGGACTCCTGCAAATGCCTGTGCATGTGTCTCCTTGTTTCTAGTCCTGACCCTCCCTTCCCCCACTGTCTTTTCTCAGCTCAGTAGCCACTGAAGCTCCTAAAACGGAAGGCAGGTCCTCTGCTCAAATTCCTGCAGAGGATCCCCATGCCACAGAGACCCTACGGGGCTGTAGTGCCCTTGCAGCCTGGCTTCTCATTTTGTCTCTAAGATGCCACAGCCCTACTACCCGGGCCCCATTCATTCAACCCAGGGGACACACCACCGACCTCTGCTGTTTCAACAGGCTGGCCATGCCCTCACGCTAAGACCTTTGCTTTTCTCTCTGCCAGGGAAGCTCTTGCCCCAAACACATTTCACCAGCTGCCTCTTTCCTTTATACATTTCTTCATGCGCTACTTTCTCAGTGAGGCCCGTTTCAACCACTTGCCCCTGTTCAGTACGGCTGCCCTGACACTGCCTCTCTTCTTTCTCCGCTCTCCACGTTTCTTCCATCCACGGTGCTTGTCGCCATCTAACATGTGACATGATTGGTTTATTTATGATGTTTAATGTAGGAATCCCTCCCTGCTACAGAAGTCCCATTAAGGGAGATTTTTGTCTATTTTGTTCACTAAAGTATCCCAGGTACCTAGAACAGTGCCTGGTGTATAATAGGCACTCAGTAAATACCTTTTGAATAAGTTAAGTTTTTTCACTGTTTTAGGGAAACATGTTATTCCAGAGCTTCAGGGTTGTTGATAAATTTGACTTTCTAAGGCATATATTATTAGGTATGTATTATACATGATGAAGATAAGTTCCATTTAAATTAAATTGGTTTGCTTTGAATTTGTATTGCCTTGAATAGTAAGATAGGTCAGTGAAGGCCAATTATATAAAAAGAAAAGAAATAACTGAACATGAGGCTCACTTTCCACCCCCCAGAGCAGATGATTTCTACCTGTTCTGATCCCTTACCTTTGCTTATGTGTCTCTTAATGGTAGGATGTATCTTTCCTTCAAGCCCTGCCATCGGAGACCGGAGAGCGTCCCCTTCAGCACCCACACAGGCACAGGACAGGGCTCCCAAGTCAGTTGGTTTTACATTGCTTAACAGAGACTTCTCAAATCCACAGAAAACATCACAGGAACTTAAATGAGAGAATCACAACAGCAAAACCTACACTGTGCAGCATCCCATGGCCAGAAGATAATCGTGCATGTTTTAATTAGAAACCAATCACCCCCATGACGTGGGAGCATACCCAAAATTGTTTCAATGGTAGACTTCCAACGGGTCGTTCTCCAGTGAGCATTTAACTAATTTATTTTCCGTGACTGAAAACATTTAAATGATTCTAACC
Organism: Mesoplodon bidens; assembly: GCF_964165515.1. Lineage (NCBI taxonomy): Eukaryota > Metazoa > Chordata > Mammalia > Artiodactyla > Ziphiidae > Mesoplodon > Mesoplodon bidens. The sequence goes on along the minus strand of NC_138161.1, from coordinate 5,610,662 downwards.
ATGATTTAAAAATTTGCTACAATTAACACTTACTACATCTGTCAGTCTCCTCTCAACAAAAATTCACCATTGTACACTTGCTCCAAGAAACTCAGATTTAAAGATATTTAGGATATTTGCTTTCTATAAAAGTCAGGTATGTACATTTGCCTTTGCACAGCTTTGTGTCACCAAACAGAAGCGTATCTCTAACTTGCATTTCCAGCTAACACCGAGAAAGGCTAACATGGTCTGTCAAAGTGCCATGAATTTTCAAACCACTGCAATTGTGAAATGTGAAGCATTAGATTTCCAAAGGCGAGTATCCTTGGTGTGTCACTCAATACACTCATAAAAGCTGAACACACGGCAGGTCACGTAATAAAAAGAACATGGGCCTTGGCATTAGATCCATGTTTAAATTCTGCACGGGACTTAACCTGGCTTAGCCTTGGTTTTTTCATTTGTAAAATGGGGTGAATAACAACATTTAATTATTATCAGTTGCCTAAATGCTCAACATAGGACCTGTTTCACAGTGGGTGTTCAGGAAATATCAGCTATTGTTGTCACAAGGATCATCACTGTCATTTTTATATGAATGTTCTGATCCTGCCATATCTAGCTCAGTGACTTAAGAAAGCATACTCTACTTCAGTGAGCCTTAGTTTGCTCATCAAAAATTGAGGATAGGGCTTCCCTGGTGGCACAGTGGTTGAGCATCCACCTGCTGATGTAGGGGACGCAGGTTCGTGCCCCGGTCCAGGAGGATCCCACATGCCGCGGAGCAGCTGGGCTCGTGAGCCATGGCCGCTGAGCCTGCGCGTCCGGAGCCTGTGCTCCGCAACGGGAGAGGCCACAACAGTGAGAGGCCCGCGTACCGCAAAAAAAAAAAAAAAAAAAAAAAAAAAAAATTGATGATAACACCACCTGCTCTGCAAGACTCCTATGAAGACTAAACGAAGTAATGTGTGTAAAGAGCTAAGCATAGTCACTGGCCAATGGCAGGGGGTCCAAAGATATAGAGTCTTGACCTCCCTTTCCTTCAGAAGGGTGTTTCCTTCCTACAGAAGGGTGTTTGGGGCACAGTTTCTGTAAGACTGGAAGAAAACTGATACATAAGTCAGTATGGATACTTACAAACTATAAAATACTGAGAAGAAGTTAATATATCCGTCTATGAGGTCATGCAGCACAATGCGTAAAACACAGCATGTAAGATACGGCGAGAGCTGCTGAGGAATCCAAACTCAACCACACAAGTACTTCCAGCCACAGCACTGATCAGGGTTGAAAACGTTTGACAAGACCAGCCCATCTCGTCATTGATTTCTCTCCTGCCTTCCACCACCTTGCTCGGATACTCAAATTAAAACAAACAAAACCCCTAGACCTCCAATGCCTATAGGATGAGAGTAGCTAGAACCTTTCAATCCAGGCGAGATCCTAGCTCTTAAATAAGAATACACCCACTGACAAGGTGTTTGTCTTCTTTACTACGTGGGACAGGCCATGGTCAATGTGCCTGACAAATCTCTGGGAAAGTTTGGAGAAATAATTAAGGAATTTAACTTTATTCCTCTGTTGCTTTTCTCCCAGTCACATCTAAGACAGTTGGGTCAAAGGAGCGGAAATGCAATTAAATTTAGCAAATATTTCTTGAAAACCTACTAGATGCACAGAAAGGAGTCACCCATGTTTCTGAGCTGGAGGTGAAGTGCTGAGCACCATTCTTTGAGAAAAGGACCCCAACAGCACTAGGGGGCAGGGGCAGGAAGAAGCAGAGATCGCAGGAAAACATGTCACAAGACATGACTTGTTAGCTTTTCCTTTTCACCTACTAAATATTTGATTTCTAAATTTTCTGAAGAAATCTCCTTGAATACATATGTTCTGTAAATACAGCACTTGTATTCTTTTTTTATGGGGAACACGGGCATTCTAGTGATAAATTGTTTAGTTATTCAGAGGTCATTTTCTTTTCTTTTTTTTTTTGGCTGATTTAGACTCCTATTTCTATTCATTCTTCCAGGAAGCTTTCAGGAGTAGATATTCACTTTTTAAGGGAAATTAAGTACCCATCAAAACCTCACTGTCTGAATGGCACAGCCAGAATGCCAATTCTGCTGTCTTCTTTTCAAACCTTTTTGGGTTTTTTAAAAATAATTCACATTTTCATGATCATAGACGATACCCTTGATACCGGATATCTAGCTCGTATCCTTTACTGTACTATGGTCCAGCAGGGAAGAGACGAGTCCTCAAGCCCAGTACTCTGAGAGTAATCTAAAAAAGGGACTATTTACAAAGTTAGTGCAGTGTCCAGGGGCTAAGAGTGGCTTGTCAACTACAAATTGGCACTTGCCACCTGCCTCTACAAGGATGAGGTCACCCGCCACTGCCGTCTCTTACCTTCAACACAGCCTGAAAGGAATTCAGCGTGGAGATCAGGAATGAGGCCCTCTGTGTTCTGGGAAAAACTGGTAGAACAGGTCTTCAGATAGTTAGATATTTTCAGGAGAAGATTTTATGAGCCTAATTCTTGCATCTCCTCGTATCTAGACAAGCACTAAAATCATTAACGGTGACATCCACTCTTCCTGACTAGAAGCAAAACCTTCACGAGCGATTGTCCCATGCAGTATTCGGGATACACTGATGCTGATGTTATTTATTGTTTGCCAGAAATTCAGATTTAACTGAGTGTCCTGTATTTAATCTGACAACCCTTTCTCTTTGTGTAATGTTATTACTTCTGTCCCAGAGGATGAGGGCAAACAATGAGTTTCCATAAATATGTTGTTATAGTTAGTATTGATCCTGTGAGCTTCATATTTTTGTTTCCCTTTCCAATTTAATTCTTGAGTCCTCCTTTTTTAAAAATTACGCTCTCTGTTTTTACTCATTGTGATATATAAAGACTGTCTCCGTTGAGAATATACTGATTTTATTCTCATTGAGGTTATCTCTGAATTGCCTCTTTTTTCATTAGAATACACTTTTTAAACAGGCATAAAGCTTAGTATTCAGTTGCAAGGTAATGAAGTTTTGTTACGTGTCTCTTCTGTGCAAATGTGAAATGTGGTTTTTAAAGACTAGCCCTCATTTAAGAATCTTCAGTACTCTTCTAAAGATAAGAAACATACTAATCTAAAGAAACCAACACAAGAGCAAGGAAGACCGTGGTTCCACAGCTTCAAAGAATTCCAGGGGTTTAATGAAGGAAAGGCCATCTTTGGATGGATTAGAGCATGAACGTTCTGGGAACTCTGCTTTCATGGAGCCAACACAGTTCCTCACCTCACCCAGCCCTGAGGAGAAAAGGGGGCCCACGGCCAGGGCTGGGCCAAGACAGAGGGGCTGATACAACGTAAGGGCACAGAGAGGGTGTCTGCTCCTCCCTCCCAGGTGGCTTCTTGTGGCTCCTAAACCGATTCCCGTCTCACTCAGAATAACACCCAGAGTCCTCATGGGACTTTGCGTGAACTGCCCCCAAAACTCTGATCTCATCTCTTCGTTCCTCAACTTCTGACCTCGACTCCAGCCACACTGACCTCCTCCAAGGTCCTGAATTTCCAGGCACACAACCATGGCAGGGCTCCTGTACCTGCTCTTCCCTCCCAGTTCCATGGGGTCCATGCCCTCACTCCCTCAATTTTATGGTCTTCTCCAACCAGCTCCTTGAAAGTGGTACCAGCTCCATCATTCCCTGATCCTTTGCCCACTTCACTTATCTTGTGGGCATTGATCACCACCTCCTAATACATAATTGTTTGTCTATCTCCCTTGCTTCAGAATATGAGCTCTATGAGACCGGGGATATTTGTCTTTTGGTTTTTGTCTACTACTGTATAGCTTGTGTCTAGAGTACAGTCCCCGGCACATGGAGACACCCAACAAATCGGTGTAAAGTGCCCATCCTCCTGTGATATCATACCATGTGTTTATTCTAATGATATGTATGCCGTACTCACCAGCTGGCTTTGCAAGTGTCCATTACTTAAAGAGTTTACTCCCACATTATCAAGAGAACTAGACTTTTCCTTTCTTTCTTTTTTTAAATAATTGCTAAAATCAAATTGGGTTGGAGTAGGGTGCTATCAACATCAAAGTCTAGTATCTAACCATATTGACAAGTAAGGAGCCCATCCATTTGGTTGTTGTTCATTTGATTTCACCCTTTAATACACTGCATTACTCCTTTTGAGCTATGCGGATGGTCTTGCTGGTTCTTCAACAATACAAACTTCTTGGGAAGTTGCATTCTTTGGAAGATGTCTTGTCACATGCCCTATATTGAAAAGTATATTTGACATCTGTTGACCCCTCTACTTACAGGCAACTTAACTGCTTCAGTCTTGTCATGTAGTTATTCCTATTTTCCCTGAAAATTTACATGAATTGAAGCCTCGAGAATCTTGTTCTCAGTGTCTTACCCTCCGAGCTGAAGTTCAACATGAGTTACACTGGCCCTGAGCACAAAGCGTATCAGCCCCATCAGTAACCCCATCAATGTCTTTTGGTTCTATTTAGAAATGCACCAAATTATAATTCATGACACCCACACAGCCTTTTTGAATTTATAAAAAATATTTGGTATATGTTACCTCATTTAGTCTTCACAGTATATCTGTGAGGGATTCTTCCCCAATTTTACAGAGTAGGAAACTTGCCAAGTGCCAAGTGATAAGCAGGGCCAATGGTGATGCCCGATTCTAAGGGGAGCTCTTCCCTCCTGGCAGTTGTGAGGCTGGGCAGGGGGGCTCCGGTTGTTAGCGACTTAGTCACAGTGACTTCAGTGGAAAAGGCAACGGTATATGATTCCAGAATCTAACTTGAGGCATTTTTCCTGATTCTCAGCCATTCTTATACACAAAATGAAAGGATACATTAATCAACTGGCCATGATCAAAGTACCTTAGTGTGAAGCTGGCCAGCCGACACGTATAACACTTTGACACCTATTTTTCATACAATCCAGTGAAATAGTTCCAACAAAGTGGAATTTTAATTTTATATTAACTTACTCTGGAAGTGTACATTTTGACATCCGCAAAGACCAAGTCATATGGGGTACTCATGCACAGAGACACACACATGAACAGCCCTCAGAGCCCAGGGTTTTAGGGCTGGAAGGGACCATAGGCAATGCAGCCCTGCAGTCCTCAAACAGGCGTCCCAGTAATTAGGATATGGAATGTGTATCAGGGAATATGAATCCAGGGTATAAGCACAGTCCATAATACTAATGCTTCAATGTCACATAGTAATAAACAATTTCTAATATTATTTAGTATTGAACCAAACACATATAATGTGATGAAGAATAAAACTCCACATGAATTTTCAAGATTTAATACAGGTTTCACAGATGGTTTAAGCTAATAGCAGGTTGCTTTGGGCAAATCCCAAACCCTCTGGGGTTTTATGTTATGTTGCCCTTAGGGGCAGGCAAATGGAAAGACTTCAGAAAAACTAAACCTCTTCAAATAGCAGTTGAATAAAACTTGAGATCCAGACAAGCAAAATGACTAATAGAGATGTTAGAATTCGCTGCTGCACAAGATGCCGTGCCTCTCCTGCTTTTTATAGGATGATATGCCTAGTGTTTGAACTGGTTGAGCACTTGTGGGTTGAATTTGGCTGGAGCATGTTAAAGGAGTGATGTTAGTTTGCTGGGAATGCCGTAACAACATACTGCAATCTGAGCGGCTTAAGCAGCAGTTCTGGGGGCTTAAAGTCAGAAATCAAGGTATCAGCAGGGCCATGCTCCCTTTGAAGGATCGGTTCTAGGCCTCTCTCCTAAGTTCTGGTAATTCCTTGGCTTGCGGCAGCATAACTCCAGTCTTGACATGGTGTTCTCCCTGGGTGTGTGTGTCTGTGTGTCTGTGTGTGTGTGTCTGTACCCAAATTTCCCCTTTTTACAAGGACACCAGTCATTTTGGATTAAGGTCCCACCCTACCCCTGTATGACATCATCTTAATGTAACTAATTACATCTGCAATGACCCTGTTTCCGGATAAGTTCACATCCTGAGGTCCTGGGGGTTAGGACCTCACATGTGAATTGATGAGGGGACATAATTCAACCCTTCACACAGGTCAAGTCCATTTTGGCCCAGACTCAATGAACCAGATGGTTCTGAGAAATGGTAGCCAGGTTCAAAGTCTCTCTGGCCCATCACTTAAGCTTCCTTAAGTTCAAAATTAACAGTTTATCTTGTCTTCAAAATTCACTGCAACTGCACAGTCTGATTTTCAACTTGATATCTTATCTGTGCAATCCTAAAGAGTCTATAATTGTTGAGTTTTGTAGTCTTAGGTTAAGATATGCAGGGGAAAAAAGCAATGGAGGTTTGAGCTAGCTGCCTATAAGAGAGCAGAAATCCATTTGCTGGTACTGCATTATCAAAGAAGGCCTTTTTTAGATCCCTGAATATTCATGAAGTGATAAGCAAGAGAAGGAAAAATCTCAGTCACTCTTGAGCTAACTCATCTTTTATTTTAGGGGTCAAGACTTAAATTTATTCTCACTGACTATGTATTCCTATGTTTTTATTGAAGAGGTCAGGTAATTCACCATAACTGAATACGCAAGACCTGGTCCAGAAGAAGAAGTTAGAGACTGTGATCCGTGTTCTGGCTTCAGTAATATTTTAGCTTCTGCTCATCTTCACGTGTGCAAATGACACTTGACTCCTCTGCATGGCCTGTCATCCAGCACTGAAGTAATGAGGGTTATCTAGCAATGGCTACTTTTGAATTTTTCATGATGTGTTTCTCCTTTTATTGAAAGTAGAGGTTTACAGCGAGCAGAATGTGAAAAATGCTACTTCTGAGCACAATTAGCACATTCTCCCTCACAATAAACATGCAACCAAGAAATAAGAGTTGTAATTTCAAAGCAGTTACTTATACTAATTAGATGTCAACTCAGTTATGTTCCTATGGTTCTAGGAAACGAGACTTTGAAAAAAATCATCTTCTAAGATACATTTTCATGTCACATGGAAGTATTTGAATTAACAAAGACTCAACAAGGCCCATCACTCACAGTAAAAGTGATTGAGTCAGCAAAATTGCAATATTCACAAATATACAGGGTAAGCTCCTGTCAAGCACAGCTGATTAGCAACCTTAATTCCCTCTTGGCAAGTCACATAAAATATTCACAGGTTCTGGGGATTAGGACAGGAACATCTCTGGGAGTCATTATTCTGTCTACCGAATATACTAATAAACATATGATAAATGACTCCCTTTATAATGCTATGTATTTTTTTAATGCATTTAGAAGTACTGTCCTGAGGAGGGTTCCACAGGCTTCATCAGATTGACAAAGAGCCCCATGGCACTCAACAGGTTAAAAGCCCTGATTCCAGAGAGTGAAGCTGCCAACTGGGGCCCCTGTGCTTCCTTTAATGAAGCATCATCCACAGAGGCACTTGCATATATTCTCTTTAATTCTTACCTCCCAACAATCTTCCACAAGAAGAGATTTACTAGGTTACTTTTATAGATGAGGAAACTACAGTCTGGAGAGTGAGGTGTCAAAGGTCACACCTCTCATGAGTCACGGAGCTGAATTCAAAGAGCACTCTGCTGTCCCCTGAGCTGAGACAATTCTCCTACTTCAGGGCATTTTACAGTGTAATGTGTCCACTTACTGCCTGATACGCTTAGACTAAAAAAAATTAGTATTAATATAAGACCACAATGTTTTGCTCCTCCTACTAATGCATCTCACCGTAGTAGAAAGATTTTTTTGAAAACTAAACTCCAATCACTTTTGTCACCAGCTTTCTCATCAAAGACCTTATTAATATACATTTATGATGAGTGGTGTATTTCTCCTATTGTAGCCAGAATAAGGCAGTGAGCAGGTGCCCGTGCTCTTAAGTAGCTATAGGATACTGACTATCCACAACCACTTCTTTTCTACTGTTACCTTCCCCATGTAGCTACAGGAACTCACTGAAACTAAAATACACCAAAGAGCAGGAATCTGAATCTTTAAGTCATTGATGATTGATCTCTTTAATTGAATGATTTAATAAGGATAGATATTTCCTCTGGATTTTTCAGATTACAAAGATTGAGATCTAGTTCTGGTTGTTTTTGGTAAAAGCTGGAGAGCATCTTCACTGTCTAACTCGGAACCCTAGTAGACATACCAAAAGTCAGCTCAGAATTGAACACTGATTCATTGTTATTGCAGATTGGTTATCATCGACTATTACTGCAGTCTATCACTGCCACTGGTTCACTGACTAGTAGGACTTCTTTTTCAAGCTTTCAAAGGAAAGGTGAGATCGGATATTTTGCAACAGCTGCAGAGTTTCTCATTAGCAGCTCTTAAATGTTTCTGGTAGAACCAATCCACAGGACACAGACATCTCCCCCTCACTCTTGTGTCTGGTCAGCTTTCGAAGCTCATGTGTCCCAGGACTGGAACAGTGAGGAAAGAGGAGAGGAGAGGAGAGAAGAGACGAGGCAAGGAAAGGGAATGGGAGCAGAGGGGAGGAAACATGAAAGAGGATTTGTTCATCACCCAATACCAAGTCCCTAGCAGGGATGCAGGCTGACTCCTAGGGCAGGTGGACACCAGGACTTGGGTCATGACCATGGCAATGGCCACAAGGACCCAGAGCTGGACAGGAGGCCTCCAGCCCTGTCTTCACTGCTTTCTCTCCAAGTCCCAGCACTTTTCCTGCCTCAGCCCTTCCTCGTGTGAACAGCCCACTTCTCACAGCAAACAGAATTCTTGATGTGGAATGCCTTGGTCAGCAGGCATTACATTAAGATATACAGAATACAAGCAAGCTTTAAACTGGCAATATCAGTGATGCTGATTTTGTAAAGAAAAAGAAAAACTAGAGAGGCTACACAAAAGACTCAAATAACACATACCATCAGTGGCAGTAGGGATTCAGACCCCCAAGCTGCTCAAGTTCAGGGCCACCCTCCACACGGTGTTCTGTGTGAATCTGGATACCCCTCCCCTTGGGATTGGGCAATACAGAGTCCCTGATTAATTATTTCTGGGGGATGAAACTGTAAGTGCTTTTTATTTTCTTCTCAGTATTTCTCTGTAGTTTTTAAACTATCCAAACGAAACATGTATTATTTGATTGTTAGAAAAAAATCCCATTATTTAACAATAACATCTAGTGGAAGTTGTATGTCACACCGGCTTTTATGTCTTCCTCTGAGGGAGACACCTGGGGCTGGTTATGTGGTTCCCTGGTGCCATGTGACTCAGAAAATTCAAGTTAAGACTGAGGCTTCCGCCAGCTGGAAGGTAAAGCCTTGTTCAGGATTTGGTTTTGTGGTTGCAACTGCATTCTGCAGCCTGTTTACTCGTTTCACAGGTAGTTGATATAACAGGAAAGCTTTGAAACAACCTTGACAAGAAAGAGTTCGTGGAACCAGTGGAAACGGATTTAGCCCAGCATCACTTACAGTGGACATTCAGACCCAAACTCTGAGGGGCAGCTGAGTCCAGAACCTGTCAGAAAATCAGCACAGTTTTAAAGTCACAATGTTGCACCATCTTCCCCTGCAAAGGTAAGCAGAGGGAAGGAACTATTTTCATGTAGGTAAGTATTCTCACATGTTACATCTTCCTTCCAGTTATTTTTAACTAGTTTATTTACTATTTGATTCGACTAGGAAAGTCTAGAGATGCTTATAATTCACTCATAACATTCTGAGAAATAGTCTGGTAAATTCTAAGAAAAATTCTGTTTCTCAGACCTCTCTCAATCCCTTTGCTATCACTTGTTGCTTCCATAAACTCTGCCTCGTGGAATTCCAGAGAACACCCCTAAATGGCTAATGCTATAATGAGTTTTCTCCTTAATTCCCCCACCTCTTCACAGGAACCCTCACGTTACTAAGAGAGCAGGCTGTTGTTAAGGTATGAGGTGGCTGTCAGGAACTTCGAGCTTCAAACCTGCCCTTTAAATTGCTCTTTGGGGATCTCGTTTCATCACGTAGGATCACTTGGGGATGGTGACACGCAGTGCCCCTCACTTGAAATCCCACTATGCTTCCCGTATCCAGTCCCTGTGTGTGTGGTGATAACAGCATTCCTGGCTTTTAACACTTCACCAATAGCTCTATTATTCAAAGTGTCTATCCATGAAATAAGCAAAGTAGCCATATTTGGCTCTTTTTCATTCAGGAAAATGTTTAAAATGATACGAAGAACCATTAAAAAAGCAAGATACAAAATCATCCATTGTAAAGTATAAGTTGAATATGATACTCTTAACTAACTTGGGCTTCTTTAGAGACTCTTTAAAGGTTTACGGGGAAAGCTTTGTAACGAATGCCCTGCGTGCTTGCGTTTCAAAAACGTATAACCAATTTTATAAGCTACACTGTTAATCTCCAAGACAAATGAGCACTGTCAAAGCTTCCCACCCACCACGGATCTCAACAGCCAGGCTCACGTGCTCTGGGAAGGTGGCGACACCTATTGCATCTGGTTTTCAGACAAGCAATAAAGAATGGATATTCCAGCTAATGAGATCCTGAGTTTGAAGTTTTGACGCCATTTTCTTGAACCCACTACTACCCCGGGCTTCCCGGATAAACATGAAAAATGCCAAGGGGAGCTGCTGACTCACGGACTTTATAGAGGAAAGATGAAATAATCTGAGGTTATTTGGCCATTTGTTTGCTCCATCTCGCTGAATTGGAAAAACCAAGTGGTTCACACAAAGTCCGCTTCATTCCAGTATGAAGTGGTAAACAGGATTTGAGAATCAATCACTGACTGAAAGCAGCAGCTAAGGGAGAGTTAGTAGCCTTTTCTACATCCCTGACATCACGTGTCTCACCAAAATGCTGAGTCTGTTGATATGGCTAAAGAAAATGGTAGTTGTCCAAGAGGAAAAACATATATTTGTTGGTAAAATATTAACCCTAAATATAATGTGGAAAATCTGGTAGTAATCAAAGGAGGAAAAATATATTTTGCTCTACTGTTACTAAAACATTAACCACAAATGTAAAGCATATTATTAAAGAAGTTACATTTTGATTTGAAAATACTTTCTTTGTTAACAGAACAGCAACCATTATTAAATAGCAAGGTCTGATTTCAGAAAATAGTCTTATACATTAAAAGAGGCAGCTCTTCTATTTGACTATGGGTGACACACAGTATTCACATATTTACATACACGCTGCTGGCTTTATACAGTGGCTAACTCATGCACTTCCTATGTACATTTCCCATTTTTTTAAATAAGTTGCATTTACAGAGATGGTTAGAGCCGCCCTTTGCACAACGTTACATGGCAACTTCCTCTGTATCCCTCAAGCCTCTCTCTCTTCCTTGCACTTTTGAATTGATGCCTCCTTACGTAGCTGCTGTACAAAAGCACCAATCCCTGGACCTTTACGACCAAAAATCCACAGGTATTTCTAAATGTAGTTGTGAAAAATGGGTAGACTTGAATATTTTGTTTTGCCTGTTAAAGTGAAAAAAACTCTAAATTGAGAGGTCGTATTTAATCTGGCTGTAGGGAAGGGTGTGATGGGACACACATCACAGGATCAGGCAGGGAAGGAGACTGGTAGCTTTGGGTATTTACCAAACGATTTACCAAATCATTCAACGTGTGAAACCAAACAAGCATTGCTTGTGTAACTTTTGGAAAATAAATTAAATAAATAAATAATGAAATTGACCAAATGAAATATGCTGAGATTTACACTTCATCCACACTTGAAATTAACATGCTCTTTATAACTCAGAATGAGAAGGTTAAATATCCCCAAAGTCTATTTGTTATTATTAGAATAAATTCAATTATATTGTTACATGCAAACTAGTAACGGTAAAAAGATTCCAAGCATAGGTTAATTTAAATTAAATTCAAATATGCTAACCAAATAGTTTGTCATTTAAATGTGCAGAAAAAGTTTTGATAGAAAGAAGGCAAAACGAAGCATTTCTGAAGTAAAGGTTGGTCACTGAGCATTAAGAAGATGGTAAAAACGGGGCCGGGGTGTGACATGGCTAAGCTGTCTGATGTCTGAAACGTAAAGTTCTCATTGCTGCCTCTTGGAATGGCAGCTTGTCTTCACTGAGAAAGTTGTTTCCACCCCCATCCCCCAAATTCTGCCTGTTTTTGGAAGTTGATGTGGTTCTAGTGGAGTTGTATGCTACACAGGAAAGCAAAAAGCTTTCACTGGACTCTCAGTTTCCTAAAGCATAGTCATTTGCAGCCACAGATTCCAAGAAAATAAAGCACGAAGCGGAGTTTAAAAGGAGTATGGATAGTGAACCCCAAACACCCAAGATGATGTCAAACCTCTGCACCGTTTCCTAGCGCTCCACTGATTAGCAAAGGCTCTTCTACCAAAACTGCTTCTCTTTTACACTGAAGGATGGGGAAATCTCTGGCAGATCCTTGCCAGCATGCAGAGGCCTAAGCAGATCTGATTTTCTATTCTTCACTGGGAGGGCATTGAGGGGGGGTGATATCTCCCCCTTTGTTCACCTCACCCAGAGGCAGGGGCCTGTCCCTTAATTCCCAGGAGGCCTGAGCACATCCAGCCTAATGGCAGATGCCAATAACGCAGTTGGTTCAGCTTGACAAGGAAGACCAGACACAGACGTGGACCCTGGCAACAGGCAGCACTTCAAATACAGCAGCAAGTTAGTGAAAACTCCATGAAAAGATCATATCAAATCACACTAAAAAGCAAGAATATGGCCCAAGCACAATATCATCATATTTTGTAAAGTTCTAAAGATTTCATACCTGCATGGTGAAGTGAAACAAAACTAGAATACAAAGCAAATTTCATAATAAGTGCTTGGAATTTTTTTTTTTCTGAAAGACCCCTAAACTACCCTCCAAACATTCCAATCGCTATAAAACACTAATAAATACAGCTAAATCTAATATAGAAATAAACTCTATATTGGTTATACTTCAATAAAAGGCAATCAAATTTAGGGGAGAACTTACTAATGTCAGTAGAGCTAGTATTTTCATCACTAATATTCTAGTTGCATTGTCAGACTTCACTAATTGTTGTTGTCTAGTAAATTGTTTTAGGAATTAAGATATATTATTTCTAAATAATAAGTTATTCAAGGTATTAGTGATGTGTTTATTTACATATTAGAATAAAAACAAGAAATTTATGTTTAAGAAAATCATATTACGTTTATTCTGTAGTTCAAAAATTCCATAAAATTCCTGGGGAGGGGGAAGGGTAAGCTGGGACGAAGTGAGAGAGTGGCATGGACATACGTACACTACCAAATGTAAAATAGATAGCTAGTGGGAAGCAGCCGCATAGCACAGGGAGGTCAGCTCGGTGCTTTGTGACCACCTAGAGGAGTGGGATAGGGAGGGTGGGAGGGAGATGCAAGAAGGAGGAGATATGGGGATGTATGTATATGTATAGCTGATACACTTTATTATACAGCAGAAACTGACACACCATTGTAAAGCAATTATACTCCAATAAAGATGTTAAAAAAATCAGAATCATTTTGTTTTGCGCACATTGTTAATAATAAAAGTTAAATTTATTAGGGAGGATAATAAAATTCTATTATCTTGTCTTTTAAAAAATATATCAGAATCATTTTGTTTTGTGCATGTATGTGGTAATATAAAGGTTAAATTTATCAGGGAGTATAATAAAATTCTATTAATTTGTTTAATTCTATTTGTGGTCTATTGCTTTCCAGTTCATAAAGTGCCTTCACATGTTCTCAGCTACTCTTGAGAAAGGAGAGAAGATTAGAACAGGTATTACCATACCCAATTTACAGATAAAGAAATAAAGGGAAATTTCATAACAGCCCCCAAGAAAGTGATGTTTAAAACATATTCACATACAGATACAATTAAATGGAAAGAATTAAGTTTAATGTAGGTGAATTTCTTTGTTAGAGTAACATATGAGAGCCCCCATTGAAAAGGAAACATGAATTTAATGTATGTTACTTAATAACAAAATAATCAAAATGAACATGATTTGGGTTGAGCAACCTTACCATTTCTTCAAAGAAAAGAGGTCTTCAACTAAAAAAAATGGAAAAGATTGAACCAGAATCAGATCACTAATGAACATTCCATGAGTCTATGAATTTTATAATTATTCACTGAATAAAATTATGATCCTGAACTTCCACAAAATAAGCCACTTCACCTCCGACCATGAGCTGTACCTTCACCAGCTTAAAGGTACCAGATTTGGGCATATATCTGGAGAAAACCATAATTCGAAAAGATACATGCACCCCAATGTTCACAGCAGCATTATTTACAATAGCCAAGACATGGAAGCAACCTAAATGTCCATTGACAGATGAATGGATAAAGAAGATGTGGTACATATATACAATGGAATATTACTCAGCCATAACAAAGAAGGAAATAATGCCATGTGCAGCAACATGGATGGACATAGAGATTATCCTACTAAGTGAAGTCAGCCAGACAGAGAAACACAAACATCATACGATATCACTTATAAGTGGAATTAAAAAATGATACAAATGAATTTGTATACAAAACAGAAATAGACCCACAGACACAGAAAAGAAACTTATGGTTACCAAAGGGGCAAGAGGTGGAGGAGGGATAAATTAGAAGTTTGGGATTGACAGGTCTACACTCCTATACATAAAATAGATAATCAACAAGGACCTACTGTATAGCACAGGGGACTCTACTCAATATTTTGTAATAACCTAAAAGGGAAAAGAATCTGGAAAATCTATATATGTCTGTATAACTGAATCACTTTGCTATACATCTGAAACCAACACAACATTGTAAATCAACTATACTTCCATAAAACAATTTTTTTTAAGTAGATAAAAGGTACCGGATTAGAGGTCTAGTTTCTGAGGAAAAGACTTGCACACAGAAGGGCGTTCTCTGCAATGCAAACGGAGAGGGGGGCAAGTCACATAGCTTTGCAATAAGAGAGGGTGTGTGTTTGGACAGCAAAATCAACCTGACAGTGTTCTCCTTCCACTGAAACTTGATCCAGCGATCACAGATGAGAAGAAATTCATGTGTCCATTCTACCTTGAGGTAATCCTGCTCTTTCTCACTCACAAAAATGACTATTTCCTTTCATTTCTGTCATTTCACAAATATTAACACCTGCTCAGTGCAGTCACCACAGTGTGCATGGGAGACACAGAAGCAAGTAGACAGGCATAGTCACTCTCCTTCCAAATCTTACATCTAGTACTTCAAGCTGTTGGAAAGATGGGCATCTTGTGATGTTCTGGAGTCTCAACGGTCAGAGACCATGAAATGTAATGATCTTCAAGGCCTGTCGGAGAATGGGGAGAGGAGAGTGTGCGAGGCTTTCTTCAAGGTGCATTATTCCATGTCAATCTATTGCCAAGAGCAAGGAGATCTCAGGTTTCCTATAATTGGATGTTCTTAGGGAGGCATCAGCTTCTGACTACCTGGTTAATCAGAAATGGTAATAGTCATCAATTTGTCATATCTTTATATCTCACTGCATATTTCATCTTTGTTGAGTGAACTTATACCGTTTTATAGTTACATGCTTTAGGAGTAATAGTGCGTTAACATCCCTGTTCATACCTGAGCAGCATCCCTCCATCAGACCCATTCACAGAACAACTGCATCCCTGATGGCAGTGCTCAGATGGGCAGGGAAGGCACCACACACACTTCCAGCTGCCTCAGTGCTTGCCCATTTCTTCTAAAACTTCTGACAACAAGCACAAATGGGGCTCTCATGTTTCCCTCTTCTGCCTTTCTCTTACTACCTCTTTCTTTAATCTCTCACCCCTCTGTCTGTCTTCCTGGCTTCCTTCTCTGCTTTACTCAGCTCACCTTCCCTTTTTGTCTTCTTTTCCCTCTGCCATTACTACTAACTTTCACCCTGTGCAGAGAAGTGTAATTCTCAACAACAAAGAACATGTAGCATAGCAGGAAGCAGCGAGGACTTCTCACTCAGATTGCTCACCATCTCTAAGATGTAATCTGTCCCTGGACCAAATGAGGTGGGTGCTTCAGGACATCTTGTCAAGACAGGAGTGAAACTGTCACCCCCAAACACATGTGCACACTATTTACATCAGAGTGCAGGAAACATAGTGGTTAAGAGAATAAAATCCGTCTTGGGAACAAACAAAACTCTAAGAACAAAAACAGGCATAGGGGTGTTGAACAAATGGAGAGGATACAAGAGAAGTAACATATTTAAAAGCTGAATTTAAAAACCATAAAATGTACGTAATAAAGAAGAAAACATAAGTGCAGTCAAAAATATTCAGACTGTTCTCCAAGAATTGGATCACAGATTAGAAGAGGAAACAGAAAGGCTCTCCATAAATTTTGCAGGCTTTGGTCTCAAAACTGCTGGGTAAACAAGCCATGAGAGACTGTGTATGGAATCCATATGGAAACCCAGGGCCATGTGTGTAAGCGGAGACAGGCATCAGCTGGGCATGAACCAGCAGGCACACGTTTTTCTTAAAAAAAAAAAAAAAAAAAAAAAAAAACCTTTGAAAAAATGAAAGCAATCTCTCTGAAATAGTTTGAGAAACAGTGAAAAGTACAAAGAAAATCCAACAAATACCGTAGACCATACTCCTTTTTCCTGAAGCGCTATCTTAAAGCCGCCTGCCTTCACCTCCACCCTGCGTGCTCTATTAACAATTCCTGAATCACCTTCCCCCACCCTATGGTGTCACTGAGCGAGGGAGTCGTGTGACGCTTCATCATCCCAGGGAAAATGAACAAGGCTGTCTTATTAATTTTACTATATCACATTTATTCTTCTTAAACCGCAGCTCATTGTTAGAACTCTGGATTAGTTAAGAAAATGCCTCAGGCTCCAACCTAACACATCAGAAAATCAGAGCTTATCTTCTTCCTCAAAATAAAGCCTGGCACCTCTTGATCTTTGTTTTCCCTCTTGATGTTGCATAAAACCGGGAGAGATTTCAATAAACAACAGTCAGACAACCCAGGTTGCATCCGTGTATATTCTGATGCTCTGTGGCAATGTCTAACAGTGTAAAGAAGAAGAAAAAATACTGACACTCATTTAAATATGAAAGCAGTCTTTTTTTTCTTTTAGGGCACAGTAATAGCATGAACCAAGGGACTTGAGAGCACTTTGCATTCATTGCTTGTTTTCTCTCTTGTACTAGTAAAGGTGATATAAATGTGTGAAGTGTGCTAAATAACAGTGGTTATTAAACCACCCCTAATACAGGTTGATGGACAGAGCTTATCTAACTCCAGGTGTTCTTCTCCCATGAGCCCTCTGAAGGGAACAGCTCTGACTGAGATAGAAAGATGTCTAGTGGGTGACCTGATCATTTGATTCCAGAACAGTGGCACACCTGTGGTCTAAGAAGGAAGAGGGAAAAGAACACGTAATAGTGTTTTTAAGAAGAAGTGGTGTGTAGAATTTGCTTTTATTTTTTCTTAAAGAATGAGTTCCCAGACTTTATTAAAATATGGAACTTCAATACTTTACAAGTGCATCCCTTCCCTAGTTCTCAGAATATAGCAGAAACTGCTCTACAGCTACTCTGAAATAGGAAACAACCTTTTCTGAAAGTGTCAAATGGCTTGACGTAGTAGTATTTCTAAAGCAACAGTTTCTTAACGTTGTTTCTGAAATTCTGAAAATGATCATTTTGTCAAAAGCTATGTACTCCATTACTTTTTAACTTATAATTTTGAAAAAATACAAACTAATAAACACAAAAATGATAGTTTCACCTGCAGCATACCTTTCACTGAGCCTCACCACTTGATAAAAATCTGTCACTTTTTCTCCATCACTTTCTCTTTTTCTATCTCTAATAACAAACATAATTGTTCTTGCTTCTGTTCCACAATTTAAAAGTAAGTTGCATATACGATGCCCCTTTGCCTCGAAATACCTCAACATTATCTTCTAAGAATAAGGACAGGCTTTTATATACTATGGAACAATGGTCAATTTTAGAAAATTAAGATTTTACTGTGAATGCCTTTAAATTTAATAACTTATAAACGGTAGTGTCAGAAAACTCCAATCGCAGGTAAATTACTTTTCCATAATTATAAACAGCCTTTTCTGATTCCTCACTCCAAGGAACTAAACAGAGTAAAAGTTTCATGAGGACAAAGATTTCTCTTTCTTATTCCCAAGTACCCAGGAGCTTCCAGGAGAGTCTCACAAGTGGATACACATAGACAGTGTTTGCTTCCTTCAAAAATTATTCTTTGAATCATATTTAATGACTGTTGAGTATCTCATGTGTCTAGAGCAATATATGAAGTGATTCTCGACTACCTTTAATGTCAGTAAGGTGGCCATGACCCATGTATTTGGCAACTTGGTCATTATTTTGAATATGTATTTGAACATGAACATTTCCCCCCCAACAGATAACCCCCAAACATTACCCTAACTCTTGATTTATTTTGAAATGTGCTCAGCATGTATGCCATTGATTTGGATTTTTAACACCCAGTGGAAATACCCAGTGATAAGGGTACTGATCATTTTAGGTTGATTACAGGATCATAGAATTGTGTTATCCTTTTATGTCCCCTCACTGTCAAAAAGAAAAAAAAATCTTTCAAAAGGAAATCAAGACTCTCCAAACTGACTTCTATTAAAATTAATTTTTTAATAACTGCTTGGTTTTATCACTACTTCCCGAAATGCTAATTAATTCTAACTCTAAACTATGTAATTATAATACTTGTGCTGAAATACAAATTATCTGGTGCCCCTGGCGTGAACAAGTTAGAATATATTTCATGTTCCATTCAGCGATTTCTGAGACCATGGAAACAATGAAGCAGCCCCCAGCTGGAGCCCCTCCCACCAACATTTGCAGTTTTCTGTTTCTTCCTCTTTAGCAGGAAGACGGGAGCGGAGCTGACGGCTGGCATCCTCAGTTTCATGCCTCTCTCCGTGGGGCTGGGAGCAACGGCGGACGCCAAGTTATTTTTGGCCTGGCAACGAAATGCACGGAACCTTCAGGAGCCTTCATTTAGTCAGTGGCCTAAGTGGCCGCTGATACACCTGCAGAATGTGAATTGACGTTGCCATGGAAATAGAACAACTCTTCCTGGTTCTGTCAAAATTCATCTCTATCTGAGACTAGGCAGGGGTCAGAAAGGAAAGAAACGCCAGGTCCAGGGGGAAAACAGAGATGGGGGGGGGACGACTCTACAGCGCCCTACAGCATTGGAGAAATCCATTTGGCTTCTAACATCCGCACACATTATTGCCTTTAGAATACAAATCTCCTCCTTTTATTTCATCAAACAGTAGCTAATCTAAGTGCCTTTTTTTTTCCCTTATAGCCTCAAACCAGTGTTCATAGGGCGGACACATAACATCTTTAGGGGCCCGTGTCTGCCATGTCATGTGCTCCAGGTGATCACTGAGTCCTCTGATGCTATTTAATGTTATTTTCAGTCTTAACAGGCATGAATTAGCCCATTCTGCCCAGAACCTGAACATAAGTGTTACAATTTAAGCACAAGAAAATAGGACCCTGCGTGTAAGAACAGCAAATGAATAGGAGCCGTGAAAGGAACCAAGTTGACTCCTGTGGGCCCTAGGTTGTAGGTTTGTGGTGCCCCTTATGGCCTGCAGGACTGCGCTGGCCCAAGGCTTAGCTCTTTAGACGGCAGGTCAGAGGCCTGCTATCCCTGCCACGGAGCACAGGCCTCCAACCCCTATCACTGGGCATCTATAGCTGCAGCCTGGTCCTGGATCCAGCCCGCTGGTCTCACCTTGAATCACCTGCTTGGTTCCACACGTGGCTCTGCGCCTCAGCCCTCAGGCCCAGCCTCTGGGTCCCGCGCTCTGCTGGCCCAGCCCTGGGCTGACAAACTTTGTTCATAGAGATAGTGGTACTTAATGCAGAGAGGGGGCTCACCCATCGTGCAGTGGTGCAGGGACCTGAGCAGGGGATGCAGAACCTCGACAGTGGTGTCACTGGGTACAGCGTGAACAGTAAATACCCCAATTCACTAGGAATCTATGTGTGCACTCTAGCAGACCCATAGCATAAAAGGACAATGCCCTGGTGTCTGAGGCCCCTTGCTTCATTATCTGAATGAGGCACAAGCCCAGTCATCAGCTGACCTGGGGCAGCCAGTAGGTTAAACAGCCCTCCAGACCATCTCACGTGTATCGTCAATGAGCCTCTGCCCTTATATACATACCATCACCAATTAAAATGTCTATGAGATTATACGTCATTGAATTTTAGGAAGAAAATCCATGCATTATGATATCTGTGAACCTGATAATTCAAGAATATGCTGGACTTCCCTGGAAGTCCAGTGGTTAAGCCTCCATGCTTCCACTGCAGGGGACACAGGTTTGACCCTTGGTTGGGGAACTAAGATCTACCATGCCGCACGGTGCGGCAGAAAAACAAAGATAGAAAAAATTAATTAATCACAGATAATTAAAAAAATAAAGAATATGTTCAAGTAATCTTCTATTTTATCCCTCCTAGATGTGTGTATGTATGTGGTGGTTAGTATTATGTCAATGTGGCCAGACTACAGTACCCAGTTACTCCATCAAATGCTAATCTAGGTGTTGCTGTGAAGGTATTTTGTAGTTGTGGTAAACATATACAATCAGTTGACTTTATTGTAAGGAGGTCATCCTTGATGATATAAATGGGCCTCATTGGTCAGTTGAAGGCCTTAAGAGCAAACACTGAGTTACCCGTAGAAGAAATTCTTAAGACTGTAGCATAGAAATCCTGCCTGAGTTGTCAGTCCCATGGTCACGTGAGCCAATTCTTAAAATTAATCTCTCTCTCTCTCTCACTCTCTCTCTCTCTCTCTCTCTATATATATATATATACACACACACACACAACATATATGTGTGTATATATATATATATATATATGCATATATGTGTGCATATCTTATTGGTTCTATTTCTCTGAAGAACCCTAATACAACATATCTTTGCCTAATGTTTCAACAACAAAAAAAAAGCCAAAAACAAAAATAGGCACCTTTGAAACTTGTCACCTGGGCAACTTAGATCATAAAACACATGACTTGCCTTCTTGCATCATCCTAGATCCTCAAATTTGTAGCCCCTGCCTCCTAATATAAGTGAATATTTGTATTATTTTCATTCTCTCATGTATTAGAAAGCATTGAACTACTCTGAACCAATATGTTTCTAGAGTGACATTATTCACTGCCCTACATTATACATGAAATAGATTAGCTTTCAGTGCAGGGATAAAGTTCCACCAGCAGAAATTCTGTGAGCCATAAACCTGCAAACTTCAAGTTGAATCTCACCACTACACTAAAATGCCCACATGCAGAAGGCACACGGGACAGCACCTCTACCTTACTTTAAAAACCTTCCTCTTCAAGACAAAGTGATTCTGTACAATCATCACAGCGAGTCAAATAGGAGGGGCAAAGCTAAATGGATGCCACTATGTTGCAGCAAATACATTTTCCACGAAAATGTTTCAAAATCAAAGATTGCCATCAACAATTTAAATGCCTTATGTATGTTTATACTTTTATAGACTCTTGAGGGGGGGAAAACCCCAACGCTGAACTGACAATGAGTGAAAAAGTATATCGTGTATATATAAAGCATCACAAATAATGACATTTGACTTAGCACTTGATAACTGAGCTAAAATGGGCTTTGTTTTCTTAGCTTCTAATAGACGCTAATGAAATCAGGTTGCAAGAGATTCCAGAAGCACTTTCTCTCTGTGTAGTTTTACAATGATCTTACAATCCCTACTGTATCTAGAACAGTGGTTTTCAGCTGGGGGCAATTTTGCCCTTCAGAGTATATTTGGTAAATATATGGGGACACTTTTGGTCACAACTGGGAGTGGCAGGGTGGATGATACTGACATCTAGTGGGCAGAGTCCAGGGATGCTGCATGGTGCCGTCAGGTGCACAGGACAGCCCCCTCTTCCCCAGAACAAAGGGTTACCTGGCCCAAAACGTCAACAGTGCTGAGGCTGAGAAACCCTGCCCTGCTCTGAATTAAAGCAATTTTATAACAACAAGAACAAAAACACTAGGCATAAAGTGTGTCCTTTCCACTGGAATGTGTTATATTAAAGTGAGGAGGGAGGTGGAACTCTGGATTAAAGCAAGGGCGATGCTCAGCAGTCAGCAGATAGAAAGCTGGTATAAACTCAGAGTGCAGAGGAGAGCTGGGTGAACAAAGCCCATCGCAGCCCTGTGACCCTGTGCTAACTCAAATCAATGAGAAGGGATGATAGCAATGCAATTTGTTCCACTTGATTACAGTTCATTTTGCCCAACAGGGAAGTCAGATTTGATGATGACTATCATCAAGCACCAATCCTACAAAATGTATTTCATAAGAACGCAATGTCTTTTTCAATGCTTTCATTAATTTGATTTTTTCCCCTTTTAAAACAATAAATATCGATAACTAAATCTAAGTCACGTTATCGCTCTGGGTTTCAGCACCTCACTTTTACAAGTGGAGAGTTCTACGTGGTGAGTCTTTTTTGAACTGGAGCTCAGGAACCCCTGCTGGTGCATGACAAGCATCTTCCCTTGAAAAGGAAACAGCGAACATCTATGTGGGTGTGAGTAAACACGTTTCACTTTAGGAAGGTATTAAATCTCCGTATCTGAACAGTGCGTTTGGGCAAGAGCTTGTAGGACGCAGATGCCAGAAGCTGGCACTGGAGAAATGTCCTTGTCTTTCCTTTGTCCATTCTCCTTCCATATAGCCACCTCGGCATCCCGAGTTGGGGGCAGCCTGGTAGGCCGGGTTGGGATGGCAGAAGCCAAGTGTAATTGTCACATGAGCATGAAGTCAGTGAAACAACAATATGATAACATTCAGTGAACAACAGACACTAAAGGCACGTTGCTTTTATGTTTAGATCACACACAGCACAAACGGGTCTCCACGGGTCAAAGACTAAGACTCTGATGAAACATTTATATTTGTGAATTTTGTTGAGCTTGGAGAAGTAACTTTACTTTTCTTTTTGAGCTTCCTAATGAATTAACCCTTGCAGACACCCACATACTTTTAACTTTTAAAGACGCAGTATTTCTAATTATTCTAGGACGAAGTGTCTCAAGAACTTCTTGAATGAATGTGAGAGCTCGATCTAGTGAAAGGAATTTGGTTTATAACAAAAAAATGCCAGCATATACCTTTAAAAAAAACCTGCTAATGGCAGTTCTGGTCCCTAAGAAAATTTAGATCATGAGCAGCTTGAAGTTAGAATTTTCATGGACAAATTCTTCCAATTAAGCTTTATTGTTTATTTCATATTTTCCAATACTATTTCTCAAAAATATTTTAATTTGGAAAATTAACAGTGATATTCAAAACCTTTATTGTTTCTGTGGTTATGGGAGCATACCACATATGAGGGTTCTCTCTTTTCCTTTCCTTTTCTGTTTTTTTATTTCTAAACCTTTTCCACCAATTTTACTAGTGAAGATTTGTTAACTCACAAAAATAACACAGCATTTGGAGAGTGATGAAGTCTCCTTTTTTGGGGGTTTGATCGATAAAGGAACTTAAAATATTAGATTTTTTTTCAAAGTTTGATAATGGAAAAAATAGTATTACATATAATTTTAAGTGCTTATATACATGTATAAACATTTTACCTAGAGTTAAGAATTTTCATCAGCGTATGTCTGTGAGTGTGTGTGTGTGTGTGTGTAATTAACAATCAGTGCAAACTCTTGATATACAATATGTTGGCTAAACACAGAATCTGGACTAGCAAACTAATTCATTCTTTTTTTTGGCTGAGTTTTCTGGTGAAAGGTGACTTTAGGCTCAGGGAAAGCTTTTTATAAAATTGGATAGAAAAGTGGAAAGGCAGCTTTTTAAAGAAATGCATTATTTAAAAATTCACATGTCTGTGAAATTCAAGTACATTCTGTTCAATTCACATGGCGTTGATACCAATAATATGCTAGAGAGGGCTCAGAAAAGTTCATCATAACCTTACAAATAAATATGTATGTACTACTTGTATTTTTTAAATATTGTTCTTAAAGTGGGTCTTTATTTGTGATGTATTTATTGCACACAAACATATACATATAATAGAGCATAAATAAATATTCTTGGGGACAAAAATATTAAACTGAAGAGCGACGCCACGCCTCTAG
Organism: Mesoplodon bidens; assembly: GCF_964165515.1. Lineage (NCBI taxonomy): Eukaryota > Metazoa > Chordata > Mammalia > Artiodactyla > Ziphiidae > Mesoplodon > Mesoplodon bidens. Next base: position 5,586,485 of record NC_138161.1, on the reverse strand, counting down.
TGTTTGGGGGACAGGGCACATCTCCCTCTTTTCTGTCTAGCGGTGGGCAGGGGTGCAGTTAGCACCAGATCAAAACAGATGCCATCGAGGACCAGCGGTCTGTGTGGGGCGATACGCACACCAAAATCACCATCCATCACAGAACGTGGGGCTTTGTGTTACAGGCTCCAAACCTGCATGAAACAAACATTATTTGGGTAAGAAGAACAATTATCCATTGCTGATACGTCCTCCCCTGGATGTTATCGGTGGTTTGCCAAGATATTAAAACAGTAACTTTTCAGTGTGAGTTTGATTTTCATCACCAGGGATGGAGGAAATACCAGTGTCTTGGATTGAAGATTCTAACTATTTGTTGATCATCATCTCCTCTTTTCTCCTACTCTTTTTTTTTTTTTTTTTAGCGGTTCGTGGGCCTCTCACTGTTGTGGCCTCTCCTGTTGCGGAGCACAGGCTCCAGACGCGCAGGCTCAGCGGCCATGGCTCATGGGCCCAGCCACTCCGTGGCATGTGGGATCTTCCCAGACCGGGGCACGAACCCGTGTCCCCTGCATTGGCAGGTGGACTCCCAACCACTGCGCCACCAGGGAAGCCCTCTCCTACTCTTTTTTGTGTTGCTGCCTTGCTCTGCATTTGGTGATGTCCAGCTACTCCCTCCTTAGGGTCCTCAGCCCTTGCACACTCACGGCCCTTCCCCAGCACTCTCTGCTGCTCTGGTCTTCTCCTTCCCTTTCTGGGCACTGTGTGCTCTGTGGTTGGAATGGTGCCTCCTCCGGTGAAAAAGAACAAGGACTCTAAAGTCAGACAGATTCTGTTTCGGGATGTGTGGCCTCACAAAGTTCGCCTAATGATTTGAGGCACCCCTTTACAGCTCCATCCAAGAGGTGCCCTCACCTGCAGCCTTCTCCAGAGAGCAAACAGGACAGCGAGTGCTGGGGCTCAGAGCCCCCAGGCAAGGGGGCTCCTCAGGCCTCAGGTGTGACCACTAGGAAGCATGCTCGGCAAGGTCTCTCAGGCTTCCTGGGTGAGACTGAGCTCCTCTGCAGAGGGCAGACCCACCGGACAGCACCGATTTATTGGCTGCTTCCCTTGCTTGTCTCCTTTCCCAATTACTTAGAATATTTTCTGGCACTGCCTCTGAAATCAACTGCTTGCCCTCAATTTCTTGCCTTGGGGTCTGCTTCTAGGGGATCTCAGCCTTAGAGAGGCCCCACCAGCAGCTCAGATGGGGAATAGCCCCTGAAGGCAGAGCTGTCATTCCCCTAGGGCCAGGTGCAGCTCACTCAAAGCCCTCTGGGCACTTGGCAGGGACCAGGCTTTCTCAGGAGAGACCTGAATGTAGAGGAGAAGGCATGTGTGTGACTCAGCATAGGACAAACCTTCCAGGGAAGGGCCACTACCCAAAAACAATCATACCTACTCTCACTGGGCTAGTTCAGGCTGAGGAGGGTCCCGGCCTTATGGACTCTGGGCTCGTGATGACGTGATGAGAACATTAAACATGACCTTTCCATTGTCCTCCCTTTTCCAGCCAAGGGGAAGACGAGGTATTTTCCAGGAGAGGGTTGGGGTCAGAGTCGGTATGGCAGGTGGGTGAGATTTGGGCATCGGAGTCAATGAGAGCAATTTGAGCACCTGCAGGAACTTGGCTGACCAGATCTGGGGGCGTTTTGGAGAGAACCAGGTGAGGTGGCCTTGCACCTCGCATTGACCTGTAGAACGTTGTAGAAGCCACTGTGTGACAGCAGGGACCCAGGCCTTTGAGAGGCCTTGAGCACTTCTCTGGACTCTGCTGAGATGCCACATGACCAGCCCAGGCTGGCCAGCTGGATGACAAGACAACTGGCCCAGTTCCTTCCGGCCCCCTAACACAACAGCTGGCCAACCCCAAAAGCAGAGCCACCTTCCTGACTGACCACTGATCACAAACTCGGGACCAAGCCCAGCTGAGCCCAGCCCAAACTGCCAACCTACAGAAGCACAAGCCAAATAAATGGCTACCGTTTTAAGGCACTGAATTTTGGTGTTTGTTACATTATCGATGGATCACTGTATGCCCTGGAACAAATCCAACGTGCCCGTCTTGCAGGGCCCATTTTGGCTGCCATAGGTACAGGTACAAAGGGACCACAAAGCCACTCTTGACTCTGAAGGGGGATCTTGGGTGAAATTCTGAGATGGGAGCACTGTGTATGGCTCTCCTGTCTTTCTCTCTGGCAACGGCACTCCTCACAGCAGTGGGGACATGAGGGTGAGCATCCAGCCAGTCACCTCGGAGGTTTCCACAGTGTAAAGCGACACATGCTGGCAGCCCTCCTCCATCTTCATGTCCCAAAATATCACAGCCCCATTTAAAAACTCTAAGCCAAAAAGCAATCCTTCAGCACTGGGGTGTTTCAGTGTCAAAGACCATAGTATTCCTGCAAAGGCCTGATGCTGATTTGATAATGTATCATTGATTTCACTTCACAAAGATCTAACATAAACACAGCCGTAAATCCTAGGCCATATTTAATGGTGAAATTCCAGAATTCCATTATACGCTGGAATTCACCTCCTACCTCCCTCTGTGGCTCAAATATGGCATAAGAGATGCAAGGCAAGACCCACCACATTAATTTAAGGACGAAAGCAGCCCCTCCAGGAACATCACAGAATCATTCTGTTATATTAATTCCGGGCCTCTGTTATTTTATTATATATATATATATTTAATGATTGTAAAAATAAATGTTTTTATAGGTAGAATGTGCATAAACATTTGCCCTGGATTCTAGGACAGCCCTGATTTAAAATATCCCTTCCCAGTATGCACTGGATGGTGTTCTTCCTTGAACTAAAAGAAAGAATTGTTTCCTCTCTAATCTTCATGTCCTGACGCTGCGGGCACTGTTGTCTTATATGATTGATGGTTTGTGTGTGCTTGGGCCTCATCCTTCTAACAAGATGGTCGGTTCCTTAAGGTCACGAGCCTTGAGGAATGCCCTCATATCTCGCCTTCTCTGCTGAGGGATATTTAGCGTGTGTTTTGCCTTTGCTGAGTTGACCTTAATACATCACCTTCTAAGTCCGTGTCTCTGGTTACAGAAACCTGGGAAATAGAGGGTGTAGCAACAAGTAATTGGGGTAAGAGGCTGTCAGAGAATCTTCAGAGGTTTGATTAAAGACATATTTTGTCCTTGGCAATGTAATGTCTATTTTTAGTCTCTCTTCTTTCTCAAGGCATACGTGACACTCAGCTTTGGGAAGGTTCTCTTGTGATCCATCAGAAAGCTTTCACCACACCTTCCAACACTAAAAGGCACTGACATGCATCTATCATGCGTGTTGCATGTTTCTATTACAGAACACGGTGGGTGTTCTTGGTGGCCATTAATAGCTTTTACTTTGGAATATGAATTATGTTTGCAAAGATTTCACTCCAAGTTTTAAAATTTGCTTGCATTAATTAGGAGTAACCTTGTCTTAAAAGTTTTGAATCCTTTCAAAGGCACAGGGATCTTCTTTTTTTTTGCGGTACGCAGGCCTCTCACTGTTGTGGCCTCTCCCGTTGCGGAGCACAGGCTCTGGACGCGCAGGCTCAGCGGCCATGGCTCACGGGCCCAGCCGCTCCGTGGCATGTGGGATCCTCCTGGACCCAGGCATGAACCCGTGTCCCCCGCATCAGCAGGCGGACTCTCAACCACTGCGCCACCAGGGAAGCCCAGGGATCTTCTTAATACTTGGTATTTAGTTTATCAAAGATCGTCAGCCTATGCTCAAATACTGATGGTCACTTCTCTCTGTCAAAGGATATTCCACAATTGTTTCCCTCACATCAGCTCCTACTTGGACCATCATCTGATTGGATTAGAAATAAATGTTCAAGGTAAATTTCTGAGGTTTTTATCCCTTTAGATATAAAAGAGCTTTAAGAATGTTGCATACTTGTTTTCAAATGTGAAAGATTGCTCATAACCACCTTCAGAACCCTCCTTTCTTCTTAGAGGAAATCTTTATTTTACTATAAAATATCAGAGCATTAGCCATCTATCCCTCTGGTACCCTTCTTTCTTCCCTTTATGATGGCAGAACAAAACTAAGAACCTTTATTTACCTAGAAAGCACAGTTACAGGAGGCAATAAAGCTTATGTAAACAGGTTTGCCGTTTTTTTATTCCCCAGTGGCCCCAGCAACACCTTGAAGAAACGATTTCTATATTACAGATATATGGTTTTAACTCTGAGGGTGCTGTTTATTTTCAAGAGATGCCTTACATTGAGGATGAAATAAGAAGAATTAAACATTCCTTCCAATTGTCTCAGGCCACTGCTCAGTCATTCTCTGGTTCAGCTCCACACTGCCCTCCAAAGAGGACTGACCAAACAGAATACACCAGACACACATTCACTGATCCTTCCTGATGTGTATCTTTTTAAAACGATTGCTCTTATGCTGGAATTGACCCTCCTGTTCTTTTTTGGAGGCATATAGACTTGACGAGCTCTCCCTTCTTCATCTGACCTCTGTTAGTAAACAAGGAATGCTTCTCATGGTCAAGAAGAGAAAGAATCCCTAGCACTTGAGTGGACCAGTGGTCTATCACTGATCTATCGGGAGCTCTGAGTTTAGGTGGTCCTTCTAATTGCTGTTACATTGAGCGTAAGGCCTCTGCCCCATTCTATGTCATGATAAGAAAATTCTAAATTATCCCACTTCCTCCCTATAAAATTGCCTAACTAATTTAAAGCAGCGAATACCCTAAAATAATTTTGATGTTAAAATGTTCCCGGAGAACATATGGGGGGAGGAGAGAAATAGGTGAGGGAGATTAAAAGGTACAAACCTCCAGTTGCAAAATAAATGAGTCATGGGTATGAAATGTACAGTGTGGGGAATACAGTCAACAACTGTATAGTATCTAGATTATAACTAGACATATTGTGGCGACCATTTTGAAATGTATAGAAGTATCGAATCACTATGTTGTGTAGCTGGAACTAACATAGCATTGTAGGTCGATTATGCATGAAAAACAAACAAACAAACTCATAAAAAAGAGATCGGATTTGTGGTTACCAGAGGCGGAGGGTGGACGGGCAGTCAAAAGATACAAACTCCCAGTTATAAGATCAATACGTACAAGGGGCATGATGAGTAGCATGATGAATATAAGTAACACTGCTGTATGTTATATATAAAAGTTGTTAAGAGTAAATCCTAAGTGTTCTCATCACAAAAAAGGAAACATTGTCTATTTCTTTAATTTTTTTTTTTTCTATATGAGATGAAGTTCACTGAACTTACTGTGGTCATATCATTTCATGCCACAAAGGCAGAGCTGGGGTCCAACCACCCCCTCAGACTCCAAAGCCCTGGGATTTCACCAGCTGCCATCTGTTCAAGGTAAACATTTTCAAAAACTTGAGAACTTTTACCTTACGTCTTAATAAACTTTTGAACACTCTTATCACTGCTTAAGAAAAAACTCATATAAATTGAGTAGCTCCAAATCAATGTTTGTTTTTAGCTTTATATAAAAGAGGTTGTTTTCAATATTTTGCATACAGAAGTTCCTTTAAAATTCACACCAGTGGGGGAAACCAAGAATGAACTATGAAGCTGAAATAAATACTAATGAGTTTCAGTGAAGACAGATGCTGGTTTTAGTAAAATTAATGGTTAGTCTCATCCCTCCTCCCAAAGCAAATTCACTCAGTTCTTTTGAGGCAGAAATCACTCTGGGTGCATTCTAGGTCCTGGGGACACATCATGGAATGAGCAGAGTATGAACGCCTCAAACATGGGGACATGGGCCACAGACAAAACAAGTGCACGTGCAGTATGTGCAGCAGTGGTGAATGTCACAGAGAAAAATGAAGGGAGGAGTCATAAGAAATGCCTATTCAGTCCCGATTTTAAATACAGTGGTCAGACAGGTTTCATGGAGGCATACAAGGCTCCAGACCGAAAAAAATCAGGGAAAGCACGTCGAGGGTGATGGGCGTGCTACAGATGCGAGATGGTCACCGGCCATCCCGATAAGGGGACACGGGAGCAGAGACCCAGAGGAAAACAGCGAGAGAGCCTGCGGTTACATGGGGGAGAGCTTTCTCGGCAGAGACACCTACTAGTGGAATTGCCAAGGCAGGAGTGTTTAGGAACATCCAGAAGACTGTAGACTGAGTCAAGGAGAGAGGGACCAGAGGCAAAGTCCAGGGCAGGGGGACATCTCACCATTCCCTGGGGACCACCGCAAGAGCTTCAGTTAATGATGTTGTCAGACCTAAGCCTGGAGGTGTGTGTGTCTGTTAAACAAAGAATGTGGTTTGATTTGACTGACTTTACCAGGAGGACAGAAAAGTATCTCACTTGTAGCTGGACAGCAAAGGCAGGGAAGCTGAGTAAACAGGGACTTTGAGGATGTGAAGATTGTTTCAGGATGTGGTAAACACAATGGTACCTCATTATCATCCCTTCATAATGGTCAAAACTGCCCTCACCTCTTGCCTGGGTGTGTGATTAGATCCATACATGTGTGGAGGCATGGAAAAACCACTTTCTGCATGTTGTGCTATAAACAGACGGGCAAACAATATTTTATACACTCTACACCTATTTAAAAATTGGTTCTCTTTTTCCATTTTCTTAACTAAAGAGCTGAAGCATGAAACTTAACCAACGTACAAACATTGCTCAAAGAAATGAATCCAGCTATCTATCCATTTTCCTAACCATTCATTTATCCACCCATGTATCCACCTTCCCCCCCACCCATCCCCCAACTCATCTATTCCCCCACCCACCCAACAGGCCACCCAACCATCCATCTACCCATCTACCCACCTACTCACCCACCCACCCACCCATCCATCTAACTATCCATCTTTCCCTCCCTCCACCGAAGTTAGAAAATTAGCTCCTTAAAGCCTATTTAGGTGATTATAGCATGTCATCACTCGCAATACTCTGGCTGCTTAGAAGTTAACTTCTTGAAACAGCCTCCCTAATAGAAGTCCTCTGATTGTTTTTGATAAATCTTCTGTTACCCATACCTGATGCATTATAAGTATGACTTGAATTTAAAGTGGTTCAATATTTTAAAATTTACTTGAGTGACTTTGCTTTTACTTTATCCCTATGGAAGATCAAACGTTTATAAAACAGTGGATAAATTTTTAACGCCAACGTTCTGAAATAAAATAAAAATTTAAACAGGCAACCATATGCTTTTTTATCCATTGAAATTAGGATATTCCCAAGTTATGGTAGGTGACTTTTTTATGAAAATTGACTTTTATAACGAGAATAGAAAATTTGACCCCAGGTGGCAAAATCAATTCAGATTCCTTTTGACATTTTCTAACCTTCGAATTTCTCCAGGAGCAAAGTAGTCATATAAAGATTATATTCTTGGATATTAATTATTTTGAGTAGTTTCCACAGGGAAAAAAGTAAATGTCATTTGTGACAGTTCAGAAGAAAGTCAAGGTTTTACCTTCTCTAGTTTATAAGAAAAAGGAAAAATAGGAAGATCAACTAGAAAACTCATGCATGTGAAATATAGCTGAAGGGGGCCTCCTGCATCATGAGAGGATTCAAGGTGATCAAATGCGCAAGCCTGGCTTCCAGATGCTAACCTGAATCTCTGCAGGCATGTCTCCAGCCTTCTCATTTCACTCCGCGGGGCAATGCCATGTATCCATCAGGTGTTCATTTTCATGAACATATTTCATGGGGTGCTGCCTTGACCAACATTGTTTTCATTTTAAGAGCATTAATTTTGTTTATTATCCTGGGCAATTATTTAGGAGTGATATGTATTTTTAATGTATTCATCATTTTACTCAATACGTCTGTAGAAGGTAATTAGCCCATATCATTTTGTGTATTATTTTAATTTTATTTATTATTTATTATCCTTTGATTTGGAAATAATGTATAGAATGGTATCACAGAAAGGGTGGACATACTGATCTCTCCGGGCATTACCTCTGGAGTCATCACAGCATTTTAATTGAGTCTCTGAACTCATGTGGGGTCATCTAACAGAGGATAAGAAAAAGGGAGTTCTAGTTTGGGGCAAGAGGGTGGACTTTTGTGTCAGACATACCTGGGTTTGGCCCAGTTCCCCAAGAGGGGCTCAGCATTAAGAGTGTAACCTTTGATAAAAAGTCACTGGGTTTTAATCCTGGCCTGCCATTCATTTCTACCTAATCCGCCTATTTACTTACATTCTCTGTGCCTAATTATTCTTATTTGTAGAATGGATATAATAACACTCCCTAACCTAAAGTTTTACGAGAGAATTAAATGAGAGAATCCATATTACAAGACTTAGAACAGTGTTTCATGCAGAAGAAGTACTGAAACAGTGTTTACTCTTCTCATCATAACATGTAGGAATCTGGGCAAATAATCTCCCTAGACTTATGTCCTCATCCATAACGGCAGCAAAAACAGGAACAGAGTCAGGGTGAGAATCTCATGTTCCTGAGTTCCTGGTGAGTACCTGCCAAAGCTGGCTGTAGTTCAACAATCATTAGTTTCCTATTACCTTCATTCTGCATTTTCTCATCAGGACATGAGATTTACGATGTTCAATGGGGTCAAAGACCAAAGTACTAGCATCATAAATACTGTGGAAATCCAGTTAACTTTAGGTATGAGCATATATTTCTCAAAAATGTATTGATTTCAATTCTTAACACACATTGAGCATCTGCTATGTACTAGGCACTCCGCTGGGTACGTAGGACACAGGGATGTAGAAAAGCCAGTCCCCATCCTTGAGAAGCTCAAGGGCTAGTGGGACTGACAGGAGATGCGCACGTAACACACCGAGGGCTGCTGGGAGCCCTACGGAGAAGCCAGCAGACACAGGTGCTGAAGAGAAAACTTGAATGAGGGCAGCAAATGAATTCTTGGCTCCAGATGTTTGTAGCAGGACTGTTCTGGAACAGAATCCCACTTTGGCAGGCCTGGACATGGTTCTAGAGGGATTTATCAGGAAGAGGAATTGTGGCCGAAAGGATGCAGCCGGGAGCAGGAATACTAGAATTGAACTTGGACCCCTTGGCGTCTATTTCAGCCGCCTTCTAGGGATATGATTTGGGGCAAAAATATGTCTCAGATTTCACATTATGAACCAAAAAACGGTACAGTATTCCTACAGGATCATTTTGATGATCAAAGGGGATATGTTTTTTAAAAACTTTTAAATTGGGAAATATAATGATAAAAATGCAAACTATTGCCGTGAGGCTTCCCGCCATCTCCTTGCGGGGGAAGCGTCAGCAGAGACTCAGGAACCCTGGTTCATCCACAGCCTGTTGTATCTGTGCTGACAAAATCCCCTGGTGCAAACCGATCCCTGAACAAATCTCTTCGGCACCATCCTTTAAACAAGACATCCTTTAAAAAAAAAAAAAAAAAAAAAAAGGCTGCTTTGTACAATTCTCATCATAAAGGTAATCCATGTCCATGATGGAAAACTTCAAAAGAAACAGAAAAGGAATAAAGATGTTAAAATCTATTAAGTTGGCTCTTCTCACTTAATGTAGGCCCTGACTTAGAGGTTTATAATCTTAACTGTTGAACCCTTGCAGTTACCCCATGAGGCTGGTACAATTACTGTCCCCGTTTTTCAGACGAAGAAATTGAAGCCCAGAGCAGTTAGTTCATGTGCCCATCACACAGTTCAGAAACGTGCTCTGCAATTATAATGACTTATGTGAACCCTTTCTGGACAACCCCCCTCCCCAGGGATGGGGGGTCACAGGCCATCTGTTGATACATATTCTTCCTGCTTCTAACACCTCTGTTCACTCACTTACACAAGATACACAACTGCCTTTGCAAAAGCACTCTGTGCAGGAGCTGTCCCCCACACTGGGGACGGAGCAGCCAACCGAACATCCCATGGCACAGGGCATCTTCCAGTGAGGGGTACACAGGGAACAAAGAAGATGTATGATGTGGCAGATGGCCTTAAGTTTACAGGGAGTCAGAAGAGAGGAGGAAATGTTTCAGTTTATTCCCGGGCACTTAAGAAAGAAGTGGAAACTTTGGCTTTTCCTCTAACGAAAGAGAAAACCATCAGAGGGTTGGAAGCAGACAGTATGATCTTATTTATATTTTTTTCAAAAATCATTTCATCGACCTATCGATGAACAAAGTGCTTAGAGGGAGGAAGGGAGGGAGAGAGGAATTATTCTCAATGTGTGAATGCTGGGTGGGGGAGGGCAGGGGTAGGGAGGGGGCGGGATTCAATCTTAACAGGTAGTGTTCTCTTCTGCTGATTTTTTCTTGTGATATTAGATCTGCCACAAGTGAAAGAACAGTTTTAGTTTTCTCACAGTTATTCAAAAGTTCTGATGATTTCTGGAAATGTTTGCAAGGAGAGAAGCAATAATAATCCATGCACAGGCTGTCTGTTCTCTCTCTGTCTCTGTCGCTTTCTCTCTCCCCCTCCCGGCCCTCCCTCCCTTCTTCCCCACCTCCCTTCCTTTTTATACACCTATGGACCAAACCATGTTGAGGAAATATGGTATTTCTAGCCCCCAGTACTTCAGACCCTTACTTGGAAATAAGGTCATTGAACATGTAATTAGATAAGATGAGGTCATATTGGAGGAGGGTGGACCTTACTCCCTGTGAAGGTGAAGGCAGAGATTGGAGTGATGCTTCTACAAACCAAGGAACACCAAAGATTTCCAGAAAACCACCAGAAGCTAAGAGAGGGTCAGGGGGCAGATTCTCCCTCACAGCCCTGAAAAGGAACCAACCCTGCTGACACCTTGGTCTTAGACCATGAGAGAATATGATTCTGTTGTTTAAGCCATCTAGTTTATGGTACTTTGTTACAGCAGCCTTAGCAAACGGATGCACTTCCCAAGCACCTTTGGCATTATACAAATTACTCCTTTATATTCCATGTGGAGCTTTAGAGCTCCTTGAAGTGGGGTCCAGGGGGTATCCCTCTTTGGACCTCAGACAGAATGCTCAGTGAATGCTAAATAGTAGGTGAGTGAGCTGGTGAGCAAGGGAATGAAAGGAGGGAAAGATGGAGGGTTTGACCACCACCGCGGCAGAGCAGGGGCTGCCCCTATGGGTAAAGGAAGGTCTGCTTGACAAATAATGCACGGTAACCCCTCCAGCCTCGGGTCCCTCACTCCCCTGCTTTCTCCTCTGAGCAGCCATAGGTTGCTAAGGAGACCAGGTTTCAGTGCTCCTTCATTTCCAGTTGAGAGAGATGATGAGATCTTTACTTAACCCCATACAAATGCCAAAGAATGGGGAAACAGTAGGGCGTTCAACGCAGCAGGATCAGCTCCATCAATCCAGTGCTGTCTTCCAAGAACTTGAGCTGTTGGCTACCCCAAAATGTGCAGCTTCCCCCATCACATTAATTATTATAACAACCCCAAACTGTAAAATGTCCAAGTTTTAAATCATTCTTGGGAAAGATTCCATCTTAATAAAGAATTCTGATTTCTCCATTTTGGTGGTAAGTAGAATTTGGCCCCAACCTAAAAGAGAGCGATTTCTAAGTATGAAATGAAAATTTGCTTTGACACGGCGCTTCCTTTCTGTGTTTGCCATCCTGTGAATTCTAGAGCAAGGATTTTATTTTATTTTTCTGTTTAGTCTTTTTCTCCAAGTGTGCTCTTTGGGCCACTTGCTCTTAAAATCATCAGGGATGTTGTTTTCAAATCAGATCTGACGGCCCCTCAGACAGACTTGCTCAAAGAGACAGGGGAGCAGGGCGTACGACGTACAGAGGAGAAACAGGACAGCGCCTTGCATTTTAATTAACTGTTCATCTGGTTCATACCCAATAAAGGTTGAGATCAATTCCTCTGGGTTCCATTTTTCTTACACATAATAAAGTAGTAGAGGATGAAGGTGGTATGAAGATAAATTACTTTATATACTGAAGAGAAAGATGTGCACTTTATAGGATGAAAAGAAATCCAGAAACACTTTTTATAGATTAAGACTGGGGACTTGGAGGGAGCCGCGTGAGCACAGTCCAGTGGTTGTTTCAGGAGGCCCCCCTCCAACACCGGGAGCCCCACGTCTTTCCGAGAAGTCTTAGGAGTCTCCGGGGAGAGCATGCGATGGAGGTGCTGGGCAGGCTAGACAGCAGATGTCCTTGGGGTCAACCAGGGCTTCTTTGAGATTAGCTCTTTGTTAGAAATAGTGAGATTTCAAAGGATAAAGGTTTTTATTGCTCTAAAACAAGTTACTATACTTCAATTTAAAAAAATAGAGAAATAAAGAAAAAACAAGTTTGCCAGTCTACGACCATTTGCAAATAAAACAAATAGAATTCCAGTGAAATGGAATATGGCAAAAATCACCTAACATTAGTATCAGAACAGGAGCAAGATCTGCGTTTTCTTTCCTTTGTATCTGTGCTTTCTACAGGGTGAGAAGAGATGTCACGATAAGTTCATTTAAAATCTTGAATTTTTTGAAAAAGGAAAATACAGCATAGGTATCTACATTTAGATTAAGGCACATTCTCTGTATCTGGACATAATCCAGAGCAGTCCTGGTGTCTCTAGTTTTTGTCTCATAGCTTAATGAAAAATTATTTTCACAAATATTCACATATATTTTTATGTTCACAATTTTCCTTAGATACTAGTGAAAAAAAGTATGATAAAAAAGACATTCCCCTTATGTGCATAGTGCCTATAACTTTAGTTTAAATAACGTTTTGCATATGTTTTTGTATGGAGCTGCATTATATATTTAAAGATGCTTTATTTTCACGTAGGCTCCATCCTTGATATCCTCATTACAATTCACGAAGCCTTAACAATATTGAGTAATTATCAGCTGTCGAGCTTATGGGCTGTTCCTTTTACATTTGATACCTGCTCACTCCCCCTTTACATGCACAACTGAAAAACAGAAAAACAAAACACTCTCTTCTCACTAATTTGTTCACTAAGCATTACTTAAGGTTCATTTAGATTCCCGAGAAAGTAGAATACAGATCAAACTACAATTCCTTAAGAAGCCTCCATTGATTTTCCAGATAGAACAAATTTCTCTCCCCTACTCCCATAGGACTCAGAGACTCTCCTTTCACACATGCACAATCTTCTTTCTGTCGATCTGAATTACCAAGTCCATTCCTTCATCACCACCACACGGTAGCATGGGCTTCTGGAGCACCACAACCATATTTTGTTTTCTTTGTGTGTTCCACTCTCACCAAATATGACTTTAATCCTCCCAAATTATCTGAAGCTTACAAAGGAGCCAACGAATAAAATTTTCTAGGATACGAAAGCTTGAAAAATGTAAATCAGAAAAAGACTGATAATAAACAAACAATCTCAAAAAGAAATTGTCTACCCTCCAGACTACCACACCTGTTTTATCTCCTTTGCTTTGTGTCAAAATACCCTAAAATGTCCATCCTTTTTCCACCCTGTTCCCTCTTGGATGCACTCCAGTCCGGTTTTAGCCACATCACTCCACCAACAAATAATTCTGACCTAACCACCTAACCACTGAGAGAATACATTGTATTAAAACATGGACTATATGTTAAAAATGAAGCACTGACAGTGCCAGAAGAAAATGCAGCTGCATATCAATATAATCTTGATAAAGACGAGGTCTTTCTGTACATCAAAAGATTAATGATGTCATTATTTTTACAGGCCATCCTTGTTTCTATTTTCGTTTGTCTGTGTTTTCTGCATATTACAGAAAGAACATGTACACATTTTCAAGAAGGAAAAAGCAACTCACATTGCTACAATATAACCAACCCAGAAGTGTCTGCAATGGAACCTACTGCAATATTTACTCCCTGCTATGCTTTAGTTACAGATAAATTTAAGCATTTCTTTGAAAGGGAACCTATGCGGAAGGTGAATTTACAAATGAAATAAGGTCCATCCTCACAAGCATCAGGTAATAAATGTTCTAAATAAGTAAGAATACAATGTAAAGCTCAAATTCAAGTATTTTAAGAGAAGAATCATAACAATAGCTCTCCTTACAAGCTGTTGTTGGCACCATTTATTTTGGTCCAGTTTACATAAATTGAAACGTATTTTCTTGCTAATTAAATGAATAGAGGTCTTTTTGTCTTGTTTATGGTTTCCTTTGCTGTGCAAAAGCTTTTGAGTTTAATTAGGTCCCATGTGTTTATTTTTGTTTTTATTTCCATTATTCTGGTAGATGGATCAAAAAAGATCTTGCTGCAATTTATGTGAGAGAGTGTTCTGCCTATGTTTTCTTCTAGGAGTTTTATAGTGTCCAGTCTCACATTTAGGTCTTTAATCCATTTTGAGCTTATTTTTGTGTATGGTGTGAAAGAATGATCTAATTTCATTTTCTTACATGTAGCTGCCCAGTTTTCCCAGCACCGTTTGTTGAAAAGACTGTCTTTCCACCATTGTGTAGTCTTGCCTCCTTTGTCATAGATTAATTGACCATAGGTGCGTGGGTTTATTTCTGAGCTTTCTATCCTGTTCCATTGATCTATATTTCTATTTTTGTGCCAGTACCATACTGTTCTGATGACCAGGGACCTCTGCTCAGTGTTATGTGGCAGCCTGGATGGGAGGGGAGTTTGGGGAAGAATGGATACATGTATAGATATGGCTGAGCCGCTTTGCTGTGCACCTGAAACTATCACAACATTGATAATCAGCTATATCTGAATATAAAATAAAAAGTTAAAAAACAAAACAAAAACCAACCAAAAAAAACCCAAAAAGCCCCACCAAAAAAAAAAAAAGCAAACAAAATATAATGAATAGAGGTCTTTTCCAGAACTGCATTTTAGACACACTTGTTAGAAAACATTGACATATGTGCTCATCACTATTAGGCAGTCAGTGGGTTTATATGACTTATAGGAATGAATTTTCCTTTCTTATGGGGTCTCAAGTCTGAGGCATTTTGCATATATGAATTTTGAAATCTATTGAGAAATAAGAGTACACAGAGAGCCAGAAACTAAAAGATCAAGACATAGTAAAAGGGAAAGATATTTTGGGCTAACATCTGCAACCCTGTGGGGTTTCAGATATAGATATACATACATATATGCATGCACATAAATATATGTATTATAAGACCTGAGGCCAACTTTTTGCAAGTTGTGGTGTTATTAAATCTATTAAAATGAACTTTAATAAATGAAACAATAAGACCATCCTTAAGGAAGAATCATTTTTCCAATGTATTGATGTCCAGAAAGACTTTGAAGAAACACATTCAAATTCAGCAACATTTACTGCTCTGAAAGTCAGAGAAAGTAAGTAATTGCAGGTGAATCTTTTATTTTTTTATTTTTATTTCATTTTTTTACAATAGGTCCTGTTGGTTACCTATTTTAAATATAGCATTGTGTACAGTTCAATCCCAAATTCCCAATCTGTTCCTCTCCCCCACCCATCTCCCCAGTAACCATAGGTTCATTCTCTAAGTCTGTGCGTCTGTTTCTGTTTTGTAAATAAGTTCATTTGTATCATTTTTTAGATCCCACATATAAGTGATATCATATGATATTTGTCTTTCTCTCTCTGACTTACTTCACTTAGTGTGATAATCTCTAGGACCACACGTTGCTGCACATGGCATTATTTCATTCTTCTTAATGGCTGAGTAATATTCCATTGTATATATGTACCACATCCTCTTTAGGTAAATCTAAATTTGGATCTGGTAGATGTCACAACAGACAGCAGTGGTGTTTGGTTGTGGTCCTAAAGCATGCCTCTTAAAATAGGAGGAACACATTTAGAGTTATGTTGTAGCCCTGACACTCAAGAAGAATGCCACCTGCCCAGCTCAGTAGCTGGAAACAAAGAAAAAGCCGAGCAAAATACACAAAAGATGGTGGAGAAAAGGCTCAGTAGCTCAAAGATTTAACAAGGGAAACCCCTTTTCTGAAAACACATGGCACTTTTGCTTCCCTTCTGACTTACTGAGACCATCTGCCTCCTGTTCTTTAACTGATTTTGGAAGAGGGACTTGATTATTCAAAAACCTAAAAAAAAAGAACCTATAGAATGTTTCAAAAATAAATATTTAATCTCAAAAGAGGAAAGTTAAGATGCCATTTATACACATAGCTGGTAATGACTTATTAACATGAACTTGAAGCTGTCATGAAAGAAAACATGTACGGTTAAGAATACAAGGAATACCTGTGCTGGCCAGGGGTCTTCTCCCACACCATGTGGAAGTTAGATGGATGGTTTTCAAGCTGTGCTTACAGGGGTCAGGGCGATGAGTGTTCTCTGGAAGTGGGGACTGTGCAGGAAAAATGCATCTCAATCCAGCCAGAGCGTCTCCCTTTGTATACATTTTCTGTCTTCAGAAATATAAATATAGAAGAGGAGGAGAAGGCCTCAGGTGTCTTTTGGTTTATAGGTTGTTTTTTCTTTCTAAATGGAAGCTGTGCATTTTAAAATGATTAATTCAATGAAAGTCTGTATAAGAAGAGAAGACTCCAAGGGAGACACAGAGAAGAAGACCATGTGATGACAGAGCAGAGATTGGGCATGATGTGTCTACAAACCAAGGAACACCAAGGAGTGCCAGCAACTACTGGGAACTGGGAGAGGCAGCAAGTATTCCTCCTGAGAGCTTTCAGAGGGCGCACAGCCCTGCAACACCCTGATTTTGGATTTCTAGGCTTTAGATCTGTGAGAGCATAAATTTCTGCTGTTTTTTTTTTTTTTTTTTTTTTTTTGTTTTATTTCTGCTGTTTTAAGCCTCCCAGTTCATGCTGATATGTTAGGGCAACCCCAGGAAACTAACATGGTAGCCATTACTACTGTTGTTATGATTAATCTCTCAGGTGAACCTTTCCAAATGAAAATGATCTTTCAATTTGCATTTAATAGTCAAATTGAACTTGGGAGGCAGGTATCAACTTTTTTCCAAATAAGGAAAGTGAACCATGTATTCATTATCATTTAACTAAAAGGGTGTAAAACAAGGCAGAATGAGGGCCAGGATTCAAAACCCAAGAACCTACCATGTGTTTGTTAATCTTCACGAACCCCAGGAAACATTTCTTCTCTGAGATCCTTCAGTGGGATTATCAGGCCCTGTGATTTCTAGAACTTCACATGTCTTGGCTCCCTAGCAAATGGAAAAGCCTCACTTGCAAGTCCCACCTGTGTTCCCAAGTCTTTGCTTTAATATTTTATAAAAGCCAAAAACACTTGAGAAGCCAAAGAGGCTGAGAGCAGGAGACAGAGAAGCATGGCTTTTGCACCTGCCATTTACACCCAGGGAGCCTTGATTTCCTGAGCCATAGAATGGAGGTCACTGTGACCCCAGGGGGTGTGGGAAGGGTGTGAGATGATGCATGAAGGGCACGTCCTGGCCCCGCACAGCAGGCGGTGCTGCAGAGCTGCACTGAGCAACGTCAGGCATCAGCTTTCCACGTTTACTGCATGAAGGAGGGAAGGCCGTGAGAAACAAGTTGGAAGCAGGACGTATATTTGTAGCCGTTAGTGGAGTCTGTGAACATTTGTCCCCATTCGTCCACTGCAATAGTCTCGGCCCCTCCACCCCCATCACGTGAGCCTGTTACGGAGGAAAGCAATGTCCTGGGTGGCAGGATGGCAGCCAAGGGGCTTGGGGACAGAAGGCTGGGTCCTGTCTGGGCTTCACCTGCTGGCACACAGCCTTGGAGGGTGTCCTAGCCTTGCTAAGACTTTGCTCCCTCTTCCGTAAATGAAGATCATAATCATAACCAGGTGGTCATGAATCTTAAGTCACGTGATGCAGTATCCAGGGCCTGGCCTTGCATGTGTGCCCAGCTTTCCTTACAAGACCCCCTGCATAAATCTCAGACGAAGAACTCTCCCTCTTCCAGGACACAGGCATTTGAAGAGGGCCAATGTGTAGGGCAAGTCCATTCCCTGGGGAAAGTGACTTTCACATATCTACAGGGGAGATACTTGGGGTGGGAAACCATGGAGGCAGGCAGGGGACTAAGCAGAACTGTAGGCAACACTTCAGTGGGTCAAGTAGCTGCTGAAGGGCCCCTGCCAGGTTAGGGGCTTCACCAGTATCCTGGGCAAGCTCTGGTCAGAGTAAAACGCAAAATGGCCAATAGATTATGAGCTTTGTTTGAGACAGTTCGGGGTCTGAATGTCACCACTTCCCAGTATCTCGACCTTGGGCACGTTGTTAAGACGTCTGTGAGCCTCAGGTTCCACGAGGGATTGATGGGAAACACCCGCCCCACAGGGTCTAGTCCCCCTGAGCACAGATCCTGGAACAGAGGGGAAAGCAAATAAATGGAGTCCCCCCAGTCCACCCCCAGGACTCAGATGACCTTTGGTTTTTATGTTACTTTTATTCCTTTGAGATGCAGTCCATTCATTTAAAAAATAACTTTGATTAATTTTTTTAAAGAATAGCTGACATTTCCTAAAGTTGAATTTGTGACTTATTTAATATTTATTGCAATCGAGTCACTGCTAGCCTCACCCCAAAACCCATCTGGAAAAAGAGAAGTGCAGGTCTTTTAAGGGAAGTCCAGTCTTGTGCTTCCCTCCACCCCGTATCACGGTACCTTTTCAGGAGAGAAGGCGGCTCAGTTCTGGTGGTCAGGGCTGGGGTAAGGTCTGGAGGATCCTTTAATTAGGCTGACATCCAGTTTTGGGGGTGACTGGAGAGCATTTCTTCTTGAGACCTAAATCAGCTCCATCCGAATTTCCCCATAAGACCATAGGCAAAGCAACCAAAATGGTGCCCAGGAGCAGCCGACTCTCGGTCAAGATGGGATCTTTGTTTCTTCTCTTTTCTTTTTTTAATATATTTTTTAACTTTTTATTTTATATTGGCATATAGTTGATTAACAATGGTGTGTTAGTTTCAGGGACTTCCCTGGTGGTTCAGTGGTTCAGAATCCTCCTGCCAATGCAGGGGACACGGGTTCGAGCCCTGGTCCGGGAAGATCCCACAGGCCGTGGAGCCACTAATCATGTGCGCCACAACTACTGAGCCTGCCCTCTAGAGCCCGCGAGCCACAACTACTGAGCCCATGCGCCACACTACTGAGCCTGCGCTCTAGAGCCTGCAAGCCACAACTACTGGAGCCCGCTAGCCACAACTACTGAAGCCCGCGCGCCTAGAGCCTGTGCTCCACAACAAGAGAAACCACCGCAATGAGAAGCCCGTGCACCGCAACGAAGACCCAATGCAACCAAGATAAAAATAAATAAATAAATAAATAAATAAATAAATTTATTTAAAAAAGCAAAACAAGTGTACAGCAAAGTGATTAGTTATCCATATACATGTATCTATTCTTTTTCAAATTCTTTTCCCCTTTAGGTTGTTATGTAATACTGAGCAGAGTTCCCTGTGCTAGACAGTAGGTCCTTGTGGGTTCTCTATTTTAAATACAACAGCGTGTGGGACTTCCCTGGCGGTCCAGTGGTTAAGACTCTGCACTTCCACTGCAGGGACCACAGATTCGATTCCTGGCTGGAGAACTAGGATCCCGCATGCCGTGTGGTGTGGCCAAAACAAGAAAGAAAGAGGGATTTGGGAAGGGGTCTTTACCATCTTCTCTGTCCTCAACCCCACGCACCCCAGGGAGGACGTGCCCCATTGTCCCTGGGGTGCAGGTCCAGCTTAGCAGGCAGCAGCTGCAGCCCTCTGGCCATCTCTGCTATCCCCTGGCTTCACACTCCTTCCCCAGCCTTCCTTCTTCCTTCTCAGGCTCCTGCTGCTAGAAAGGTCTTAATCCCGGTGACTGAGGGAAACACGAAATGGTGGCTCAGAATCAAATCAGCGCAGAAGCCGCCCTGCGCCCTGCGCCCATCACCTGGAGGCACCTGAAAGCTAATTCCTCAAAAGCCCAGCATGGTCATCTCCTTTTCAAAGCCCTGGGATTCAGCTGTCAGGCCACATGAAAACCATTCTCCTCAAGGTTGAAATTTTAATGCACTGTTTACACATCGAAGCAAAAGAGGTCTACATAATTCATAGACACAGAAAATTGAGAGACGGAGCACAAAGTATGTTTTAAAGAAAAAAAAAAAGAAAAGAAAAAGCCTGAGAAGGAGGAAGGCATACCCTCCTGACTGGTCCTTCACAACCACCACGAAATCCGCGGAACCAGATGGCAGGGCCCTCTCCCACTTCTAAAGGGTGGTGATGATCCAGCCCCAGGGGACCTCTTCCCAAAGTCTGCCCCAAACCCCATCCAGCAGCAGCCCCAGGAAGGAGCACAGAAACGGAATGCCCTGCCAGTTGCCAGAGCAAAGCGTCCACTGTCCTGCACACGGGCATCAAACCCTGCGAGCAGACTCGGACTCTGTGCCAGGGTCCTGGGAACAATGGAAGTCTCCCCGGGACGCAGGCGGGGCAGGAGGAAGCCTGCACACACGCTGCCTCTGCAGATGCACACAGCGCCCGGCAGCCCCCCGAGTCAGGGCGGAGTTCCTTCACGTGTCATCAGCAAGGGGTGCCCAGCAGAGGCAGCCTGGCATATGGTGTCTCCAATTCTTTAGTGACAAGTGGCATGTTAGCAGGGCCGCTGCGGAGGGGCCGGGAGAGAGCCGGTTGGCTCATCACGCCCCGTTGCCTGCACCCTCAGGCAGAATCATATTGCTTTATGCAGATGAGCTCATAACAGTTTCTTCAATTTGGCTTTTATAGAAAAAAGTGCCAGCTCCTCACATTGTGTCAACACACACCCGAGGGCCTACCACTTTACAACGCGAGTGTATTACGATTTAAAGACAGGCGTTTAGCTGAACATCAGTGCTGCCTTCAGAGTTTAATTACCGCCCTCCTCATGGGGCCCAATGAGCCAGCGACTCCTCCCAAGAGGCTTCTGATTGGTGATGATCTTTAACTAAGTAAGTTAATGCCAAACCGGCTGGGCTTAAAGCGCCCGCATCTGATTTCCTGCTCTGCTTTGAGACTGTGGATGGCTGGTAATGAGCCATGTGCAATTCAGAATCCTGGGGCAATTAATTTCCCATTGGGGGTAAAAACTAGTAGAACGCATATATAATAAACTAGTAGAATATAACAAATGATTTAGATAATATATGTGTATACATTATTACAGATACTATATGTTAAAATATATATTAAATTTTTAATTTCCTTTTCTGAATTTCCAGAGAAAGAACTCAATAGAAGAAGCAAGCATGTGAAACGACTTCCAATTTTATTAAAGCAGTCATTTAACTCCAACACCAAAAGAAGTCCTTTGCCTCTTCAAATCCTTTCTTAACGTACGGAGTTGAACGAAGCGGACTTGAAAGGCTGGGTCCCAGCTTCTCTGCTTCCTGCATAGTAATCGTTAAACTAGCTCTTTCTTCCAAACCATCATTAAGTAGGCAGAGATTTGGGGTATATAACTGTCTTTTAGAGGATAAAATTGACATGTCAAGAGTAGTACACACTGAAATTTTGTCTGAAAGTGGTCCAGAGAGTTAAAAAGCTAGTAAAAGCCATCCAAGTGTTGAAATAGGGTAAAACATAAAGAATGCCTTTTACCTTCTTGTTTTTCAAAAATACAAGAAAAGGGCTGCCCTGGTGGTGCAGTGGTTAAGAATCCGCCTGCCAGTGCAGGGGACATGGGTTTGAGCCCTGGTCCAGGAAGATCCCACATGCCGCGGAGCAACTAAGCCCCGTGCACTGCAACTACTGAGCCTGTGCTCTACAGCCCGCAAGCCACGGTTACTGAGCCCACGAGCCACAACTGCTGAAGCCCACGCACCTAGAGCCATTGCTCTACAACAAGAGGAGCCACCACAATGAGAGGCCCACGCACCGCAACAAAGAGCAGTCCCCGCTCGCTGCAACTAGAGAAAGCCCACGCGCAGCAATGAAGACCCAACAGAGGCAAAAAAAAAAAAAAAAAAAAAACAAGGAGAAAAAGATGAATCAAAGCATCAATTTCATTTTTAACTAAACCGAGTGTGGCAGAATGCTCCTAAGGTGTTGACTGAGCTCCAAATAGGCCAAGGTATTAAGTTTTCATTCTGGAAATTCCAGAAGCTTCTTTGGTCATCTATTGATACTTTGAGATAAAAAATGCAGCAAGGTTATGCAGCCGTGCTGATGAAGAGAGCAGAGAGCAGCTAAGGAGGATAAGTCCTGGTCGTATGTGACTGTCTCCCAGCATTCGTGTAACCAAACTAAAAAAAAAAATTCCTGACACCTCTGTTTGTGGCACTGAGTCAAATAAGCCATGTGTTTCTCTTTAAATGCTTGAGGGGGTGAGGCCGAGTAGGGGTAGGAGGGCGGGGCTCACCCTCGGGACTGGAAGATCCAGGTTCTAGTCCTGCCTCTTCTATGTTTAAGGTGTAAGACGTGGGAACAAGTCCTACTCTCATGTTCCTCCTTAGTCAGCAAAAGACTGTATCTGTTACACTGGGTGCTGGAACTCCAGCTGAGCAGATGGAGAGAGGGCTGGGGAGACGTGGAGCTGGGACAGACCACCTGGGCGCAGGTATCCCGTGAGAGACAATGCTGATGAGTAACGGTCTACAGCCAACAAAGGGCGCCAGATGAATCATATATTAAAGTCACGCTGATATACGCAAAAGTTCATGAAAGAAATGCTGAAATGGGTGCAATGATGTGGAAATGAATAAACTAATGAAAAGTGAGGTAAAGAGCCTGGCTTTATTGAAAGTCTCGGAAGTACCAAGCACTATGCTTGTTCCTCTGTGTTCCTGATTTCATTTACTTATGAACAGAACAAACCCTATCAGAATCCAGCCCTCCTCTGCAGGAAATGGCCACGATCACCCAGCGGGATCCCAATGCCAAGCCAATATCCAGTTTGCCACTCAACTTGACTCAACCAATACACTGTCCCTGAGTTGCCCTGTCCCCCTGCTTTCTACCTTTCATATACTGAGTTAAAAATATTTTATTAAAAGCTCAGTAAAATGTTGTACAGTCTTTATACACTCCTTTGCATATAAAAATGGCTTTTTCATCAAAATTGCAGCCAAGTGCTGCTGGGTCCTTGCCACTCCCCTCAGGGTGCTCCCTTCTTCCCATTGGATGAGATACTTCCAACAACCGTATCATGCTCTGTGTGGTGCGCTTTTGTAGAGCAGTAGTTGCCAAGATATATGACTGTGGCAGCCTCGTCTCAAAGGTCTGCTTAGAGGGTCAGAGGCCTCAGGTCCATGAGAAAGGGACAAGCAAGGTGGCCGATGAGGGAGGGGCTGTGGCAGGTTGATGGTGGGCTACAGGCATCCTGAAGCTACACCACCCATACAGTCACTGGACCTCAGCTTTCTTACTCTGGGTTTCATAGGCAAGAGGGAAAAGTGCTGAGCGTCCCTCAGGCCCAGCTGAGTGTTCGTTGGAGTCTATACTTCCCTAAGAGAGGGTGTTTCCAACTGTACACTTCCTTTGATGGGCTGTCCAGCAACTCGAGGTGAGGTTGAAATCAGCTGACTCGGAGAAGGGTGCCTGCCCAGTCGCTGGGAGGGCTGCAATGTCAGAGGCCTAAGGAAACGTTCTGTGCAAGGGTGGTCACTGAGGGAGTGAGATCCAGAAATGTCAAAGCCCTTTTCTCCAAAAGGGAGCCGGTGTGGTTACCCTGAGGTTGTGTGGCCTTCTCTTCCCGTTCACCCCACGTGCGACCCAATAAGCTGGTGAAGATGGTATCAATTAGGGGCAAGTCTGGACAACAGAAACTCCTTCTGTTATCTTAACAGAGAGAATTTAATACAAAGAATTGCTAACCAGATATTGGAGAACAGAAAATGCTCAAAGGAGACTGCAGCTTCAGAGACTCGGTAACTGCAGGGCTGAGAGAAAGAAAGGAAACAGGTTGGGGTAACTGGAACCCAGAGGCTTGGGAAAGGGCCCACGGAGCTGGACATACAAGGTGACATCTTGGTGGCTAGCAGATACTGGAACCTCAGGAGCTCAGAAGAGGGACCCTGTAACTCAGACTTCTAAATAGAGGAGGCTATTGGCTGGCATTTGCATCTCCAAGAGGTATAATGAGGGTGGTTTTGCAGGTGCAGAGTGATAACCCTGCAGGTAACCCAGGACTCATCTGCCATTGCTAGGCAACATTTAGGTTCTCCTGACACAAGCAGGAGTCGATGGGTGGGAATTTGCCCCTTATTTCTCTGCCAGCCATCAAGACAACTCAAGTAGCTCCAAATGGCGAGCCCAACAGAGCAGCTGGTGAAAGAGAAGGGGGTCTGCAGAACCTCAGCCTTGGCATCACAGTGCAGAGTAGAGAGGGTGGAGATGAAATACCTAATCGGAGAAAGAGAACAGTCCAACCGACTATTGCTGTGTCTGTGCATTAGTTTTCTATCGCTGTGGACAAATCTCTACAAGCCTAGCACTTTACAATAACCCCCATCACGGGCCCAGCGTTCTCACCCCAGATGCCTACCATGCCTCGTTGGGCTCTCTGCTTAGGAGGCCACAGGCTGAAATCAAGGGGACAGCCAGGCTGGTCTCTCATGGGGAGGCTCTAGGGAGACTCCCCTCCCAAACTCATTCTTGCTGTTGGTAGAATTCAGTCTCTTGCGGTTTGGGGACCGAGGCCCCTACTTTCTGGCTGGTTATAGCTGGAGGTTGCTCTCAGCTCCTAGAGGCTGCCCACATCACTTGCCAGGGGGCCCCTCCCCTCAAGTTCTTCTCATGCTCTGACTTCCAGTGCAAACTGAAAGGTCAGGCTCACGCTGGTCACCTCCCCACCTAAGGTCAGCTTCTTTGGAACCTTAATCACAGCTACAAAATGCCCTTTGCCATAGAATGTAACATAATCACAGGAGCGAGATCTTGCTGGGAGGAAATCATTCTTGGGCAAGGGTCTTTGAAGGTCACCTTAGAATCACGCTGGCCACAACCAGTGTGTAGGAGATCCCTTCTAAGGACAGGACAGGAATAAAGACACAGATGTAGAGAATGGACTTGAGGACATGGGGAGGGGGCAGGGTAAGCTGGGACAAAGTGAGAGAGTGGCATGGACATATATACACTACCAAATGTAAAACAGATAGCTAGGGGGAAGCAGCCGCATAGCACAGGGAGATCAGCTCGGTGCTTTGTGACCACCCAGAGGGTTGGATTAGGGAGGGTAGGAGGGAGATGCAAGAGGGCGGAGATATGGGGATATATGTATACGTATAGCTGATTCACTTTGTTATAAAGCAGAAACTAACACACCATTGTAAAGCAATTATACTCCAATAAAGATGTTTTAAAAAAAAAAGAGTGAGAATTCACAAGGAATTTTACCAGGCATTCCAGGTAGGTCCAAGCTAAGCTCTGGTAAAAGGTAAAGCTAAATTTTTAGACAAAATGCACTCAGATGAAAACTTTAACCACTCAAAACGTTTTGAATAAGGAATGAAATTGTGGGGCAATGTAAGCTCCACAGCGTATTTTGCAACCTCCCAATTATCCCACCAGATGCTACGATGCACACGTATGATGTGTGGACAAGCGCTGAGATGGCTGCACCTATTTCTTCTCTGCATGTGAAAGCGGCACCCTGCAAGCTGGCCTCAGGTCAGGTTTTAAAGGATGGCTCTTCTTATGTAGCTGTTCTGCATGGTTGAGAGGCAAGGCTGAAAGGATGAGGACCAGCGCTACCCAGCTCCAGGCACCTGCTGTCTCCCTCCTGTCCTCGGAGAAGCATCAGCGTTCCAAAAGTGGAAACAGAGACAGAGGACTAGAAAGTGGCACGTCCAAAGAGAAAGCCAAAAGAATGAGAGCAGCTCTTTCCCCACCACGAGACCCATCCAATGAGGGAGATGTCTCCTTCAGATCTACCATGAGGGTTGGGATGGGTGGGCTTCAGCACATGGCATTTCTCAACTCCGATGCAACTGGAAATTCACCTCTCTGGGAAACGGTGGTGCACTGAGAAACCCACATGCATCGACCTATTAGTACCAGTGGGAGCAACATCCAGAATCTGCCCCACGGTCCTGAAATCCTCTGTGTTAGAAATATTTCTATCTTCTTCCACAATCTAATATTCTATCTCAGTGACTTTACCTGCATGTTGCTGTCATAGGTTAACTGCTTCATCTACTTTTCATCTGAACCAGATCTCAGACTATATTTAAATCTAATAGGGCTGACCAAATCTGCTGGAAAATTCTTACATTCTTTTTTTATCTAGAGAAATCGGCACTTACACAATCTTGATGCATTTTCACCTCTTTATCTACCTTTTCGAACTAATTTCACTCTGATCTGTGCCATGTAAATAGTCTTGACATTACAAGGATATGCAGTGTTCTTAAAAAGCTTTCTCTTCACCCAACTTTATAATGGGCATTATTTCCTTTGCTTAAGTGTTTCTAAAGTACTGCAGAGATTGTCGTAAAAGAACGTTGCAGATCATCTGGAAACGGTTTTCTATTTATTTATTTATTTATTTTTTAGTCTAGGATTAGGATGCAAATCCAACCCGGAAATTGAACCATCCCTAAATTGCATCACTGTTTATCTGATTACTGCTCAAAACCATCTGTCCCTAACTGTAAGACAACAAATCAGCGGGGATTAAAGAACAAAGCCTCTTACAATGGTCTCTATTGGCGGAGTTTAAAAATAAAAGAAGAAACAGCACATATCCCAACCTTTCATTCTAGATTTTAAAACTCCATCAAGAGTTTTTGTTGATATAATTTGAGTGTTGCTGTTATGAAAGTACTAGAGGGCTTATCTTTATAACCTCAGAGAGGGCATATGCATGTTTGCACTTCTGAGAATCTCCAGTGAATTCTAGAGACCCAGACAATAGCAGCATCTTATTCAAAGCGGCATTTCATTTAGAAGGGCTGATGGTGACATAGTAGAAATTTGCCGTGGCTTCTGTGAGATCACTGTGTGAAAGACACATTCTGTGTGATAGGTCCTGAAGCTGTGTGAGGTGGGGAGGCCCCTGCATTATAACATGAAACCTAGGAAAATTAACATTTTTTCCTAACTCTTTGCAGACAGATGTTTTTTTTTATAGTATTAAGCCAAATCCATATTCAACTCTTCTCTAACCAATCCTTCCTCTTCCAACCAAGTACTGTGGTAAGATAGTGAAACACTTCCCATTCTTAATTCTCAAGACAGTAATCAGTTTTCACCCCAGAGTATATTGCAAACACTTGCCAACAATGTCTGTTTCAATTCTCAAATCCAGTTCAACCTGTAATTTTTTTCTTCTGAATTATTATTTTTTTTAACATTCTAAGGCAGAGTCCTGGTATCACTGGAACAAGACTATTTGAAATGAAGGGTTCCCAAGAGATCCCTTAGCTCAATTTCTTCGTTTAACATTTGACAAAACTGAGGCCCAACAGGTTACCTGATTTGTCTGGGCCACAGCAAGAGGCAAAGCTAAGCCTGGAAGAGACCAAAAAAGTCCCCAAAAAGTCCCAAAAAAGTCCCCAGTATAGTACAACATCTCAAGTCCCTCCTGATATCCCTCAGTAGGGTGCTTGTCATTTTGTACAAGTTTATTTTTCAATTTTAAACATCTGATTGCTTGTTTTTTATGATACTACAAATGGTTACATTGGACTAATTTTTAAAGTTCTAGGACATAGTTACAAGCTGAGCAAAACTGGTCCATTTTGGGGTGAAGTCTTATTTAGGTAGAAGATCCAAGGGAAAGAGTAGCTATCATTCTTATAAAAGTGAAAACCAGATGCTTTACTGTACCTTGGAGTCTGTCACTGACTGTGGGGACTTCTGGTCAGTTCCCTGGGGGATGATGTTCCTGTGTGAACCCAACCCCTGAGAGCCCCTCAAGTCTCTCACCATGTGGACAATTCTGGGAAAATCAGGCCAATTCTGACAGTAATCTGGTCAGTAGTAACTGGAATTGCACTGTGTACTGAATATGGTACCAAGTAAAGAAGACAAATAGTGACCCTCACTCAGAAAATTATACTCCACTCACATACAGAGATACTCTCGTCAGAGTATTCCACTGAATTGTGTTTTTAAAAATTACAGAAGTTCTTCCTAGTTTTAGGTGTACTTGGAAGATGGCAGACCAAACTCTATGTGAAACATAAAATGTGTTTTGGTAACTTTCTGTAGGATACTAAGTGTAATCTCTCAGCTCTCATAGATATCTCAAAGCTTTTTGTGACCATAATCATATCGTATTGGAATTGATCACTTAACACATTGTGTTGGAACCATGTATTTACTCTTTGGTTTCCTCTGTTTACACTGTAATCAACTCAAGGGCAATGTCAATGATTTCTCAGTACCTAGCACCAAGCCCACATCCTAGCACTTGGAGGCATGCAATGAACGGTTGGTAAACGATGGAATCAATCAATCAGTCAATCGATCAATCGACGAGTGAGGGAATGGGTGAGTGAATGACACGATAAGTATTTTATATTCCAAAACACTTTATGATTTTTAAATTGTTAATATGTATATTTTAAAATTCAATATTCAGGCATTTCTATCCCCACTTAGATTAACCTGATGATGATGAGTGACCAACTCAGGTTTGTACAGCCGTTACATGAGATTATATGAGAAAGCCAAAGCTGAAACCCAGGTAGCTTTCCCTCAGCCTAGGGAACCCAAGAAAGATAAAAGTTCATGTGATTTTTTAAAAATTTTTATTTTATATTGGAGCATAGTTGATTAACAATGTTGTGTTAGTTTCAGGTGTACAGCAAAATGATTCAGTTATACATATACATGCATCTATTCTTTTTCAAATTCTTTTCCCATTTAGGTTATTACAGAATATTGAGCAGCATTCCCTGTGCTAGACAGTAGGTCTTTGTTGGTTATCCATTTTCAATATAGCAGTGTGTACGTGTCAATCCCAAACTCCCAATCTATCCCTCCTCCCTACCCTCCC
This sequence comes from Mesoplodon bidens, assembly GCF_964165515.1. NCBI lineage: Eukaryota > Metazoa > Chordata > Mammalia > Artiodactyla > Ziphiidae > Mesoplodon > Mesoplodon bidens. The sequence goes on along the minus strand of NC_138161.1, from coordinate 5,557,635 downwards.
CCCGGTAACCATAGTGCATTCTCCAAGTCTGTGAGTCAGTTACTGTTTTATAAATAAGTTCATTTGTATCATTTTTTTTTAGATTCTGCATATAAGTGATATCACGTGATATCTGTCTTTCTCTGTCTGACTTACTTCACTTAGTATGATCATCTCCAGGTCCAGCCATGTTGCTGCAAATGGCATTATTTCATTCTTTTTAATGGCTGAGTAATACTCCACTGTATATAGGTACCACATCTTCTTTATCCATTCATTTGTTGATGGACATTTAGGTTGCTTCCATGTCCTGGCTGTTGTAAAGAGCGCTGCAATAAACACTGGGGTGCATGTATCCTTTCGAACCATGCTTTTCTCCAGGTATACGCCCAGGAGTGGGATTGCTGGATCACATGGTAGCTCTATCTTTAGTTTTTTAAGGAACCTCCATACTGTTCTCCATAGCGGCTGTACCAATTTGCATTCCCACCAACAGTGTAGGAAGGTTCCCCTTTTCTCCACACCCTCTCCAGCACTGATTGTTTATAGATTTTTTGATGGTGGCCATTCTGACTGGTGTGAGGTGATATCTCATTGTAGTTTTGATTTAAAGTGCATGTGATCTTGAGCTTTAAGACACATAGACCTGTACTCAAGCAGATATTTTATAGATGTATATAGAAATGTTTTAGTGGTAAAACCCAAAGAGCAACAACCATTCCTCACTACCAGAAACCGATCATAGATCTCCTCTATGGTACTGAGTTATTGAAGACACAATTCAGTTGGCTCTGAAATTTGCTTAAAATCAAGATTCAGTTGCAGTAGTACTTTTTTAATGGTGCCAAAATAAGAATCAGAATGAAAATTTGATCATTGATCCAAATCATATTCTATTTAGCTATGGAAGGTGACGTTAATTTAACTTTCTCATATAAAATAATTATTACAAATGTGAGTGCAGGACACTTTGACAGGTTTTAAACTAACTTTTGCTCTAATAGAAAATTTATTAGTTGGGTGAGAGAGGTACCAAATGGATAATATTGTTAGATATTAAAGAAACACTCGTCTGTAAGAAAAATAGAATATATAAAATGAAAAGTGATATAGAATATTTGCTTCAGTTTGCTCTAAACTTCTTTCCACCTCCAAATCAAGATCACTATATAGAATCACCACTTTAAGGAAAGACATATCTTGATTTTAATGATGATATAACATTCAGGAGATGAGATTATATACGAAGACACCTCACTGGTTCTAGTGAGATGCCAGAAAGATCCAATGTGGATCAACAGAGGTTTTTTTTTTTTTTTAATGTTGCTTTTTTGTTTGTTTTCATTTTGTTTGCTTCTGTTGCCTTTTTTTGGTGTCAGATCCAAAAAGATCATCACCAAGACCAATGTCAAGGAGATATATGTACCATATCTGTATCTCTCTTTACATATATATACAGTATAGCATATCTCTCTATATTATTGGGGCATAATTGACATATAACACACAACATTATAATAATCTCAGGAGTGCAACAATGTTTGACTGTAAGTAGTAGGTAGGTATACCTTTTTCATGATTTGACAGTATTTTGATTTATGAATATGCATTTCACATGTGTGATCATGGGCATATTATACCCAAGGACAATATGTTTAAAAGACCTTGTGTCTTTGTATAGGTGATACAAGTCTACCTAAATAACTAGTATCCAAGGATCATTAGGTAAATGAATGCCCATCCTTTACTTCAGTCTCAGAAACTGTTCACCATGTATTTCTATCACTGAGAAAAAGATGTCATCACTCGATCATTCCTTTATCAGTTATGGCTAAAATAATCTAAGTTAATTGTATTTATCAAGTACAGGCTCCTATCCAGTGGGTCACTTTGTAGCATGAGATGGGCTTGCGCTTGCAAGTAAAGAAAAGCTAGTGGGTAAACTGACTGCCAAGTGATCCAGGTCCCACCAGACGTGTCTCATTTATAGCAAGACAGAAACATTGATGGGTCTCTTCATAGCTTAAGCCTCAATAAAAACAAATACTGGAAGATTAATTCTTTACATTTAGTTTTAAAGAGATCGTCCTCTTTCTCTCTCTAAATTTCTCTCTCTGAATACTTTCAATGCTATTTTTACCAAGTTTTCATTCCTTTTCAAAAACCAGCCTGGTTATTTTATCACCTTTGGAAATGTAAACCTTGATTGTTCCTGGCACCTTACAGAGAAATGTCTTTCACTAGGGATGCCAGGATAAGTGAATTTATGAGCCCAGACATGGATCTGATAAGCAGGTAGAAATCACTTTACGTACATAAAACAGTGCCCGATTAAAGGGCAGCCATATTCTTCCCTGGCAACCTGTCTATGTCACTCCAGTAAATAAACTTTTTTTGTTTTTAAAGGCGACCTTATAAGAAACTTAAAGTTTAAAGCAGAAACCTTAAAACACAAAGGTAAGAGATGCGATTAAGCAAAGAAATCAAAATATTTGGGAATATTTGGAGAATAAACTCAGTTGAGGACAATACAATTGACAACAAGTGATTATAAGCAGAATAAGAAGCTAAGAGAGGGCTTCCCTGGGGGTGCAGTGGTTAAGAATCTGCCTGCCAATGCAGGGGACACAGGTTCGAGCCCTGGTCCAGGAAGATCCCACATGCTGCAGAGCAACTAAGCCCTTGTGCCACAACTACTGAGCCTGCGCTCTAGAGTCCGTGAGCCACAACTACTGAGCCCACGTGCCACAACTACTGAAGCCTGCATGCCTAGGGCCTGTGCTCCGCAACAAGAGAAGCCACTGCAATGAGAAGCCTGTGCACCACAACGAAGAGTAGCCCCCATTCACCACAACTAGAGAAAGCCCATGAGCAGCAACAAAGATCCAACGCAGCCAAAAATACATAAATAAATAAATTTATTTAAAAAAAAAGAAGCTAAGAGAAACGTCCTCATATTTCAAGCACCTCACAGGATCCACAGTCTTGTGAACCCATAAGAGAGAATTCATCCCTTCCTAAGTGAAACAGAACCTCAGTAGATCTGGACTCCAAAATGATGTTTAAAATTTGAGACTCACCATAATTATAAACAAATAACTAAACAAGTAAGACAATGCTTTCCTGGAGATGGCCAAGATGAATGCCTGGTCAGTGCCATTTACAGTTGGGGGATGGGGAGGAAAAAAAAAAGAAGACTGAGACAAATGTTACATGTGTTTCCTTTCTTATGGGAATGAAGAAAACCTATTAATAGAAAAAGGTATTTTAAAACCAACAATTAGCAAGAAAAAGAAAAAAAAAACCCTATGGTCTTTCAATGACTACATGGCAGAAGAAAATGAGAAGAAAAGATTTATTCAAATGATAATGACAACCAATTGAACATATGCATTGCAGATTACTTTAAATAGTATTTTTAAAGTCCTACTACTTCACTGCTTATGTACCAAAAAAATCACATTTATACATCTTTTTGAAAAGATATAAATATATATGTGTGTACAAACATACAAGTGTGTTTATTTTTTAAATGGTCAGTAAAATGAAATAATCTCTGAAAAAAAAGAAACCAAGTCCTAAAAATCAGAAAGGATGAAAGGCAGAGAGCTTCAAAGTTTCAGCTGGGGAGCTTGACTCCATATTCCCAGTCCTTTTCTAAGACTCTCTGATGGTGTGTGTGTGTGTGTGTGTGTGTGTGCGTGCACACGCAGGCACATGTTGAGAGGAGAGCAGATCTAGGCTTTGCATTTTTAGACCTCTCTGGATGATTATTAACATTTTGAAGAATCAATGTTTCAAGGACATCAGAAGCTCAATCTGAATTTTGCTAAGACCTGTGCCCCCTGCACTATCACTTTGAGAAGCATACCCACCCCCAACCCTGGTCAAGGCAGTCCAGGTCACCTCAAGGTGAGGGAAACTCTTCTCCAGACATGCCCTCCACCTGGCTTCCTCTACTTTCCAATGGGAAATAATGCCCTATCTGACCATGACTTCCTGGCAAGGCAATTCCTGCCAGTGATGCTGGGGAGGTTTACCCACATCAAGAAATTAATACAGGCTGTCCTCTGAGCAGACGTGAGCCTGGTGATTTCTGCTTCTGAGTACCGTCAGTTCAGTGGTTGAGCTGGGGTCTGTGGAGCTCAGCTCTTTCCCCAGGGTTCCCCAATTTCCTCTCCAGTATTTCTGCAGCACTGAATTAAAAAAATGACCTGGTTTCTGACTGCCCCACTGGCGAATTTTGAGGATTCCCACTGTCATCCTTTCTCTGTGGGAGTATTTTCCCAATGGGATTATAAACCAGGTGCTGTAGGGAGAAACTCTCTTTACTTCTCTTTGTCAGTCAATTAAACCAACTCAAATATCAGTATCAGAATTGGTATCATTTTCTCTCTCTCTTTTTTTAATTGAACTATAGTTGATTTACAATATTATGTTAGTTTCAGGTGTACAGCAATGTGATTCAGTTATATATACATACATATATATTCTTTTTCAGATTCTTTTCCATTATAAGTTATTACAAGGTATTGAATATAGTTCCCTGTGCTATAAAGTAAATCCTTTTTGTTTATCTATTTTATATATAGTCGTGTGTATCTGCTAATCCCAGACTCCTAATTTATCCCTCCACCTTACTTTCTCTTTGGTAACCATAAGTTTGTTTTCTATGTCTGTGAGTTTTTTCCTCTTTTGTAAATACGTTCATTTGTATCATATTTAGATTCCACATATAACTGATATTATATAACATTTGTCTTTCTCTGTCTGACTTACTTAGTATGATAATCTCTAAGTCCATCCATCATTTTCTTTTAATAAAGGCAACAACTGACAATCTGTTACCCTTGTCTCTGAATATCAGTATATAGTCAAGAAAAGAAAAGTATTTATCATCTACCTCACACACCAAAACAAATTAGAATCACTTGAAATAACAGTTTTTGGAAACCATACTAAAATATTCCTTTTAGTTACTATTATTTTTCCTTTATTTCTCCTGTGGCCCACTTGACAAATCAGTTCATTGTTAAGAGAATAAGAAAAATATACAGTTGACCCTTGAACAATGCAGGGTTAGGGACCCTGAACCTCTGCGTGGTCCAAAATTCGACTATAACTTATGGTTGGCCCTCTGGATCTGAGGTTCCACATCCACAGGTGCAACCACCCATGGATTGTGTAGCACTGTAGTATTTACTATTGAAAAAAATATGTGTATCAGTGGACCTACACAGTTGAAACCCGTGTTGTTCAAGGGTCAGCTGTATATATAAGAATTCACCTGAAATTTCTGGTTCTTGTTCTTTCCATTTATATATTATATAAAGTATAGACAGCATTGTGAGTTGATACCTTTTTCTTTGTGGGTAACAGTAGGAAGTGCACATAAAAGAAAATGATGAAAATTCCACCGATGGGGGTGTAGAAACAGAACTCATCAGAAGTTCATGTTGTAGTTCTGGGGCCTGATGGTCTCATTTATACAACACACAAAAATTTGCAAGCATAAAATATGAATGATTCAGGACATACAAGTCATACAAAAGTCATCTTATTATTATGTCTATTGAAATAGAACAGCACAAAGATAGTTCAGCATTTTGTGACTCCCTATAAAGCTCTCTTTGTGCTTTCAAAAATTTCCTTTATTTTTAAATGCAACACTTTTTGCCAAATTCTCATCCACTATTGCTTTTAGAACAGTTAGATGAGAATATATCAAAATCAACTGGCAGAATTCACAGGGAGTCCGCATACATTGCCTCAACACAAGGAAGGATCTTGTGTCCACTGATGGAATAAATTGCCTGTGAAGTAGGAGATGCCTAGAAAACCCCAGAGCAGAACCAGAAGACAAGCAGTCAGGTAGGCAAAGTGGCTCTTCAGGGAACTCCTACACAGGGTGGGGAATTGGAGAGTATGATCTGGAAGTTCCCGGCTAGATTCCATGACCCTGCATTCCTGTGAACATCTACAAGCACCTTGAGGCTGACACCTACCCCATACTGAACCAGGTGAAGATGTGGGTGTTTTCTACCCATTGTTAATATTCTACTAAGTCCTCCTTGTTTGTGGGGATTACACTAGGGGTCATGGGTTAACAAACAGTGATAAATGCTACTGTTGGGAAAGAAAAACCTGAAATGGCCAACTTTGATATTGCCAGCAGTAGATTGAACAGTATAGTACAACAGCTCAGGATCCATATTTTGGATTGATAAGGAGCTGGGCTATAGCCTAGGTGGTGTGACTCTCATTTCCACGCCTGTCTAATGACCTGAGCAAAAGATGATGATCACCAGTCAACAATGGAAACCCAGTCATTCAGACTAAATATGCCAGCACCCAGAGCCCCCTGGTGGCAACATACCCCATATGGAACAGTTCTTTTCAGAGGTACACAAATCCCTAGAAAGCATCACCTATAAAAAGTGTGTTCACGTGCGTATATTGAATACATGTCATTACATCGTTTTCTCACAGGCAGGAAGTTCTTAGGAAGAACGTAAACCACGTTGTTTTTGTTTAAGTCTTCCAGCTCACTCTGTTTACACAGTGACAGATCACTGCTCTCAGGGCTGCCATTTGACCATTTATATGGTCACCCTTCAGCTTTTGTTTGGTGAAATGACGAGTCATTTCGTCTATTTCCCCTGGCTTTTCTTCAAATGCTTTACAACTTATATGGGATTTGTGAAGGTTTTTCACAGGGAGATGATTTTCTTCTCTGTCTCTCTCTCTCTTCCTCTCTCTTTTTTCAAATCTTAGTTCAATCCCAGATCTCACTATAACACTACTTCATGAAGTATAATAATGACAAAAGCAAATGGACAAAGTAGTTGTTTCCATTCTTGGAGATGAGAAGGCATGTACAGGCACTTACTGAAATTGCTTCAAGGATTGAAAGAACTGGTAGCAAAAGTACTAAGGGGGCCTGGATGGGGCGGCGGGAGGCTTTGTGTATATTTCAAATTTTAAAATAACATCTAGAATATCTCACTTTCTAAACTGCTCAATTTACATATTTTTCATTATTTAAAAGTGACTTCAATCATAACTGCCAAACTTGGAAGCCATCAACATATCCTTCAGGAGAAGGGATAAATAAACTGTGGTACATCTGGGCAACGGAATATTATTTAGTGATAAAAAGGAAACAACTATAAAGCCCTGAAAAGACATAGATGAAACTTAAATGCATATTATTAAATGAAAGAAACCAATCTTAAAAGACTATGCACTGTATGATTCCAACTATATGACATTCTGGAAAAGGCAGAATTATGGAGACAGTAAAAAAGATTAGTGGTTGCCAGCAGTTGGGGGTGAGGGAAGGGAGGGGTGAAATGGGGGGAGACAGAGGATTTTAGGGCACTGAAACTACTCTTTATGATACTATAATGGTGGAAACCTGTTATTGTACCATTTTCCAAACCCACAGAATGTACAACACCAAGACTGAACCGCAGTGTAAACTATGGACTCTGGGTGATGACGATGAGCTGATGTCGGTGTGCTGACTGTGGCGAATGCATCACTCTGGTGGGGATGCTGATGGTGGCCGTGGGGTGGGGGGGAGCAGAGGGTATATGGAAACTCTCTGTACCTTCTTCTCAATTTCGAGTGAACCTAGAACTGCTCTAAAATATAAAGTCTTTACATAAGAAAAGACTTTGCTGACTTCTTCAAAGATTAAACGAACCTAGCCCTCTGTCCATTTGACTGACCTTCCCCATATGCTGGCCTCTCTTTATGAAGGGTGTGTTCAACTTCTGTAACATCATCTTTTTCTTTTCCAGGTCCTCCAATGTCCCGTAGTGCCCCCTCCCCAGACACAGCACTTGCTCCGAGAAAGGTGAGCAACGGGTTTTCTCTAATTCTTCACCAGTCACTTCCTTCTTTATTTCCCTCACCTCATTTCTTCCTGAACTGATTTTTCCACTACCTCTGAAAATAACAGCTCATTAGCAAGTCATCAGAGATTGAGTGAGTAATTGAATATAATTACACAAAATTACACAGATCTGAAACCCGGCACTCCACTATGTGTCTGAGTGTGCGAGGCCGAAGCCTTATGCTTTACTACCCGGTGCTGCTGAGGTCACCTCGACAGCCTGAAAAGGGTCAAGGGAAGTGATCCCCTCACCGTAACACACACAGAAACTCACTCTTTACTGCCTTAAAACAAGTGACTGTGGAGGTGGCAGTGCTGGGACGTCTGCAGCCCACACGCAGAAAACCAACGGACAGGAGAGAGGTGCTACAAGAAAGCGTGTCCAGTGTCTGGCTGATGGAGGCACTGGCTGATGGGCAGCGAGGCAGGCTGACCTCTCCCCGAGCAAAGCTCACACAGAGTGGGAGAGCCCACTGTCATGGAGGGCTGTTGCATCTCCCAGTGACAACACAGCTAGGGTATTCTTGCAAACCGGGACCACTTAGAGTGTGGCTAACCCTCTGGGTTTGCCCAGGACTGTCCAGGTTTTTATGCTGAAAGTCAAGCATCCTCATTACCTCCTCTGTCCCTGGGTGACCAGGATGGCTAATCGCCTGAAACCATGCCATCTACGCACACATGGTAGAGAAGCAATGAAAGACCAATCCAGAAATTGGCAAACTTCTACCAGACCAATGGCATCGCCTTGATTTCGAAAAAAATATATAATATGCACATTATAAAATTTCTTAGTGAATGAACACCTCTAGCTGATTCAGTAACTCACGGTTTTCAGTTGCATGTTTAGAAGCAGAGCTATAAAAACAGGAAAACCCAAGCAAAACTAGCCTCCTAATAGAGAATTCGGGAGGAAAAAGGAAAAGCTGAGGCTGTAATGTTGAGGCTGGGTCGCTGCCTGAGACGAGGACCGGAAGTCCCTGAGCCTCAGCCTTCCCGTCCGTCAACACTACCCTCTGCCCTGTTTTTAAATTGAACAATGACCACAATACACGTATTTGGTCAGCTTTTCTAAATATGAAAAAAAGCAAATCACCGTAAAGTATTTTTGGCAATTCTCCCCCTTGAAACCTTGTATTATAGGGAAGCACACAGTTACTGGAAACAAAGGGCTTTAGGGTAAAAACAGACCATCTACAGGAAAAAAAAAAATTATCAAGCATGAATTTCCCCAAGAGGAACAGCAATGAAAACAATGGTTAGTTTGTCTCATCTAAGTTCTTCACGGAGGCTGAGGAAGTAAATTTGGGGAAAACAGTTCTGATTTTGCACAGAAACAAGCTAGAGTGAACAGGCAGAGCTGCTTTACCTATTCAGTTCATCTCCCACCACCATCTTCCTCCTGTTACCTCTCCATCAGTGTTGCCGGCTTTCCTTCGTCCTGTTTTTGGGCACATGCTTGGGGATGGCACCGAGTACCTCCCCAGCATCACACCAGCCCCGCCTCCGACAGAACAGGGCACTCTGAGCCACTCTGCCCCACTCTGTAAGCCTGCCCGTGCTTCCGGGACTGCTGTCTAGACCACACGGAGGGAGCCTGCTGGTCATGGGCACGTATCAACGGTCAATGCATGTCCAATCGTGCGGGTTCTGTCTGCACAGTTTCAGTGGGGAGGTTCCATCCTCGGGCCATTCTGAAAACCTATGGGGACTGTGTGTTTCCACTATGATTGGAGCCCTGCGGGGTTGCAGAGGCGGGAGAGAAGCAGGGATTCTTGATGTCCTAAATGTGCAGGCCAATCCCATGTGATGAATAATCTCTCCAAGTCTCACAAGCCTTTGTTTGCTCACATAGGTGATAAACTTGTTTGCCATTATCAGAACCTAGAGTCTAATTCTTCTTAGCTTACAAATATGAGTATTTTTCACCCAGTCCTAATGCCTACTGAATTTTTGAAGAGTATGACTAGTCTGGGGCTTCCCTGGTGGCGCAGTGGTTGAGAGTCCGCCTGCCGATGCAGGGGATGTGGGTTTGTGCCCCGGTCTGGGAAGATCCCACATGTCACGGAGCGGCTGGGCCCGTGAGCCATGGCTGCTGAGCCTACGCGTCCAGAGCCTATGCTCCGCAACGGGAGAGGCCACAACAGTGAGAGGCCTGCGTACCGCAAAAAAAAAAAAAAAAAAAAAAAAAAAGAATATGACTAGTCTGTCAACTAGAGGAAGGTTGTGGTTGTATGTTTTCTTAGCTCGGAACTTCACTCAGAGCCTTCCACCCTTTTCAAGACACCAATGGCCCTCCTGAAAATAATAAATAATATCACTTCCCTACCCATGGAATGTTTAAACATCTGTAAAAGACTTGTATCCAAGTATTAGTAGCATCACCATTTATAATTCATGAATGGTTAAACAAAATGTGATATATGCACACGGGGGAATATTATTTAACAATAAAAAGGAACAAAGTATTGATACAACCTCAAAAGCATTTTGATAAGTGAAAAACAACACATAAAAGACCACAAATACTATATGACTCCATTCACATGAAATGTCCAAAAAAGGTAATTCTGTAAGAAAGTAGATTAGTGGTTGCCTAAAGTTGGGGTAGAAATGTGGAATGACTGCTAATGGACATGGGATTTCTTTTTGGGTTAATGGAAATGTTTTAAAATTAGATTTTGGTGGAGGTTTCACAACTCTATAAATATACTAAACATTGAACTGTACATGTAAAATGGGTGAATTTTATGATATGTAAGTCAAACCTGAATAAAGCTATTAAAAACTCAATATATTGAATTAATAATAATCTAAAGACAGGATTAACGAAAATCAGTTTTTAATAAAATCTGTATTTCACTACATATATGCTCAGGCACAAGAGGCTGGAGGTTTGCCCTCTGCATTGAATCACTAGGAATGCAGACCAGGTGTGTGGGTAGGTAGGTAACATTACTTATAAATTTCACTTCAGGAAGTGAAGAGTTTATACAACATGTTTGTTATCAAAAGGGAAGTTGGACTTGACAGTGTTGGGAGCCACTGGTATTGTTATTTTTTCTATCATTGTGCGCATTCTTGTCTCTATTTTAGAAATATCCTCAGAGCAGTTGAATAAATCACCCAAGCACACACCTGTCGACCCGTTCCTGGTTGATCTTTTTCCTGAGGCCAGGCTCCTAAATGCTGGGCTGTACCTATCTCCCCACGCTATCTCCACTCAAGGAAGCTCTCCTGTCCCCTAAAGCATGTGACTCTCTGCCGGTTTCCATGT